>NC_022019.1:22150800-22203261 GCF_000317375.1 Microtus ochrogaster
TTCCTTCCTTCCTTCCTTCCTTCCTTCCTTCCTTCCTTCCTTCCTTCCTTTTTTCCCAAGACAGGGTTTCTCTGTCTAACAGTTCTGACTGTCCTAAAACTCTCTCTATAGACCAGGCTGGCCTTGAACTCAGAGATCTGCCTGCCTCTGCTTCCCAAGTGCTGGGATTAAAGGCATGCTCCACCACCGCCCAGTATACTAGCACTGTTTTTTAAACGAGATAAAGATGATGATCTTCAAATTCTAAATACCTTTTCCAAGATGGGGAAAGGTGGTACCAAGAAGGAGAACTATTTGCTTCAACTTGCACATCGAATTATTCTCGAAGGTTCAGCAGCTGTGCAGTGGCTGGTATGTCTGAGTGTGGTTTTGAACCCTTGGGGTGCAGCAAGAGCAAACCTGTGGCAGATCCCTGTGTTCATGGAGCGGACACGAGGGCTGATTGCTAAACTACAGACACTATGCTTAGCTTTTGAAGGTGCAGGCTGGAAAAGCCACACCTCAAAGCGTTGGTAAAGGCTGGGCTCGTTTTCATAAGTTCATGGAACTCTGTGAGTTCCGTAGGAATTGGTGCTCAAATCTCTCTTGTTGTCCTCCCTTTGCATCTGTGTAAAGGGGTGTCTGAGAACCATGAGCTCACTTTTGAAGACAATGAATCTATCTTTGTTATTAAGTTCTTATGCTTCCTGCAGCAAAAATTATCCCCGTTTCCGTGGGGACCAGGCTCTCAGTGCACGTGGCCTGCTTCAGTGCTATGCACACTGCAGATGGGCCGCCCTGCATTCCCGATTCATGCAGTACAGTTTGAGCTATGTTCAATGGAGGACGGGAACCATGGAGAGACTCTCCAAGCAAAGGTTTCTCTTTGATGTTCACTGTGGGCACCGCTCAAAATCAAACACCATGCTAAGCCGCCTTTCTTTGTTCTTGGCTCCTCGAAGAACTGGCTAATTTAAATGCCTCCCAAACATTGAGTGGGTAAGTGAATAGAGCCCCAAGGCCAGGGTTTAGGAAAGCTGGTTTCTGATCTTGACTCTGTGAAAAAGTAGCTGGAGTCTCCGTTAAGTGCTCAGAGTCTCTGGGGCCTCTCTATCTCTGTCTTTAAGACGATAAAACTCTCAATTCCCAAATCACAGATGGCCTCTCTCTGAGAGTTCACTGAGACAGAAATATTTGATAGTTTGTGACCTATGTTATAGTTCTGTCTAGCAGTGAACTCTAAGGAAAGCCCCAAATAGAATAAACTCCAGCTTTGTGTGGTGTGCTAGGGGCCTGAGCAGAAAAGGAGACTTTTATGGCTGTTATTGTCTCAGCGGAATCAATCATTTACCAAGCTCTTGGAGCAGCCAGGCACAGCTAAAGTGCCTTGTGGTGTTATGTCCTCTGTCCCTCCAGCAACACCATGGTTTGGTCCTTTCTGTTCCCCAACTTTATAAACAATAAACCCATGGTTCCCGAAGGCGAATTAGCTCACCCAGGCTCACAGGCAAGCAGGTGACATGGCAGAGTCCAAACTGGGTCTGCATGGTTTCAAAAGTCTACGTTTTAGAATCTGTTGATTATTTTCATGTCAGATGGGTATGTGGTACGCATGTGCAAGCACATGCATGCATGCAAGCGTTGCTGTCTTGGGGTGAGAACATCTCGTCCGTCTGTCTGTCTTCCATCTCTTTTATCTCTGCAGTGGGAAGGTTTGTCCATTTCCCAGAGGATACTAGAGTCTGGCAAGAATCCAGAGCTCAAACAAAGCTCCTCCTTGTCGGTCCCGCCTAAGTCCAGCCAAGGTGCAAGGGCGATTAGACACTTTGCAGAAAGGCAGGTTGACATGCGGGCCAGGTCAGAACTGCAGCTGATTTCACCTGACCTAAGGGCCTCCATAATTAGACCCTGATGATCTGTGTGTAAGATCCAAGGGGGATTGATCCCCAGAGGGAAATAGACAGGTGCAACTTACAAAACTTTTGTGACCCTTAATTCCAGCTGCCAGATGTCTCTCAGTAATAACAGTAATAATAATAATGATAAAAGACATTTTCATTCAGTATCTCAGTCTCAAGGTTGCAACCATTTTCAGCTCTGGTGTGAGGCCCCAGAGATAATGGTTTCAAGTGAATTTGCTTTGCTCTCTGTTCACATCAATAAAGCTGCCAGTGTTGGATGCCGAGGGCATAAAAAGCGCCAGCCCATAAGCAGGGATGAGAAAATGAATCAGAAAGAAGATGGTGGCTTTGGGGACACATTGCTGAGTTCCTTGTGTGTTCCTGGGACTTCATTCCAGACCAGCAACACTGTCCTTGCAGGGACTGTGTTAATGACTCACGAGCAGGTATCCCTTCTGCTAGCAGACAGCCTTCTGATCTGCTGAGTCCTTTCACAGCAAGTGCCCATGCATGCATGTGCATGCCATAGTCTGGTGGCCGGAATGCTTTGTTGCAGGAGATCTAACAGACCTGAAGTGGTGCTGTGTGTGTGCTCTGTGCAGGCCCTGGGACACACGCACATCCACATCGATTGAGAACAGCCTTGCTACAGACCTGCTTCCTAACTGGAAAGATCTCATACCTTTTCCTGGGTGTCCAGGTGTCGTGGTTTTTCTCTGTTGCTGTGCACACAAACAACTTTAGAGCCCCCAGGTTCTCCATATTGTTCCTCCATTGTTATGGCTTAAGTCCGGTCAGCCCCAGCAGACCCCTCTGAACCTCACAGGCTGTGCTGAGGGGAACCAAGAGCTGATGTTTTTGTTTCACAGAGTCCTGGAAGTCCTGAGCACCTGGCTGAGGTCCCGGGAACCTAAACTAGCTAATAGGACCTTTATAGTGCCCATTTCGGTCACCGAAAAGCATTAAAGTAGGCATGTTTTTGGGGAAGTGTTGAGATGAAGAAGACAAAAGGGCTCTCTGACTTGAGGAGCATGTAGTCTTTGCTGCCACAAGGCTATAAAGCACTGGGATTTGCCATCAAAGTGGGGGTTGGGGGGTGGAAGTCCTCTGGATGCATTGAAGGGGATCTCCCCTACAGTTCCCATCTCCCAGTGAATGCCGCTTAAACTGAAAAGACACAAATCTGGATTCCAAGTCTAAATAAAACCCCCAGAAAATGAGGGCCAAAGCACTGAGGCTGAGAGAAGCAACAGAGTGCCCTGGAATCCCTCCGGTGACGGATGAAGACTCGGGGAAGGCCCTGGTTCCCCAGTCCCACGCAGCTCTGGATGAATCAGATGCAGTTGAACAATGGGGCTATTTCTCGGGAGTCATTTGTCAAGTTGACATCCCTGCCCAGGGTTATTTAGGGCTTTCCAAAGATGCTCCTCTCCCTCCCCGCTGCAGGAAGCACCTGCACAGCTGCCGAGCCGTGGCTTTGCTCAATAGCACTTTGGTATCCCTTAAGGCCATCAATTACCTTTCTGTCCCCGCAGGCAAGGACTTTGGCGGAGGTAAAACAAGGGACACTGGGAGAGGAGGATGAAGAGGAAGAGGATGGGGCGTTCCCTTGGGATCTAAGGCTGGACACTGTTGGGAGGTGACTTCCCATTGATTTCTGGGAGATGCTCTCAGACAAGTGCTGTCTGCATCCTTAGCTATCGAGACCCGGATGAAACAGGAATGATGCGGTCCTGGGAGAGAAGGACCTGTGTCCTCGTGGAGCCTTTAGAGTAGCGGTTCTCAACGTTCCTAACGCTGTGACTTGCTAATACAGTTCTCCATGCTGTGCTGACCCCAACCATAAAATTATTTCCATTGCTACTCCATAACTATAATTTTGCTACTGTTATAAGTCGGGATATGTTGTAAGTCTGATATGCAGCCTCTCAAGGGGTCGTGACCCACAGGTTGAGAACTGCTGTCAGATGTGCGTGACTGAAGTAAATCTTGTCTTAGGATTCGGTGACTCGAGGGAAAATGGGAAAGGAATCTGAAGAAAAAACATTGTCACAGCTGGACTCAGAGAATGGGCCTTCGAAAGTAGCGCGGGGAGTCAGGGATGTTGAGTCTAAGGAAGGCAAGGGATAAACTAAGAATCGGCTCCACTTGCGGGAAGACTCGTCCACTGCCATTGGCAGCGCCATGTTGGTTAGGGATGCTCGGATGGCGCCTGAGGGGTTTGCTCTCTCTGTGTGTGCTGAGCTATCGTGCTGTTTTTATTCACGAGTGGGAGGTTGGAGTGGTCCGTGGGACCCTTCTCAGTTTACCAAGCCCCAAACCCCAGTATAATCTTTGCATCGGACACTCCTCTCTGCCTCTTCAGATCCACTCTGTACATGGGGGTCCTACTTAGGCTCCCCTGCGTTCATGTTGAGTTATGGCTGTATTCCACTCAGCAAACGGCGAAATGTGTGTTAGCTTTCATTTGCTCTAATAAGCACCTGAGCTAAGGGCCTCCCTCCTCGTCCCACCTCTTAAACGTCCTCTTCCTCCTGCTAGGACCACCCTGGGGACCAAGCCCAACACATAGGCCTTTAGGGGACACACAGGAGTCAATCTACAGCAATGCCTCCTCATTCCTTTGGCCACAAATTTCAAGCACCAGAGCACTGGGCACCTGTGACATCCCTGCCATGCCACGGCACCACCGAGCTTTGGGAAGACAGCACGTCACAAAATGCAGCAGGGCCTGCAGGGGCTCGTTCAGTCCTTGTCTCTTTGTATTGAAATCTGTCAAGGACCCCATTATGTGGTTTCTTTATGCCCCTAGGATATCAGGACATACAAAACTCTCTCCCATCTGCCCCTTGAATTGGCCATGCCCCGAGCATCCCAGCTTTCGCGTCCCTCACGAGTTCCTCAGGAACCATACAGAGCCCATTTCTCCTCTGAGGCCAACACAAGTTCCCATCCTTTAGGATGATGGTGGTGGCCCCTTGGGGTTTATAATTCTCTAGCAGCTAGGCTCCCCTAGTGTTCCTCATATGGCACTAGGAGCTTTCAGGGCGGGGGGGGGGAGAGCACACCTGGGATGCTGAGTCTGGCCTCAGCGCCTATTCCCACGCTCATTGTGAACAGGCCCTAAGGTGCCTGTTGTCCAATAGACCCTCCCTCCCTAGCCAGAGATCTATTCTGAGTAGGGAACCAACAGCTCAAGGCCAGCGAGATCTGACACAACCGTTGGTACCCGTAAGAAAAGGAGCAGCTATTACATTCCAGAACTCAGGGGAGAGGCTTGGGGATCATTTGAGAAAGGAGTCTTGTTTGTGCACACAAAGCCACAGAGTGAAGCCACGTGATTCTGATCTGTCCTCCTTGTCCTCGCTGCTGTTTCTCCATCATCAAGAGATTCCAAGACACATGTGGATGAGACAGGAAGTGGATTTGTTTCCCGTTGTGGCTGTAACAACAGCCCTTCCTTCCCGCCAACACAGATTTATCGGCTCAGCCAACACACATGGGTTATCTTCTAGCCTGCAGATTAGCAGTCCGACGTGGGTCTCACTGAGCTAACATCAACGCTGGGCTCCTTTCTGGGAATTACGGCAGAGAAACGATTCCTTTGTCCTTTCTGTCTTTTAGAGACTGCCTGCCTTTCTTGGTTCATGGCCTCTTCTTTCTACCTTCAAAGCTTGCGGTATTGGATTGGTCCTTCTCACGGGGCGTGTGGTGTAGGGTGCGCTGGCATTCTGTCATTTTAAGAGTGGCCTTAACTTCTGTGATGTGTAACAGTATATTCACCCATTCCGGGGGAGGGTGGTTGGGAGCTGAGACCTTTTGTAGGGGTGGGGTGGGAATTTACTCTCCCTTTGGGATGGAGAGTAAATGTCTCTCTCTCTCTCTCTCTCTCTCTCTCTCTCTCTCTCTCTCTGTACTTCTGTGTCCTCCTCTAATTCTTTGTGATCTGAAGTTTGCTCTAAAGATTTTCTAGATGGTTGTGTTTAGCTCCATGTTTATCCTGTCAGCTCTGAGTTAGTGGCTCTGACAGAGCCGCAGAGGAGGACGTAGCGATCCTCACAAACACAGCAGGAGACACACACGTGACACACTGAGATGAGGACCAAGGGGAGACTCCTGGTTTTTCAAAGACTGAGGATTCCTAGCCCTTACAGGTGCCTGTTCAGTTTGCACGGAGTAACTGACAAGTGACACCTCAGTGGGACCCCGAACTTGAAGCCCTGCTGGTTGTTAAACCACTTTGTAAGACTAAGGGGAGGCCAGTGCTCTACTGAAGGAGGGAGCCAGGGACCTCAGGCTAGGCTGACCACAGACTCATTACCTTACAGAACTTGTGGGACACTACCTCTTTGAAGGTCAAATGACCCTTTCACAGGGGTCACCTAAGACCATCAGAAAACACAGATATTTACGTTATGATTCATAACAGTACCAAACTTACAGTTATGAAGTAGCAATGAAATAATTATGGTTGGGAGGGGGGAGTCACCACAACACGAGGCACTGTAATACAGGGTCACAGCATTTGGAAGGTTGAGAACCACTGCCTAAGAGGATCTTGGGTGTTGTCTTCTTCCTCACGCAATGAATGACCTCATAGACCTTTGAACACCTGCCACCCCCTTTCTTGTTTAGCTCTAGGTGGAGGTAGGAAATGATTTGGATGCCTTTATGTTTCTAACTCTCCAAGTCTATAATCGTTCTGTGAAAATCCAGATTTTGACTGTAGTTATTAATGATATTTGGCATTGTTAAGAAAACCGGGAAAAGTCTTTGATCTTTTCCGGGATGGTGGGGCAGTGGCTGGTGCTGTATGTTTGTGTGTGTGGGGGGGTGAGAACCAGATCACATGTATCTCGTGGCCCCCACTAATGGGACGAAGAAGACGGGGAGGAAGATCTGAGGCAGAGTTGTCTGCCTGCTGTGACTCAGTGGTCTTTACAGATCCCCTTTCCTCAGATGTTGTAATGGCTGTTAATTACATTTAAACAGGCCCTGTCACAGAGAGGGACCCACAACGGGAGAGTAAACTGCACGGTTCACATGCTCCTCATCTGGCCCAATCAGCACCATTCCTTAGGGACTCTTAATCCACAGAAGTGACAGGCTGGGAGCAGGGAAGGGAGCCGGGGAGGGGAGTAGGTAGAAGCATATTTCTACTGAAGTCACAGGCTGTGGGAAGATAAGTTATGCTGGTGACTGAAGAGACTCTAGCTAGCCCGGGCCTGACAGACATGGCTCTTGCTGGCCCTGCTGTTCTTTCCTACTATCTGCTTGCTAAAAGCCATTAGATTACATTCCCAGAACTGGCCACCAAGATCTGTTCCCTTATTTGGCCACTTCTTCCTCCTGAGGCTGATTCCCTAGGTCCAGCTTTTAAAGTGCTGAAGTCCAGCAATCAGAAGCCCCCTTTGGCTCACCTAATTAATATGCCCAACTAAAACTGAAACACCTCAGCCTGATTTTCCCTTTGTACCTTTATAAACCATCATTTTCCTGTGGCCCACGTCCGTCTCCTCTCTTCCCTGAGGCAATTTGTTCCCCAGGGACAAACCCTGTATCTCCTCAATTGTTCCCTTCCCCTTCTCCCTTGTCCTCTGTCTCCTGAGTTTGTCCCATATTCTCTACCCTCTGCTCCTATGGAGAAAAATGAATCTCCTTTGCGCCAAGAACTTTGCCTGGGAGTCCTGAGCCGTTATTTTTCCTCTCAGTGGCCACACCCTCACCTCATGGTGGGACACGGTCTGGGAAAATGGCCACAGGCAGGGGTGAGAAGGAGTGTGGGCGCATCCTCGGGGTGGTTCAGCATCTCTCTGTCTGCTCCCCATCTCATGGGTTCGTCACACGAACAAATGCATTTCCGTTTTAGGTTTTCATTGATTCAAGACAGCCTTCTTCCACTTGCGACTCCTGGGTCCTGGGTAAACTTTCGTTCTCAGTTTTCCCATTTTCTCGGGACCCCGAAAGGCAGACTGAAGATGAGTGATCAGCGTCAGAGTCCAGCCTGTCCGTGATGGTTTGGGAGGGCGATCAGCGGAAGGAAGGGGAGAAGGAAACCAGGCGAGACATTTCAGTTGTTTCCGTGGGGAGGCCTGTAGTTCTGCCCGCTTCCTTTCTTGTTTTTTGGATTCCACGTTAGTTAAAGCGAATCATGGCCCCGACCCACAGAGACCAACGGTAACCTTGGGAACCCTGGGGCGTGTGCTTGTGTTCTGTGGTATGCATGGCATATAACCAAGCACCGATCAGACATTTAGGGAGTCTTTAGTAAACACTTTTCTTTAAATATTTTTACATGTATTTACTTGTTTGTGTGTGGGAGGTGAGACATGAACTCAGTGGCATGCTTGTAGGGTCAAAGGACCTTTTCCACTCTGCTCCCGCAGTGTGGCTTCCAGGGAACAAACTAAGATCTTCAGGCATGGCCTCAAGTACCTTTGGTCACTGAGCCATCTCTCTGACCGGAGCTTAGTGGTTTTGGCAACAGAGGGGAAGGAAAAAGGAAGGGTTAGAAAAGGGGTAGAGAGGCAAGGAAGGTAGGTAGGAGAAGAATGAGCCAGCCAGACACAAGGCCCTCAGCAAAACACTGGTTAGATCTGGCTTATGTGTAAGACTATACTAGTTCCGGCTTGTCATCTAGATGCAACAAGAGGAACCCTTTCTGTGATGACAGACGCTAAGAGTTAGGCGTGTCTGGCTCTAGAAAAACCGCACACCTAGGTAGACAGGCAAGCTGATAAGTCAATGGGCAATTACTCAGCTGCGCTGTTGAGGAAGGAAACAGGAAGGCCTGGCCCACATTTTAACCAGACGTTAAATGGAAAGCGTTTTTTCAGATCCTCGTGGAAAGCTGGGAACAGCGTGCAAAGGAGGCGGCAGCGTCTCCCTCAGAGGGAGGCTGTGAAGAGGAGCTAAGCTTGTCTTACGGCTGTGTTGCTAAGCTTGTTTGTTTGCCTCTACCGTGGTATAGCCACATCTGCTTTCCACTAACATGCGGGGGAAGCCAGTTGTCCCCTTGGACCTCTGAGCATAAACTGTCTGTGGGTTTATGCTGTTTCCTGGCAGAGTTAGTTTTGGGGTGTTTGTTTCCTGACGAAAAGGTCTAGTATGTTTCTTTATTTCTGCAAAATTCAATTGAACAAAAATTGTACATGGTTTCTCTCAAACTTTGAAACCCTCCCAGAATTGGATACAGTGTTTATTTGTGCTGTTGTGAGTCAGGATGAATCTGCAAGGCCAGAAGACACCTGAACTTTTGACTCCCCTCTTAGTCGCGCACACAGCCGAGTGTGCATTGTTCTATCTTAAAAATGGAAAACAAGGAACTATTCATATCTTGTTCTCAGAGCCTTTCCCCCTCTTGGAGACTGGGCCCCCACCAAATGCTTCCAAACACCCCAGGAAACCACCGCATCATTGTGAAAAGACTAATCGCCACACACCACTTGGTGTTCCTTCCTGGACGTCATGGGCCAGAACCCCGTGGTTCCCACGTTGTTTCTGTCATCGTTCCCCGGGAGTGTTAGCTCTTATCCTGAGTCCAGGCGGGACAGCCTGTCTCAGCTCCAGCCCTTATGTAAGTGGCTATGGGAGAACTGGCAATAAACAAACATTTTTCTAGTCCTTGTTTTCTCTGTAGCCTTGAAAACGATTTCTCAGGCTCCTTCGAAGGGATGGCAAAGTCCCTTCTTAGCAACAAGACTCACTGTGGTTCTAGATGCTAAAATCAGAGCAGAGCGAGCTGAGATGAGATGATCAAAGATACCAAGCTGTAGAGAGCTGGGCTTTGTAGGTGGCTTCCTTTTACAAGGATGCATTTCAAGGGCCAGCCCACACAACCGTACTATGAGCAACCACAGAAAAATTGCCTGGCCATTCTAGGACCATAGTAAAGGCCTCCCAGACCATAGGAAGGACAGGGGCTGACCTGGGAACGGAGAATTGATGTGCCGGTTTCCAGCACCAACGTCAGACTCAATATAAAGACAAAGTACATTTATATGTATGAGTGCCATGTGGCCAGACACTTGTAGAACTCATGTTTCCTTGGGCTAGTCCATCTTGGAAACTCAAAGGAAGAATGACTTGTGATATCTCTTTCAAACCATTCTGCCTTTAACTCCCATGGTAGAATTTAGTGGCGAGTTAACTACAATTCCTCCCTTCTGTGGGAAGCATCCTCTGGATGTCTCCCAGGGACGCTAAGATTGATGGAGACTTTCCGGGTTCAGCAGCAGGTGGGGAACTCCTGGGAATCATAGCTGTTGCTTGCTAGCAGTCACCCGTGAACACTGCCCATCCCTTCCCTGTAACTCCTGCAGTCATGTCCACTACGAGGGGCCAGTAGAAGGTCCTTCTCTTGTTAGGTCCCTTGCCGTAGCTACAGTGATAGACTAACTCCCTTCTCCGAAGGCCTTGCAGGCTGAAATCCTCTCACAAGGAATTACCAACTAGGTTCATTGCTTAGGAGGCAGGAGTGGAGATATAGATGAGAAGTGTTCTTTAATACTAGCATTAGGAAGACAGAAGCAAGGGGATCTCTTTGAGTTCAAGTCTAGCCTGGTCTACATGGTGAGTTTCAGGACAGACAGGGCTATGTAGAGAAAGCCTGTCTCCAAAAACCCCATTTAAAAGCTGAGAAGCATCCATAGTTTCTTTTGGGTTCCCACGAGTCTCTCAAGATCCCCCAAAGAGGACTTTATTTTGGAAATGTTGTCTGGCTCTAAGAAGTCTATACGTTTTGTCCTCTGTCTTAGTTAGGGTTTCTATTGCTGTGAAAAGACACCATGACCACGGCAACTCTTATAAAGCAAACCTTTATTTGGGTGGCTCACGTACAGTTCAGATGTCTAGTCCCTTATCATGGAGGGAAGCAAGGCAGCATGCAGGCAGTTGTGGTGCTGGAGAGGTAGCTGAGAGTGCTGTATCTTGCAGGCAACAGGAAGTGAACTGTCTCACTAGGCGTGGCTTAAGCCTATAGGTGACCTCATAGCCTGCCTCCACAGTGATGCACTTCCTCCAACAAAGCCACACCTACTCCATCAAGACCACACCTCCTAGCAGTGCCACTCCCTTTTGGGGCCATTCTCTTTCAATCCACTACATGGTTGTTTGCATAACACGGAAGAGAGAGCCACCTGAAAGGGGAAGAGGTTAGTTTGGTCACTTGTAGCTGTGTGGGTTGTGGGGGTGCGTTAGTCAGCTTTCATTCATGTAACAAAACTCCCCAGATAATCAGCTTACAGGGAAGAGAGGTTTCCTTTGGCACAGCTTTGGAAGTTTTCAGTTCACAACCGGTTGGAAGTCTGTGGCAAGGCAGCTTGTTATGGCAGGGGGACTCATCATGGAGGGTGGACAGAGGTTTCTGTGCCGCCTGGTCCTGCAGCAGTTCAGTCTCAAAGAAACACATTAATTATTGGCTATCTCAGACTTCTTATTAACTGTTACATCCTACATTAACCCATAGTTCTTGTCTGTGTCAGCCATGTGTCGTGCTACCTTTCATCAGCGAGGCATTCTCATCTTGCTTCCTCTGTGTCTGGATGACGACTGCAGACTGAGCCTTTCCTCTTCCCAGAATTCTCCTGTTCTGGTGGCCCCACCTATACTTCCTGCCTGGCTACATTCTGTTAAGCCATTGGCCAAAAAGCAGCCTCTTTATTAACTCATAAAAGCAGCACATATACAGAAAGACTAAAATAAAATAAAATAAGGAACTGTCTTTGAAATTTCCTGCTTCATGGAAAGTCTGTCAGATACTATGGGCCTGTAGGCTGAAGATAGGTAGGCTGAAGATAGGTGCCCCAATGTTACAGAAGAACTTTGGGTGACTGTGCAGGTAGCGAAATGTCTCTGTCAATTCTAGAGTTTTGGAAGTTGCTTACAATGCACTTCATGTTAACTTAGGTAATATGATATCCTTCTGGGGTCTTTAATGGAGTTGAAGAATAGACAGTTATAATTATAGTTTTTCTTAGTTATGATAAAATAGATATAAATATTATAGCTATAATTCTTGCTTGATGAGTGTTTTGTTGTATGTAATCTTGCTATGTTAAAGTTAAAACCTTTTTATTTAGACAAAAAAGGGGAGATGATGTGGGAAGTCCTTCTGTCTATGTGTTGCTTTTATTGGTTAATGAATAAAGAAGCTGCTTGGGCCTATGACACGGCAGAATAGAGCTAAGCAGGAAAGCTAAACTGAATTCTGGGAGAAAGAAGGCAGAGTCAATGAGAAGCCATGTAGCTGCCCACAGGAAAGAGACACACCAGAACTTTTCCAGTAAGCCACAGCCCCATGGTGTTACACAGATGAATAGAAATGGGTTAATTTAAGATATAAGAATTAGCCAGAAATACACTTAAGCTATTGGCCAAGCAGTGATTCAAATAATATAGTTTCTGAGTGATTATTTGGGGTCTAAGCAGCCAGGAACGAACAAGCAGCCTCCCCCAACAGTAGAGTAAGCTGCTCACTTCAAGACAATCTGGCCAAAGAGAAAGGAGAAGACCAGCTTCCCACAGTCTCCTCTGAGCACATGCCTCCTACCACCTTAGACTTCTCATTTAAGCCCCACTTCTTAAAGATTCCATTATGTCACATTAGTGCTACAGTCTGGGGACATGACTTTGGTCAACTGGGAAACAGCACAAAGGCCATTTATTAGGTGGGCACTTACCCAAATCATAACAGGGCTCAATGCAAATAATAATAATAATAATAATGATAATAATAATAAATAGAGGGACTTGAAAATTAAGCATTTATGGGTGGCAGCAATTGAGTAGCAAAGAATTACATAACCTGCATACCCACAGAAGTCCTTTGCTTATGATGCCACCCTGACAACTACAGCTTCCGTGTAAAGTCATTTTCAGAGTGGAGTGTCCAGAGGGACGACCCTGAAGGCTGTGTCATACTGTCAAGGGAAGAGAAATGCCCCCTGGCTGCTGCTAGCAGGGCAGCCATCCTTGTAAGTAGCCACTACCTAATGCGTCACTTTGAATAGCAGGTGTGCTTCCAAGTACTTTCCAGAGGCCGAATCGTTTAATATACACGCAGGTCCATAAACACCATTCATCTTCCCAGCGGCCACACAAAGCAGCTACTCATTCCCCACAGCTTTTTAACGTGAGAAAACTGAGGACCGGTGAGGTCTAAGGAAATGGTGATTGAGAGTCTGGTTCCCAGTTTTCTGATAAAGAGCCTGTCTTTCCCTGGGAAGTCTATGTGGAGCTTGCTATCCCGTGAGGGACTGAATTACATTCAGCTTACAGAGAGCTGATTTATTGGGTATAAAACAGAGCCATTCCTCTGCAGCGTTAGACTCTGCTGTTCTGGTAAGTGCACTACATATTTCCAGTAATCCAGGGCACCCCTTTTGGGTATTGAGGTGCCTGCAGTGACTAAATAAGAACCAGGAGGCTGATGGGAGAGTATGGAGTCAAAACAAGGCTAATTGCAAAATCTCAGGGGGGATGTTGGCTAGACAGAGGCATTATCTGGAAATCATCCTTGTGTTTAAAGCATGTCTTGTTGGTAGGCAGTGTGCTTTTGGCGGCTGAGCACAGGGCCTCTCTCCATAGAAAGGGTTTTTTCCTCTGTGACTCATCCACTCACACCAGGTATATAACTACCAAATAGCTTGCCCTCTCCCCCCACTTTAAAAACATACATGTTCATGTGGGGTGGAGGTGGGTAGGGGTAGGGGTGCGTGTGCATGAGCATGCCATAGTACATACGTAGACGTCTGAGGACAGTTTTTAACAGTTCTTGCTTTCCACCCTGTGGGCTCTGAGGATGCAATCTCAGTCATCTGGCTCGGCAGCAAGCTCCTTCACCTGCTGAGCCATCTGGCCAGCCGTTGCCCTTTTCTCTGCTTGGCTGCACATTGGCATGGGATGCAAGTATCGTGATCCTAGCAACATCTTCTTTCCGAACCGATTCTATGGATGCCTCACCCTAAGAAGGCCTACGGCTCTCTTCCAGAAACATAGCCGGATCCTTAACTGCCTTAAACCTGCCCCTTAACTCAGCATCTGTGTAGCTCCAAGGGGAGTAGAATGTGAACACCTTAAAATGAGCTGATGTTCCATCGCACATTTAAGGTAAAGATGCCTAACGGATCCAAGGGAGGTAAACGAACTCCCTAGAATCAGGCAGCATTAAGCAATTAGAAACTGTGCTTGGGTTGGTTTCCAGTGGGACCCAGGAAGTCAGCGTGAAACAAACAGCTCAGGTCATCAGAGAATTAATTGGTCTGTATCTGAAAGCCTTCCCCTAGGGCTGTCTTCTTCCTGCCACAAGTCAGGTTCAACAAAACACCCTTCCCAGATGCAAAGAGAGACCAAGGGAGGTGATTTTGAATCCTTGGGAACACCTTCCAGAGCAGCCCAGCAGGACTGATGAGGAGGAAGAAGGCAGCTAACGTTACCTTTCTTTTTTTCATGACAGAAGGGACAAGTCTAGTGCTAACTGGAGGGAAACATTATTTTTTTAAATGTTCTTATGAGATTTTTATTTTACAAAAAGAAAATGGATTTGGAGCCTACAATGGTTATAGAGGTAAAAAGGCTTCTTGAATTCCAGAGTCAAGGCATTCACAGTTGGCTATGAACACGTCCTCAACCCATTTGGAAGGGATGGTCTCACGTGGTCAGCATGGACAGGTTACCGACAGGGTGGTCACACGTGGACCTGAGCCATAGGCATGAGTGATGAAGGGGCAAAGAAGAGGGTCCTCGAAGGACCAGGTCAGAATGTTCTCTTAGGGTTAGGTCCACCTGGGAAAATCACTGCTAAGGGACTGGACAGAGCACACCACCATCATCTTCTCTCTAGTCAGATTCAGATAGTAATTGTAACTGTGTGCGCGCGCGCGCGCGTATGTGTGGTATCTGTGGTGTGTGTGTGTGTGCACACGCACATACGTGTTTATGCATGTGGTGCGTGTGTGGGTTTGTATTCCCTGGTGTGGATTTTGCTCTTTCCTAATGTTCCCCTCCATCATCCAGCATGGTTACAAGCACCTCTGCATTCACGGTGAGAGGCAGGAGTGAGCTTCCTGTGAGGTGGTTTCCCTGTGTTTATTTGGGTCTGCTCTCACTACCTCACTTGCTTTACTTTATTCCTCTCCCTACTTATGTGAGGTACTGGAGGGAAGCAAAAATATGGCTTGTGGTTTCCTTACCTTCCTACCTACCTCTTACGCAGTAATATCTGATCTAAATGTAATGTGGTTCCTATATGGTCCCATTTTAAAGCTTGCTTCCCCCTCCACACACAATTGAAAAGAAGTAGGGACCTGACCTACCCGAGGTTCCCATAGACCTTGCCGGACAGTGTGCTCAGAGTCCTGGCTCCTTTTCTCCTTCCTCCTTCCTTGCCCTCACCCTGTTATGATGAACTCTTTCCACTCAGAGCCTCATATTTGCTGGGGAATATTATTTTAAGGTGTGTGACTTTATGTTGCATTTGTGGAACTCTGTGAAACTGTTTTACTGTGCCTGTCTAAAACACCTGATGGTCTAATAAAGAGCTAATCGGCCAATAGCGAGGGAGAAGAGAGGAATAGGTGGGGCTGGCAGGCAGAGAGTGTAAATATGAGGAGAAATCTGGGAGAAAGAGGTCTGGGAACAAGAGAGGAAGGAGGAGGACTTCGGGGACCAGCCACCCAGTCACCCAGCTATACAGCCAGACATGGAGTAAGAAGGAAAGAAAAGGTATACAGGAACAGAGAAAGAAAAGTCCTGAGGCCAACGATATGTGGGATAATTTAAGAAAATCCAGCAAGAAACAGGCCAAGCTAAGGCCAGGCATTCATAACTAAGGAAAAGCCTCTATGTGTGGAAGCTGGGTAGTGGGGCCCCCCAAAAGTCAAAAGACTAAAAAACCAAAAGAGTAAGACATGGCGTAGCACATGTCAATTGCTTCCTGTGGTAGCATCACCTTCCTCTTGCTTCCAGGGCCACAGCCCCCATCTCTTGGGAACCTCGTGTGTTCCTACATCCTGGGAAGGTGGAGGCTGTGTGCTTCCCCAGGCCAGCAGAAGGGTGGGAGGCGCATAGCGCAGTCACGGGGAGAACTGGGCTCCCAGTGTCTGAACACATGCAAGCTCAGGCCTTCTGCGTGACCACGCTTGCCAATCTCTGCTCTCTCTGCCCGGTATTCAGATTACACAGTTTCACTTCCTTCTCCTCTCCCACTGGACTCCAAGGGCCGTCCCTGGAAGAGAAACGGTCAGTCCGAACTAAGCATCGCCGTGAACTTGATCATCTTTAAGTCTCTGGTTTCTCACGGGGAAACCGAGGGGTGAGCAGGGTGGGGGTAGCGGGGTCTCAAGGCAGAGGCCAGAAGCTAAGAAGACATTTGCAGAGCTCAACCTAGGCCTGACAATGGAAGCGTCCAGATGAAAAACAGCCACGAGGAAAGGAGGCGGGCTCACTCCACTGTGATGCTGTTATCGTAGGGCGGCACACTTACACAAGTTCACATAGGAAATAAACAGTATTTCAAGGGTTCCAGTAAGAAAATAATGACAGCCTTGGAGCGCACAGCTGCAGCCACTTTCTGGGATTAGGCTGTACCCCTGCCTTTGGCCTTGGCTCCCTCCCATCTAGCGTGTCATTTGATCCCTGCAGCTCTCCTTCCACAGGGTTCAAGTACACGCCTGCAGCCTTCTCCTTGCCCAGCAAGTAAACAAACCTCCAATGACAAAGGAAAACACTGGCCTGGTGTAGTGTTTCAAGGCAAGCCCGAGGTGGGGATTTCCCAGTTTGTTATGACAGCCACCCTGCTCTTCCCCGCCAGTAGGAGAGGAACAGGGATAAAGCTGAGAAGCTTTGAGTCAGACCTGGAGAATTCCAGTTTCAACACCTCCTCAGCCAGCAGCTGCTTAATCATACCTAGGTACCTTCAGCACAAAGGTCGCCCTGGCTGAAGGAGATGATTATCTGCTCGCGGCTTCCCTCAATGTTTATGTCTTTGCCTAGCACCTGGAGGAGAACCTCAGTGCCCTGCATTTTGTTCTTATGTGATGGTACCCACAGTCAGTGGTAAGACTTCAGCTGGCTCTGCTTGGTGGGCTGTCTGAAGAATCCCATGGAAGATGGAAGGACAGGCATCACAGGTTAACTTGCAAGTATAGGCTTGATGGAAGGTGGTGTAGCTTGTTTTGCCCAAGTCCAAGGCTCCCTGAATTGTCACTGTACTCAAGCAGGGAAGGAAGGAAGGAAGGAAGGAAAGGTGGACACAGGACTTCTAGAACCTTCTTTTTACACTACGCTGATAGTACTTACGGTCTTCTGGCTATAACTTGTGTCACCCTCGAGAGTGACTGGCCTAGGACTGTCACGTGGAGCCCCCTGAAGATGTCAGCTTGCTCCCCGAGGAGATAGCTTGGCCAAGAATCACTCTTCAGAGGAGGCCTTGTAGCCTGTGATCTCAGCTGTGCTGAAGGCTGAAGCAGGAGGATTACAAATTCTAGAACTTGTTGAACTGTAGAGAAAGTTTGAAACCCTGCCTCCAACAAACAAACAAAAATGAATCTCAGTGCTAGAACACTTCCCTGTTAGGTTCAAGACCCTAGAAGGATGCCCACTTATCTGTAGCCCATCCTATAGTTAGATCCCTTCGTTTTCATCAAGAACAAGTGCTAAGAGTCTAATTTGTTGGGAACTGATTTTGCCGGGGGGGGGGTAAGGAGTATGGGGGATTGGTTGAGAGAAATGGCAACTACAGCCTGAAAGGTTCTTCCCCTTTCTCCTTTTTCTGTGTGGGGCTTACCTGGCTACTGTACCCTGCCCACTAACCAAACCACACGTCATGTTAAGTCATCTTCCTATCCCCATGATGAACTATTTGTAACGATTAACTTGAAACGAGAAAGCCCTTGTTTTGGCTCATTGTTTTGGATGTTTTACTCCAGCGTCAATTCATCCAGTTGCTTTAGTCGTGGAGCAAGACAACATATCACGATGGGAACATGTAGCAGAGCAAAAACAAACAAACAAACAAAAAAAAAAAAACAAAAAAAAAACCAGTAACAAAGACATGAGCATGGGTGAGGTCCCCCGTCTCCTTCAAGGATGTTTCCCTGCTGACCTAAAGACCTGGTAGCTCTAGTTTCCTAGTAACAGGGCCCTACCATCAACCTTTTACCTCCTCTGGGGATCAAGTTTAGTACATGGGCCTTTGGGGTCATTTAAGGTCTAAGCTATAGCATTCACGGTATAAATCATATCTAGGACCTGGCCCAGTTTCCCAGTGCAGAGGCCTCATTTAGAAAAATTAAACATTTTTATCAGAATAAAGGAAGAAGTCAAAATAGCTAGAAAGGTTTTAAAACACTGTCAAGTGCCGCATGTATCACAAAATCGAGAAAGTAGCACACTCTTAATTAGCTGTCCATCATACATTATAATAATTTCTTCCATACACCGTTTTGAACACTTTGTTGGTCTCTTTATCACATAGCGATTTAAGGAGAAAACCAATAGGAAGGCAGTATAGTCTTTCATTAACACGTCAAAAGAAACTTTTTTTTTTAGGTTTCAATAGTTGAGATGCCTAGGTGGACGAGTCACAGTGGGGCATGCGTGCTACTTAGAGAGCATCTATAGGTCTGTGGTCTAAAGGGTCAAGGTTTCCTCACTGATGGTCAGGGTGAGGGAGAGTCTCGCTTAAACTTTTCATGGTTGCTAAGGGAGGAAGCCCCACAGACCAACCACCCGCTACTGCTGTTCCCTTAAATCTAGACAGCCCTTCATTTCCCCCACGTTTTCAGGGCCAGATTTTCCACTGCACACACACACAGTGGCAGACGTCCATCTGTGTGCCTCCGTTATCACTACGCAGCGTGAGTTGGCACTTGCGTTACCGAGTATTTCTAGAAGCAATCCCTATGAATAGCAGCAGTAACTTATCTATGTACAGAGGTGACTGGAAGCCAGCTAAATATAACCCCTTCAACCCAAGCTAAATCTGCCCTCAACGCAACTTCACCTCATCGGGGTTCCAAAAATACTGTGGAAAGTCTCTGTACAGGGTGCTTGAGAGTGAGGGAGAGGGGAAGCGGTGGTGGAACAATGTCTTACCCCCTTGCAATCAGATTGTGGTTTTGTAAAGTGTTGCAGAGCCTATGTGGCTATGGGCTCTATAGCTTCTCTTCACTGAGAGATAGGTTCTTGGACTATTTGGGGATCCCAGCTCCCATGACGGTCAAGGCACGTCTTAGGTAAAACGGCTCAGTGGCTGACAATAACCGATGCAGTCCTCACCCACACTTTAAATGGTCTCTTGATTGCTTACCACACCGGGCACAGCACCTACACAGCGCCTACACGGTCCTTCATTTATCTGGACTTGTGGTAGTACCCGGCATACAGCAGATGCAAGTTTTGCTTTTTGATTCAGTTCAACTTTCAGGATTTGGTTCCTTAACGTGTGGTTGCAGACCACAGCCAGCTGGATCTGTCTGAAAATGCAGTGTGGTACTTAAGTGCTGTTAGTGGGAAGGAATGGGAGAATTAATCTGTAAAAGATCACAAAGACAGATGAATGAGGTGGTCAAAGTCAAGGCTGCTGTCAGTCCTGCTTGAGGCAGGGACCTCCAGGTCTATCCTCTGCCGTGAGACTTCTATGTGACGCTCCTGACGGGAGTAGGTCAGAGGTCAGCGAGGGTGCATAAAACACGGTGGCTTCTGCAGCAGCCCGGCCTTGTGCTGCTCCAGGAGAGAATGCATCGCTGGGTCTGAGGATTTGCCACTTTGTTTCTAAGGGGCCTCAGTGTTTATCTCTTTTTCTGGGTGAACAAACAGGTTGGTAGGGATGGGGTACCGCATGTGAACTGTGCAACCCATGTGAGTCGAGCTGGGGCGAGTTTTCGTGTTCCTCTGGGCTCTGCTATCCTGCGCATTCGTTGTTTCAAGGACTGTGTACAGAATGTGCTATTGAAGGCCTCCCCATGACACATTGTCTCAGAGCAGAGAGCACAGTGAGTGAAGGACAAGATGACCATGTCGTCTGTCCCCCTAGAGCTTCCGTTCCAGCTGATGGGGCAAATGGCAAACAAGAAGACGAAGGATGTCGTACGCTTGCCAGAGGGTGACTCACTGCAAAAGACGTGAAACCAGGGAAGGGAGTGGGCTCAGAGGGGGTGTCAGTTGGAAGAGTGTGATTTTCTTTGAGAAGAGTACACTGGGCCTGCCCTGGATGGGAGGAGGCAGCGGTCAAACATCTGGACAAGAGAAAATGCAGAGTCCCTGACACCAAGGGAAACTGACATGTCAGAGGGCCAGAGAGCCCACCAGAGTCTGCAGTTAAGTGGGGGAGGCAGAGCAAGGCAGGAGAGAAACAGATGCTTAGTGAGCATCATTGATTGGAGCAAGGTGGCTGGCTCTCACACCCAAGTTAGCTCTTTTCATAGTAACACCCCACAGTACTGAAAGGATAGAGAAAAGGAGACCATGCTGAAACCAAACTCAAACAACCTGGTGTTGGTGTCAAATCCAGGGGATTGTGAGAAAAATGGAAGGCATCTTAGGCTTCAAGGAACGACGAGGTGAGTGACTTTCATATGACCTAAACTGTTCGGAGGACAGTCTGGCCCCAGCTAGAAGAAATAACCATTGCAGTAAGAAAGCGTGCAATGCTTAGCATGGTGTGGTAGGCTGGAGTGTGGTAAGTAAGGCAGCAAAGAGGCCAAGGAGAAAGTCATTGCTGCAGTTCAGGCCAGAGATGTTAGTGCATGGCCGTGCCTGCAGGGAATCCTGGAGATGGCTGGGAAAATCTGCCGAGCACCCTGATAATAATATAGCAAAACTGGGGAGGAAGTGGTGTTACCAGTTGCTGAAGCAGGAACAAAAGAGCATTTTCCTAGAAAGATGAAAATTTCTGTTTGACTGTTATATTTATGATATCAAGTGGTGTGTCGGTTCATGCAGAAACACTTGACAGAGGAATTCCAATGCTAAGGAGGACACCAGCACCGTGTGTGTGTGTGTGTGTGTGTGTGTGTGTGTGTGTGTGTGTGTGTAGCGCCCGTTGTATTAGCTCAACCAGTGTTTCAACAATGTTGTGAGCAACCAGGCAAATGCACTCTTCAAATTTTGCCCGTGGCACTCTGGAAAGATGGATATCTTGCTTCGCTCCCAAATAGATATGGCGTTAGCCATCCGCCAGGACTCAGTTCTTCGTCTCCTGTATTTAGATGCTCACATCTTGCTGCTCTCCATTTGGATGTCTAGATGTAGAAGATAATGAACCCCTTGGGCAGTGTTTCTCAATCTTGGCATTATTGATACACTGGGATGGAAAATTCTTTATTGGGAGGCTGCCTCAGATTGGCTTCAACCTGCTAGAGGCCAAGAGTGGGAAGATCAGATGATGCCCAATGTCCGTCCCCCAGGGTACCAAGGCACTCCCAGTTGGGAGCCATCACACTAGGATGATGAGGCCATATTGAGATTCTTGAATCACTATTTGGAGGGACAACCATCATTTCCTGTCAAGAAAACCTACACTATGCTGTCAAGAGAGTGATAAACAGATGCTCACTGTGTTCAGCTGCTGACCTGAAGGGGCTCCTCAGTTTCTTAAATCCTCTCAATCGTTTGTATCACTGAGTGTGGGATAGTGCAATAATTTGGCACCGTTATTTCTGAATAACCGGAAATTAATTCAGCAACTAAATGCATCCTACTGAGTCCCAGGTGTTCCTGGCAGCACTCACCTGTGTTGTGTCCTGTGACTTCATAGCGACCCTCGTTCTGAACACAGGAAGCGCACACTTTTCACTTCCTGTGTCACACAAGGACTGAACCACCCTGGCCAGGATTTGAGACTACCGTGTGTTTGTGTGTTAGGATTTTTTTTGTTTTAGCTCTTGTTTCAAAGCTTTCTGGTCTTATGGAAGTACCATGATTTAATTATTAAAATAAAGTCTTTACTCTTTTCCTCCTATCATCTCCCAGCATGTATCAAATTAATGTAATTTTGGATTGCACTGTGCTAAACTGCTTTTAAAAACTATTTGAGCTACTAGGGATTTAATGAATATATAATGAATTTTGATTTGGAATTAGGACTGAACTCTTCAGTTTCTGAAATGGCCCTGATCATACAGCTATCATTTTATACTATGTATTTGTATGAAACTCCACTTTCAATAGTGATGATTATAAAGTTAAAATATTGATCAACTATGGAAAGTTTTGAAGATAATGTTCTGAAGTGTCGAATATTCAGCCAAGAGTTAGTTCTTTATGTGAAAATTAAACAAGCACATCTCTCATTTATAAGCAGTTTTGCTTTCATGCAAAGTTATTTTGCACATACACATGTACACACAATTGGCAGTTTTGCATATATTGTGTATTCATATATATGCCCATATGGAACTCAGAGGACAACTTGTAGGAGTCAGTTTGCTCCATGTAGGTTCCAGGTTATTGAACTCAGGTATTCAGGCTTGACTGAATGTGCTCTTACCTACTGAGATACCTCGCCAGTTCCCAAATTGCTTTCATATTAAATGAATTATATATATATATATATGTATATATATACATATATATATAATGTGTGGTGTGTGTAATATATGTATATGTACTGTGTGTTTGTGGGTGTATAGTGTGTGTGTGTGTACGTGTGTGTGTGATGAATGTGTGGTGTGTGTATAATGAATATATATACATATATAATAGAATTGTTCAAATAAAATTCTTATGCTTCATTAGCTTTAATATTTGATTTGTATACCTATTTTATCTGCCTATATACCCAGGGTCATATGAAAATATTTTGGGCTGAAATGGGCGACAAGTAGGAAAAGTAGTAACACCGTGAGTAAAAACTCAGTAAACCTAGAGACTGTGACCTTCTTGCTGTTTTAGTGCCACTAATCACCTGCAGAACCCTAGAAGAAGCATCCCACATCTCTGAGCCACAGTGAGCATGTTATTCTGGTGTCCACAGGATACTACAGCACCGTTACAACTTATGGGTGCAAAAGTTATGAGGCTGAGGCAGGAGGGAGGTCAGGGTCGGTCTGGGTTCTATAGTCACACATACACAAACACTAAAAGCCAGCACAGGCAAGGGACGAATGTGGACAAATTATTTTCTTGTGTTGAAGTTTACTGAGCATGGTGTGGTGTGTCTGTAATCCCAGCATGCAAGAGATGGAGGCACAAAGGTGCCACAAGTTCAGGACTAGCCAGGGCTCCATAGCCAGACCCTTTCTCAAAAAAAAAAAAAAAAAAAAATTAAAAAAGAAAATTGAAAAAAAAAAACAGGAATGAAAGAGAAAATCAGAAAGTCTTAACTAAATTCTTTTCTTGTGGTAATTGCCATGAATAGTATTCCTAAAACCCTGCTTCTGCTTAGAAATGTTATTCTAATAGGAAGGAAACCTAATACTGCATTTTGGATCGAAAGCAAACCCATATTCTGGACTCTCCAGGCTTCTGACAGGCTGTGTGACCGTGGATGTGGTAAGGTGAAGATGTTACTTTCCCAGGGGATTCTGGAAGGAGGGAGCCTGTCGTTATTTCCAGCACTTTCCAAGGGCCGGTTCTATATAAACATACGGTATTATTCCACTAGCCCTCCCTAATTAGAAAGAAAACACATTATGAAACTTTAAAATAATACGACTCCGAATCTGGGGTGATTGTTGCCACAGACATTCGCCAGAGCACAAGGGGCACATTTGAAGGGTCCCCAGCTTCCTGGAGCCAAGCTCTTTTTTTACCTTACTCCACAAAAAGCCTGAATCCTAAATCTACATGCCATTTGGCTCCCTGACCATGGGAATGGCAGTAGAGAAACCATTCTCTGTTGGGATACCTCAGTTTCTAGACCCTTCCATGGAAAGTTTCACAAGCTCTAACAGAAGGTGAGGTGAAGTTCACTCTTGGGTAAGACTTGGATTTTCCACGCAGTTCTTCCTGGAAGCTTCACTTGCAAGCACTCTGGTGGAGTCTACACATTACCTTGTCACTGAATCCTGGAGCTGGCAAGCTGCTTCTATAGCTCTCTGAATTCAGAGTTTTGCTGCCCACCGTCCAGAAAGCTCCTGACACTGCAATTGTGTGGACCTCAATTACCTGTGAAATCTCTTTTGGAAGGTTAAAGCAAACATCAAGGAGACATTATCTTGCACTTTCTGTATGAACGTTTCATGCCTCAGTGGATATGAAGGAGAAATTTGCGAGGCGGGAGAGAGAGAGGGGAAATGGTTTGATGGAAAGGGGACGCACACGGTAGGATGCTTCTTGTTCCCTAAAGATGGTAGAATGGAGCAACACCATCTTTACTGGCCTTCCTAGAAATTTCCAGTATTGAAATTAGTGGGCATGCTAGTTAATATTAATAACTGTGATCACCAATGCAGATAACATCCACATTGAACACGTTAATAATCTTTAAGCGTTTAACACTTTAGCAAGTGCTTTTATGTGTACTGCTTCATTGAACCCCTATAACTTGAAAGATAATATTATCATTCCCATATCATAAATAAGAAGACTTAGGCCTAAAACTCAAACACAAACCGTCTAACCGTAGGTAAGATACCCGTGTTCCTGTAAACAGGCTCCTTAAGCCCTAGTGAAACTCACTGAGTCACATGTGCTCATGAAAGACTTGGAAGTTTAATGGGGACAAGTTGGGAAGAGGAAGGAAATCCATGGGAGTGAAAGAAGGACAAGAAGGTGTACCAGATGGATTAAATATAGTTAAGGTATGCACATGACAATCTCATATTGTTATTTATAATTAATAAATGCTAATAAAATATTTTAAAATGGTCCAGCACCACATTTATCACATGACATTGCTAGGGTTTGAACTTGAGTCAGAATGGAGTTTGTGCTTTTAGTCATCATGCTGTGTTGCCTTCATGATGCCCTTGAGGTATCACAAGAGACATGTAGGGGCTCTCAGAGGCCACTGTACTGATGTGCCTCTGAAGGGGATGCTTTCTTCTTTTGTTGGTACCTTTGGTTTTAAGAAAGAATGTTTTCTATAGAATCTAGGGTACTAGATCTAAAATACTATGAAAGCATTCACTTCTTAGTTTATAGTGTTCCCTTTCTGATCACCTCCAGCTTCTCTTCTGGCAATAAATTCACTTTGCCTAGAAACATGCCATATGACGTGACCTCGGTCCAGATGCAGTGATTGGTTGAGACATTGGCATATAATTCAGTGAGCCAATCAGAGCCCGCCACCCTTCCAGCTGAAGGTGGCCAGGAAGTCTATTTAGCCCCATGAGCAATAAATCACCTTTTAAATTTTTATGTGCGTTTATGGGCTTCAGTTATTTCAGGTTGGGCTTTGGAAAGAGTCAAGGCTGCCACAAGCGCATCTCCCGATTCTTCTCCATGTCTGTTCCATCACTGACGCCAGTGCTCTTCAGCTACAAGAGAACTTGATTGTCTACCAGTGAAGACCGAGACACTAATTTCAGAGCAAACCCAACAGTGAGATAAAGATGGGGAGGTCGCCAGCGAGGCAACACCCTCAGAGTCAGAAGCTGGGAACAGAGCTCTAAGGAAAGCTACAGTCTTCTTGCTGAAAATATTTGTTTAAATATGGTAAGAGATTTTCCCAAGGAGGCGTCGCGCCGAAGATGCTGCCCTGCCCAGATGGAGGAGTCCAGAGGATTGAGGAATCTTACTTTAGACTTTACAAGATGTTTTCCCTTGGGCATGCCCGTTTGCATTTGTTTTCCATATCAGTTTGCATGTTTTCCTAGAGAACCTTTCTTCTTCGTGTACACTGTACCACCGCCCTAGGGACCTATAAGAAAACTATCAGCTTGTTTTTCTAAGTGGGGGCTTGCGTTGAACACAAAAATTGAGCTACAAGTAAATCGCGCTCTGATCTTGAAGGATAAAATAAACACCAAGCAAATGCAAAGCTATGTTTTGTCAGAGCCAAATAGAACATGGTGTTCAGAAGTTTCCAGGGAGTTCCAAAATTAGAAGAAATCTTGGCCAAATGCATCCTTGAGTCCCGTTATGAGCCTTATCACTTGACGTCCCCCCCCCCATGCCCCTAACTAGCTCCGGTAGCTCCCAGGAGGCCACAGGGCCTTTCTCTGTGTGTTTTGGAACTGCCCCAGGATCACAGAGTTTTCCTCTGCTATTGGCAAAGCTGTGCCCCAATTAAGATGGAAACAGAGCATCCAAAATATAGTTGGTGACCTCAGACTGGAAGGTGCACTTCCAGCCACGCTTTCTTCTAGGAAGCCCAGCTGTTGCCATGGGCAGTCAGCGCAGCCTGACTTCCCAGCGGTTCCCCTGCAGAAGCGGCTGGTTAGGTAGGTGCCTGATCCAGTAGTTTTTGGTTGATTCACCAGGGTCCAGGAAAGGCTCTCTGGACTAGGGGGTTCTATAACATGGTCTGTGTCTAATTAGAAGCCGTCTTTGACAGGTACTCTGGTTTCAAGTACGAGTGTGTGGGAGGTTCTTACAGGAAGTTGGTCCAGGCAGCCATATGGGTGGTGGCCAGCCAATCAGTGTCAAGCAAGAATATGTGGGTACTTGCTGAGTTACCTTTTGGAGTCAAGGCTACCAAAGTCAAACCACACAACTGGTCAGTCCCATTCTATCATGAAAAAAACACAGGGACAACTGGTCAACCCTTGTATTTTTTTTTTAAAGTCCACTTGGTATTTGGCTTTTAAGGCAAACCACTTTTCCTAGGACAACTAGTAGGCTCACTTCTAGTATGAATGAAAAAAATAAATAATAGAATACACAGAGCCAACTGGTCGACCTCTTTGAGACATATCTTTTTTTAAAAAAAAGTCCAGCCACAGAAAAAGAGCGAGCACTGAGTTTCCCTCCCTCCCTCCCTCCCACTTCTTTTTAGCGTCTCTCTCTTTTCTATGTGTCTCCAAGCATCATCTTACCCTGTTCCACTCATAAATTAGAATGTAGACACTAGAGCTAGCCTGTGTCATCTTTATTGATTGCATGTATTCTAACCTCTCAGTTTTGCCTCTTTCCAGATTTTCCCCTTGGAGTGTTTCTCCCCAACTCCCAAATACCATTCATTTCTCAAGCCCATCTCAAATCTTGGGCCCTCTGTAAAACATCATCCTGTCAATGGTTTCGGTCCATTTTGCTTGCTTGTCTTTTTTATCTCAATCTCTACCATCCCAGAGTAAATATTGCCTTAATATTAATCCTTTCATCCTTTTCATCTATAATCCATGATTCCACCAAAGCGTCTTGCAGCCAGGAAGCATCTTTCAGATTTTTTTCTCTTATTTTGTCTCTCTTGAAATTTGAGTGACAGATACTTGACATTAGCTCAAATGTTATTATTATTTGACAAACGATGTATATCATTTATATATGCTGATAATTAGAGAATCTTATTGAGGTAACTTGAATAATCCTGGAATAGATCCTAAGTATTTTTATCATATCCATAAAAGATAAAGATATGAGGCAATGGGATATATTACTTAGCCTGGGTTTCAGATGTAGACTTATATTAAATATCACACTGACAGCTTGCATACATGTTGTTTGTTTATTTTTCTTTTTTGTGTGTCTGTGTGTACACAGGTGCACATTCCTTTGAAAGTCAAATGCTGAGGTCACTGAGTGTTTTTCTTTATTGTCCTTATAAACCTGGTCTCCACTCTCTGATTGGCTAGACTGTCTTCCAGTGATCCTGTTGTATCTGCCTCCCAGTGCTAGGACTGTGTCTTATGCTGTCATGCCTGGCTTTTTGTAAGGATGCCTGAGGGTTAAACTTAGGTCCGCATGCCTGTGCAGCAAGTATTTACCAACTGAGGCATCTCCTCAGCTCTAGAGTATACAGATTTTTGTTTGTTATTTATACCTCAATAAATCTGGAAGAAAGGCCCAAATAGATGGAAAGGGAGTTCATGCTTACAGATTTGACAGCCTGTAACAAGTCCTTTTCTGTCCTGTCAGCCAGATCCCAAATAATGACACAGAGACTTCTTATTAATTATGAAAGCTCGGTCTTAACTTCGGCTTGTTTCTAATTAGCTCTTATAACTTAATTTAACTCATTTGTATTAATCTACCTGTTGCCTTATGACTTGTGGCTTTTATCTCTCTTCCTGCATGCTTCTTTGTTTAGGTTTTTTGCTTTGTTTTGTTTTTGTTTTTAGACAAGATCTCATGTAGCCGAGGCTACCCTCAAATTCATTATGTGTCCAAGGCTGACCTTGTAGTTCTATCACTTTCTGGCCCTGCCTCTGGAATGCTGGCATTTCAGGCCTTACCGTAATTCTTGATTTATCTAGTGCTAGAAATCGAATCCAGGGCTTTGTGTATGGTAGGACAGCATTTTACCAACTGAGTTACATGTGTGGTCACTGGATATTTTTCATAATCTCCTTCTCCAGACCATGGACATTTAAAAAGGATTTCATTTTTAATTATGCGTATATGTCCGTCTATGCGTAGGTGTGCACATGTGAGGCTGAGAGCTGTAGATGCTCTTGGAGCTGGAGTTATGGGCAAGTGTGAGCTACCCAAGTGTGTGTCCTGGGAACAAGACACTGGTCATCAGAAGGAGCAGCAAGTGTCCTTAATTGCCGAGCCTTCTTTCCAACCTGCCATCTGTGAAATCCTAATAATAAAGACACACTTCGTTTATGTACTGTATGCACATCTGTTTTTATAAGAAAAAGAATAGAAGTCACCTCTCCCCTTGTCACAAACCATTTCTGGCTCTCTTGTGGGAGTTATTCTTAATAGCCTTGAGAATGAATAAATACATCAAGACAGCACAAAGCATTGAGGACCCTAGAGAGCCCAGTTTGTCTCAGTGTGGTTGCAAGAGAAGCGGCTATGGTAGGGAAGAGAAGAAAGACTCAGGAGAAAAGCAGATGCTGTGGTCCCTAAGGAGAGAATCAGGAAGAGGCTAAAAGGAAGCATGCCTGCACTGGGTGGGCGTGCAAGGAGGGGCTGAACAGGCACCCAGGTCTTTGGGTGCTAAGCTGAAGAGAATGACTTCACCTTAAAGACATTGAGGGAACTTAAAAGTCTGAAGGATGGAGACTCAAGCCGATTCATTTTTGAGTTCATGCAGGCTGCTGTGTGGAAGGAGAGCTGGCCAGAGCCCTAGATCACGACCTGACTGAGCACAGCTCCTACGAGGATGAGAAAAGATGGAACGTTTGAAATAGGATTGGGGAAAATGGTCCATGTTCCAGCACCTGGCGTGCTGGAGGTAATTGGTAATCAGGCTTTTTTTTTTTTTCCTGAGGTTTGGACAGTGGTGACATTTGGCAGCTGGGCAGTACAGAAACCTCACAGAGGCCACAGAGCCCAATTTACTGCAACTTGGGGACCTGAGTTTTGCTACTTTTAAATTTATCTATGTTTTTCTCTGAGGTTAAACTGACCCAGCAAAGGAGGTTGGCGAGCTCCAGATGATTACATGGGCTGCTACTGAGCTGCATCCTCACCCTCAGGGGACACACTCTACAAATGATGGAGAGAAATAATGTGGGTGTTCTCAGCCGATGTGGGTCTTGTTTGTGAAATTCAGACAAGTTCTGCTTCAGCCCCAGCAAAATGGGGACACGCAGGCATCCGTGACTACGCTCATATCTTCTACCCAGCTCTGCTCCCTTCCAGGAAGTACCACATCTGCCACCAAGACCCTAGGTGGAAGACCACACTCTCCTCTGTTCAGTTCACCACTTAAGGGTGACCCAGCACCAAGACATCCACTCCCTGTTTGCTGGTGACTTATTAGACTTACAAGAGGATGCAACAGAGCGGCAGCATGTATCAGGCAGGGTGTCGGGATAAAAGTACACATGAATATTTTTTTCTAGGAAGTGCCCAATGGGGTCAGTGGTCTCTTTGCAGTAGGAGTGGCTGTCTGCCAGTCCTGAATGGAGGAAGAATAAAGGAAGTATAAAGGAAGTGGTGCTCACAGGTTGGCTGCTGCTGGTGACCAGTCCTCTCCTCTTTATGCCGGAGCTGGCAGGGGCTATTCAGAAAGGAGTCTGCCCACTGTCGTGGACTCTGATATATGCCAACACCTTTCCCTTTTACAAGCCAGAACACACCCACCACCTTTGATGTAGAGGTGAATGGTTTTTTGGTTTTTTGTTTTTATAACTTGCCTAATCTGAACTGAATCCTTCTACAGGTGCTGACTACCCCAGAGCTCATTATAGTGTTTTCTCCTTAAGCACCCAGAGCTCCGCAATGGCAACAGGCACCAAGAACAGAAGAAGACACCCTCCGGCATCTCTTTTGAACTCCTTCCTTCATGGCTTCCCTAGCTTTGTCTAGCTTACACAGTGTTTGCTTTTCCTAACCCAAGCTGGGGTGGCAACCGGGTCCCAGACTGTTTACCTTGGTTCTGATGGGGAACTTTAAACCCCGCCTTTTTGGAATCTTCCTTTCATGGATTTGTAGTAAAACTTGGTCCCAGCAATCCAGCCCAATGCCTGCTGAGGGTGTGGGAGTGGGATTCAACCAGCCCCGTGGAACCTTCTACATGCCTCTTATCTTTTAGTAGAAGGTGGGAGTAACCACACTGAGAACCACAGATCATTACAGTTGCAAAGGAGCCCCCAGATGTTGCCATGGAGCCAGAGCTCCTCTCCTGGCGCAAGCTTCGCTCTATACAGGGGTTAGTTAAGCACTAAATGGCCAAGGGTGCTGAGTCATGGATTTAGAATCTGGCAGGAGACCTTCAGGCTTCACCATAGTCCCGATTTACCCTGTGTCTAAATGTTAACTAGGTGAGGAGCTTTGGGGTTGTGTCAAATGAGAATGCAAACCTGAGAGTAGAGACCAGTGCCCTTGACATTCGGGGTGTATAACAAGTTCAGTGTGTAGCTTTCAGAAAGGTGTGAGACCATCAGGGATGTGTGAGTTGTCTTTTCTGTCCACTTGGGTAAGGTAAAAAAGAGGATCTGGGGTGTCCCTTCATGATCTGGAAGAGTTTTCCTGACTTCAGTTGATGGTAAGATCAAATTCATAGGCACAAGACCAAGCGCCACAGATTTGCTCACACACCCGGTCCTAATTTCTTCTGATTACAGTTATTGGTCTTTCAGGATTATATATTATCTATATATTGTCTGGTCACTTCATAGCCAACTTCAACTTTTTTTTTAGTGAATGTTTGTTTGGTATGTGATTAGTCAATCATTCATTTGGGTTGTTTTTTTTTTTTTTCAGTGAATATTTTCTGGCCGGGTAGGAAGTGCCATACACTGTGGTTTGATGTGTGGTAGTGACTGGGGTTAACAGAGCCTTGTTCCCCCAGGGCTCTGGTACAGATGCACCGAACTATTCCAAAGGACAACATTTAGGAGCTTAATAAAAGTATGGGAGTTTGGAAAACATAGAGTAGAGTGGTTAGGCCTGCTTTGGGGAGGAATGTTCCTCGAGACAGTGACTTTGGCATTCATGGAAAAGCATTTATCTATGCCTTTTAACAGGGTGACTGCCCACTCATCAGCTGGGTCCCAGTCACCTGCAATCAGCCACCATATTAGGCAATGCAAATAAAAAAAGTGCTCACGATGGCAGGGTTTTTTTTTTTTTCCCCAATGAGTTGGGAAAGACACACAGGAAGGGAAGGAGATCCCGTGAACAAAAACAAACTCAAATCAAAAACAAAATCAAATCATTTTAGAGAAGTGCATTTACTGCTTGATAGAAACGAAGTGGGCAGATGCAATGACGGTGATGTGGGGATGTCCCGTCCTGGTCTACACCAGGCTCTGGATAGTTTCCACATTGCCAGACAGCAGAACTTACTCCCGGATGAGCCCCCTGCACAGAGTCCTTCCTTGGCTCCTAAGTATACACGATAGCTAGAAACCATGCCAACAGACACAAGATTGTTCTTGAATTGCTCATTAAAAATGGGTGTCAGAGCATACAATTGACAATGATTTCTAATTTGTATGGTAAAAATTACACGTAATTAAACAGAGTCAGCTGTCTGTATCCATGGGCTTCAAACAACCACAAACCAGAAATATTCAGAAAAAAAGATTATGTCTGTCCTGAACATGTGTAGACCTTTTCTTTGTCATTATGTCCAAACAGTACAATATAATAGCGTTCGCAGAGAATTTCCATTGTTACCGCTTCTAGAGGGGACTTAAGGTTGTTGCGTGTACACAATGCGTCATTTCATATGCGAGGATGCAGAGTTGGTACTGAGGGGGTTGAGGAACAAAGATAAGGGATGGTTGATGGGAGTCGGCGCCGGCTGGACCTTTTGCTATCTGCCACAGACCCTTGTCTGTGCTCACGACCCACAGTGGCAATTCCTACATCTGTATCCTCAGCCTTAGCATCCTTTCCTGTGCCGCGGAACTCTGAGTTTAATGTCCACCGAAGAATCTCCTCCTGGTTACACGAGGGACAGTGAAGTCCCTCCCTTGGTGCCCGGCATAATTGGATTTTCACTTCCTACCTCAGTACCACGCAAAACAGCATCCAAGTGCCTGGGACTCCTCCCGACTCCCCCCCCCCCAACCCCTCAACACCCAGGATCCTGCTGGTTCTGTCTCTAAATAATCTCCTCAATGTATAGACTCTTCCCCTTGCCTTCTGACAGCCCTCTACTCTGTCTTAATTTCTGACGTACACCCATGATGTAGCCGCTCCCCCAGCCAGTCTCTTTTGTCTCAGTCAGGGTTCACCCTCCCTGTGTTCCTGGCACTCCAACCAGACACTCCTCCTGAGTCTGATGGGTCTTCCAGTTCTTAGAACCACTTAGTATTTCCCCATCACGCTGGTCCAAGATACTGGTTACAAGGCTTTCCTAGTCATTTCTCTCATCCTTACACTTCTCCAGGCGCAATACGCCTCTGTGAGTTGTGGGAATCCATGCTCTGAAGTCTGTGCTGGGATCTTTATATGCACTTTCAGAAGTGATTCCATTCCCCTACCCTCTTTGCTTCTAGATTAAATGCTGTCTTCTCTAAGATGACACCCCCAATCCCTCAGTGTAGGCTTCGCTGTCCCTGCTGTCGGTGGGTATCTCAGTGAGTGAAGCAGAGGTTCCTACAAAAGACACATCCCCAGTCCAATTCTTGAAGATCGTGAATGTCACCTTAGTTCAGAACTGTCTGCACAAGTGTAGTTAGTACATAACATGAAGACAGAGCATCTTGTATTGTGCAAGTGGTCCCTAGATACAGTGACATGTGTCTTGTGAAACACATACGGGAAAGAGTCGGATAAAAGGGAAAGAACCGCAAGGGGGATATCAGTGAAGACAGCAGAAATACAATGAGTGCCAGAAGTTGGCAGAGTAAGCAAGGGCTCCCCCCAAAAGCCAGGAGTGTGGTCCTGGTAGCATTATGTTTTTTGGACTTTGGTTCCTCAAAATGGCTAGAGGATAAATTCCTGCTATCGTCTGTTGCCAAGCTTGTGGCAATTTGTTACCATTAATACTTGGATTAATTCTATGAAATTTTTCTCATATTGTCTTAGAGCTTCTAATGTTTGCACTATGAACTTTAGTCGGTGTCATGAAGGCAGGGCATGCGCACTCCTACGGTGTTGTTCCTACGCTGGCTCCATACCCGGCACAGACTAAACCATAGATACTTGGTGTAAGAATGAAGTGCTTGTAGCTGGACTTGAGCTGGCCTGGAAGAGTGGGCAGGGTTGGGTAACAGTGAAAGGGGAAGTAACTATGCCCAGCCGCTGGAGACACACTGTGAAGGACTGATGACGAGGACAGGGATGATTGGCGAGGTCAACCTGACTGTGCGCGTGTTCGTGGGCTCTGCTTTGTCATGAATGTGTTTACCCCAGCATGGATAGCCTTGACCCGAGACTTCAGAGAAGCCGGCTACAGCAAATGGACAAATCCCGGCTGAGGTTAGGAGCTATTAAAACTTCTTGAATTAGAACATGAGCGGAGACCATTACACACTTCCTGCCCCCACTAAACAACAACAACAAAAAGTTAGGCTCTTGCTTCAAAAATCATTAGAGATTTTTAAGATACAGTGGCAGAGTGCTGAGCCAAGTGAAGGGCTCTTCCAAGCAGGGGTCCCGTGTGATTTCATAGGTCTCCCACCAGAAGCTGCCCTTGACCATGGAGAAAGATTTAGTAGAGATGACTTCCTGTTGTTGTGGGAAAAGTGTTGCACAGTCTGTGAACACAGTAGAGGGCTAAGATGGGAGCTGGCCGTAATAATCTTTGAAGGCAGCGCTATGGGAAGGCAGGGCCAAGACAGTTGTCAGAGCGTAGCCTGAAACAAAGCGAGCCTAACTGGTAATATAGTCTCGGATTCAGGGATGTTTCTGGGGCTTTCCAGGGTTCCCAGAATAGGGGAAATATCAGAGGCCTGGAGGAATCCCACAACACTGGCCTGTCATCAACGCGCTGAGAGCTGCAGCAAGCAGAAATACCGAGACTTCTACAGATACAGGTGTAAACAAGGGACCACATCTGGATATCAGGGCCACTGCTCTACAAACTCAAACTCAGTGAGGGAGATGCGTTGGAAAGGCAACAGGAGACAGCTCAACCTCCCATGTGTCTGGCTTCCCACAGAGACATGAACGTATCAATATGAGGATTGATGGGGACCATGTCAAACTCCAGTCTGTCCAAAGGTGCCAGCCATGGAAAGTTGCAGCCCATCATGGCCATGTAAGAACCCAAAGGTGCCCAGACAATGGAAACCAAAAGTCCAGCCTTGTGAAATCTCTCCTAATTTTGGAATGATGAGCACTAAGATAGAAATTTTCCAAAATTCTACAAGCCGAGCAAACATGACTAGGGGGACTTGCTTGTAGCAAGTCCAGCACCTAGAGGGAAGAGCAGAAGCTGGATCCAAATCCTGCCTCCGCTTCTACCAGCTAGGGTCCTCAGGGGGAGCCTCGTGTGGCTTCCTTGTTGTGTGGATAATCAGTGTCAGCCTTCCAGGGGGCTGGTGATGTCATTTAGACAACATACTGAAGGTACCGCTTGCCGTTAGAAAAACTAAAGAATGTTCATGGCTGTTCTTATACATCAACTACCAGCCAGCATCTTGGCTGGGCACGCTGTCTATTTTAATTATTCTGCCCTTACAACCATCTTGTGAGGTAGTCTCGGTGGCACTTTCTGAGCCATTTCCCAAAGGTTGAAAATATGGGATGGAAATGCGAGTTCAGCATGGTAAAGTCACTCGCTTCAAATGAGCCTCCAAGAGCGTGCAACAATTCAAAATCCCATCACTTCTGCTGCCTGCAAAGGTGCTAATTTTAATGCAGTTTCTCTTACCGTCTACGAGCTCAAGTGTTTTCTTTTGGAAGCCTCTAGACAGAACATTCTAGCAAAGGATATTTTTAAGAAAGCAATTTAATAAAGATACAAATTCCAAAAAGGAAAAAAAAATTGATGCCATCAAGCTCATATGTATGTGTGTGTGTGTGCGCGCGCTCAGGACAGAGAAGAGTTTCAAGCTCATATGTATGTGTGTGTGCGCGCGCACGCTCAGGACAGAGAAGAGTTACCAGCACATTCTTTTTATCCCATGGATGGTTAAAGAATGGTGATTACATACATTTGTCTGTTTTTCCAATTCCATGTCACAACTGCTACCTGCCTAGTCTGCAGCATGGGTGAAGAAGCAGAAACATACTGAACAGGACAGTAGGCACAAGCCCTCAGGCACGGGATTAACAGGGGGGCCCCAATGCCTTTCCTGCATAGAGTGCCTCCCCTGGGTCCACTCAGGAATGGTGACAGGTGTCAGAGCCTTGCATGGGGCTCCAGGGCCTCTGAGCCCTAAGAAGCAATTAGAGACTTGTTCAGTGGCTGAGCTTCGAGCCAGTATCTACTCTAGTCTTGCAAATTGACCAATCACTCTTCTCCTTGAAGGTGTCAGACTAAGCTGTCAGTTTAGGATCTTAAAGCAATCAGAAAAGCCTTTGTTAAATACAAGGAAGAAGAAGGCCAGGGGGATGTGGCCTTTAGTGGGTAAAGCCCTTGGCCTGCAGATGTGAGGACATGAGTTCAGATCCCCAGAACCCGAGAAGCAACCAGGGGTGGTAGATTGTCTACAATTCTAATCCCAGGAGGCAGAGGCAGGCGGATCTCTGTGAGTTCGAGGCCGGCCTGGTCTACAAGAGCTAGTTCCAGGACAGGCTCCAAAGCTACAGAGAAACCCTGTCTATCTTAAAATACAACAAACAAACAAAACAAACAAACAAACAAAACAAAAATTCTAGTGCTCCTAACTGAGATCTGGGAGGCAGGACCAGGAGAATCCCCTTTACAGCCCTGCTAGCCCAGAGTGGCAGACTCTGTCCCACACAGTGTGGCAGGTGAGGACTGACCCAGGGCTTCCTCTGACCTCCACATGCCCAGCACATAAAGACATGAAAACTCACAGGATTTTTAGTAAAAAGAAAATGAAAACACTTGTAGTGTTGCAAAGTCTAAAATGAGGAGGAATTAGAGCTTGTCCTGGAACAATTCCACAGCACTCGGATTGTGAGTGGAGCTGGGGGTGGGGTGCGAGGGACCCAGCTGGACAGGCCAGAATGATGGGATTCATGGTGGGCGGCTTTGTGTGGCTCTTTTGACTCTGGCCAAGCCAGTAGGGCTGAGAGCGCCATGTTCTCAGGGACAGCACTGACAATGGTAGGCTTTATTTTGCTCCCGAAGCTGAGAATGACTTCTTAGCCTGCAAAGGGGAGCTTTCTTCTGAACCTGAGGGATGGGGAGGGCGGTTTTGTCCCCCAGCATTTGGCAGAACAGACTCAACTGGAAATGCCACCTGGCAAGGATGGTCGCCTGAACAATTCCCATTTTATTTGGGAGGGACGTCTGTTTTCCCAGGGCTATGTTTTCAGGCTCAGATGTTCCTTGTTCCTGATCACCATAATGAAACTGCAGATAGCTTCTGCCCAACACCCCGCCCCCATACCTGAGGAATTTCTGTCATTTGTGGCAGGAACTGACCAAAGCTTGACCCAAGTCGCTGATATTTAGGCCTTGGGCGCTCAGGTGCCTAGGCGGTCTGTTTCCCCTTATGGTCTTCTGGATCCTTTCAGTAACAGTAATGGTTGCAACTGACTGCAAATCTCTTGCACAGAAATAAATGATTTGGACAGAAGCAAATGAGGGTTCCCTGGGTCAGCTTTTGGGATCGGTGAAAAGCTTCAGCAGGCTCAGCGCTGGCCAAAGCTGTGCTCAGATGCTGTTGAGATTCACGAGGCACCAAAGGGAGAGACGCCTGCCCACGTTGAACTTGTAGTCTAGAGCAAGAGCAAAGGGCACGGAACCAGATCCGTGAGCTGAAAGATAGGCACTGCCTTCAGGATATGAATCATGAGAGTTCATTTCCAAGCCAATGGGTTGAACTCAAATTCTGTCTGCCAATATAAATTGTACTACAAGGGTGAGCAGATTTAGTGGCTGGCAAACCACGACTCCTTGGCTCTTCAGACAGTGTGGGTTTTGTCTGCCTTCTAATACCTTGTTTCTAGGGACAAATGGATTGATCCCCGTGGTTGTCATAGCGAATCCCAGTGGCTGCCTGGCAGCATCTTGCTGGAGGAACTGGCCCCACACCTCTCTTTTATATGGTCTGCTTTCTTAAGAGTTCCTGTGGAAAAGAAAAGATGGCCGTGGGTGAGAAGGGTGTGCGTAAGGTATCGTTGGTGGAGACGGCACAAGGCAGGGGACCCTCCAAAGCATTCTGGGAGTAAGTCATGTTTAGAAAGGAACTTCTTAACTGTCATTAGTCATGGGGTCTTGTCATAGTCTTTGGTGAGTTTCTTAGTCAATGGGGACTTCCTGAAGCTTAGTTTCCTCATCTGGGACATTGCTGTTATACAACAATAGCAAACGGCATTTCTCTTGGGGGAGCGCCGTTGAAGCTAAAGGAGACAGGACACAGAGTTCTCAGTCCACTTAAATCTGGGTCTGGGACAGGTGGAGAGAGCTGCACCTACAGAATCACTGGAGGCAAACTCTGTACTTGTAAACCCTGAGAGAGGGCTGTGGGCCTGTTTGTGTATGAGGAAATTTGGGGGCTACATGGTTACCTAGGTCAGCTCTGGGTAACTTGCATCTGCATGATGCCCCCTGTCCCTAGGGGTTGCCCTAAAGCGTAGCTAGGTTCCATGGGGCTCCCTGATGGTTTCATTTTCATCAGGGCTTCCTTGCAGGGCTTGTGATTCTTTCTGCTTCTGTTCCATTGGGAGGGGCGGGCTCAGTTTCCCGTTTCTAGGATTCCCAGAAGTAGAATTACAGATACAGGATGCTCAGTGACCCTCCCATCTCAAATGGACATGAAAATTTTATATCTTAAAAAGTAAATTTATAGATTAAAATTATATAAAAATTCACTTTATATATTAAAACTATATGAAATTGCATTTTAATTTGTGCCCTGTGTTGTATGTGATAAGCCTTCTCTTGTCATGCTGGTGTCTAGGGGGATTAAAGGGAGAATTCATCAGAATGGTCCTCACTGCCATATTGGGAAAGAGAAGTTAACTCTGTTCTGCACAGCTGAATCAACTCAGACAAGCCAGCAAAGATGACACAAGGATTCTGTTGTCAAGATCCACTTTGACTCCGCTCCTCTAAAAGGCACCATGGAGGCTGGAGGTGTGCTTAGCAATTATGAGCTCTTTCTGCTTTTCCAGAGGGCCCGGCTTTGGTTCCCAGCACCTATGTTGGGTGGCTCACAGCCTCCTGTAACTCAGCTCCAGGGAAGCTAATGTCCTCTTCTGGTCTCAGTGAGCACTGCCTTTACACACATAAACCCACAAGACACATAACACATAATTTTTAAATGAAACTTTTCAAACAAGACACTGTGGCTTTTATTTTGGGCCCATGGGTCTCTGCCTCTGTTGTGGTCCTGTTTTATTTATCTTTTAATTAAAATTAAAAGGTAGACCTGGCAGTACATACCTATAATCTTAGCACTTAGGAGGGAAGATGGCTCGTTCTAAATCCATCTGGGCTACACAAATAATATACACTGGGAAAATCTAGTTAACATGTGTTGCAAAGGATGGGCTATAATATAATCATTGAGAGAACAAAGAACTTAGTGGACAAATGAAGAAAAGTTACTTCTAAACCTGTCTTAAGAAATGCAAACATCAGTGTAGTCACGCTAATAGTGTGACCGCAACTTCATTTTTATCTTTGGTTTTATCCTTTCCCTCCTCTCGCTTCTTCTCCGTCCCGTGTCCTTTCTTTCATACCCAGGGATTGAGCCAAGAGCCTCATACATGGTAAGCAAGCGCTCTACCAAATGCAAAACCTCAGGCTTTTTATTTTTTTTTTTTAAATCTTTCTGAGACAGGGTCTCACTGTCTCGTTCAGATGAGGTTTGAAATCATGATGAAGTCCAGGCAGGTCTCCAGCTTGTGACTGTCCCGCTTCTGCCTCTAAAGAAGCTGGGATTACAGGTTTGTCCCACCAGGCCTGGCTCACGGTGTTTTTTATATTATGGGCTATCTGATTTCCTAAGAACAAAAGCACACAAGGCTCTGAAAAGGGCTGACCTGGAACACAGAGGTTGGTTTATGGAATCCTTGAGAATCCAATAAACAGAGAGATGGTGCTGCGGGTGGCAGAGCCAGCACGGAAGGTACTCGATTGTGCACTAGCATCTGCAGAGGGGCATCGAGCATCACTGTGTTGTCCATGAGATCGTTTCTTTGTAAAGATGAAGTGTGGAGGGTGCAAAAAGACGATTATGGAGTATTATACAGGCTCCCCTCTCCTCTGTGAGAAAAGCATAAGAAGGCTGCAGAGGGAAGCCCACTCCAGCCCTTAGGAAGTCTCTCTCCCTTAGGAGACTGTCTTGGTGGCACCCGAAGATGTCTGCCCCAGCTCAAGTGTTCCCTATTCATGCTGGTCTCAGGACCACCTGGGCAGGCTGTGTCTACCCTGAAGCATATGCCGATCAAGTTTAATGGCGTTTTTAATACCCATGTTCCCGTTAATGTCTGTTGTTTGATGGCCAGTGTGACAGTTTTTAGGTCACAGGGGACAAGGATTAATAATTCCTCATGTGACTCCACAGTCGTCTGAAGAACCCGATATTTCTGATATTTTCCGGATGCCCATATTTGGTTAAACTAAGAGGCACTGCTCTCTGTCCCTTTCTCAGACTAAGAGTCTCCAGAGTTTCATCTCTGTTGACGTCTCTCAGTTGCTTAGTCTAGCACTGGCATAAAAGTGCATGCGGGAAACAGATCATGTGGAGTGACTTCGCACACCTAAAGCGTTTGACGTTCAAATCCTGCATTCCTTGGGAGACCTGGGAAACGGTGCCTTACCTATTCCGCCCTCCTCCCTGTAAAATGGGAATGGAGCCAGGCGGTGGTGGCGCACGCCTTTAATCCCAGCACTGGGGGGAGGGGGGGGCAGAGGCAGGCGGATCTCTGTGAGTTCAAGGCCAGCCTGGTCTAGAAGAGCTAGTTCCAGGACAGGAACCAAAAAAAAAGCTACGGAGAAACCCTGTCTCAAAAATAAAAATAAAAAAATAAAAAAAAAATTGGGAATGGAAACAACATTGCCAACTGCACGGGAGCTCGATAGGCACGGCGAGTTAAGACTGGCATCTGACTCTTCTCTTTCCTTAGCCATGCCTCGACTTCCTGGTGACTGGTTACTACAACCTCACCTCTCTCGGTCAACACGATTTAGGAGACAGCTGAAAAAAAATGTTTGCTAGAAAGGTTTTCTGGAAAGTTCTATTTATAGAGACACACCTAAATGTTCAAAGACGATAACTATAAATAGCCTCCTTTGCATGTGAGGGTGAGCCCTGGGCTGGTATCACCATAGACCTCTTCCTTCTGCTGGTCTTCACACTCCTGTGTGTTCTGTGACAATACAGGCTGTGCCACGCGCAAAGTGTTTGCCGCCAACCGAGTCCAGGAAACTTCCTGGTTGGTCGGTTGAACCATGCATTTACTTGCATCTACCTTCAGTTGATGTTAGTTACTCCAATGGAGAAGGTGTAAGATACTGGCTATGCAAATTAATAGCACTAGGACAGTCTGGTAGCTGCCTAAGAGCTCAGTTTGGGAGAGGGGTAATTGTGCAATCGTTTCTATAAAGCTTCCTCTCCCAATTCCAAGCAATGTATCTCTGTCAACAAATCATTCTGTGCTCCATGCTAAGCCAGGTCTGGCAGGGCAGAGGCACCACACGGCCAGTCTCTGACTCTGGATTTGGCTGCTTGGCACCATCTGGCTGGATCCTTTGGAAAAGTTGCCTAGGATATAACTCATTCCTCGGCATCCTGCTTTCCTCCCACGTTCTGACCTAGCCATCGGGAGAGTTTTGGCAACTGGTAGGCGTTCTACTTGGTTCCATCACACCCCTTTCTCATTGCCTCGGCCCCCTTGTTTTACAAGCTCTGCTCAGTGAGTTCCAAGAGCTAAGGCTGGCAAGAAAACAGCCTACGTTTCAGCTCCGTGGAAAATTGCGAGCTCTTCCTCCCAGACTGGGGCTTGGCAGTTGTTCTGTGGTTAGACTAGCATGTAGTACTTCTGTGGATTTCAGTACTACACGGATTTCCCCATGCATGACAGAGGCCTTAGCATAGGTAGCCAGATCCTCAGGAGGTGAGCACACACGCATTCACAAGTACCTTCTCCTCCTCAGAGCTTCCAGATATCCCCAAAAGACCCAGCTCAGGGAGAGGGACCTGCCTTAGTCTCTCTCCTAACACGTTTGCTACTCACTGGTTTTGAAGAACTGGGTTTCCTACCCTGATATTTACTCCCCTTCCCAATTTGGCTCCCCCACTGTCCTCCTGCACCCTAGGAAGACTCTTCTAGGAGGGTACAAGCTGAGTGTGCAAGCGTGTATTCAGTGTGATGAGTCCACTTGAACAAAAATAACCTTGCGGGCCACACTGGGAATCTACTCCGCCAGCCTCAGGAGACAAAGACGATCGGTGTCATGGGGAAAGAACATTCTGGACAGAGCTTGGAGAGTCTATCATATTCCCAGGACTGGATTCTTTATTTATATTTGCTGCTTCCCTCTGAAGACTTTACCTCCAAGACCCTGAAGTGTGAGAGGCGGTGCTCCAGTTATTCTTGACGTGGTCCAACTGATCAGTCAGTTCCCTGGACGTGATTTGTGTCAAACACTCTGTGCTTGGCATGGCTTGTACTGTCATAGAATACATAGCAGTATGAAGTCCCTCAGGAAGGGGGAAGGACCACAGTGTTGACAACACAGATGTTACCCTCATAGGAGGCTATTTATAATTGCTGTCTTTGGCCATGTAGGTGTATGTCTCTATAAACAGAACTTTCTGGAAAACCCTTGCAATCTTTTACTTTTATCAGTCTCCTAAATGACGTTGACTGACGGAGGGAGGTGGGTTTGTATCAACCTTTCGCCAGGAAGTCGAGGCATGGCTGATGAACGGGACCAGTGAGGTTTGGATGAGGTTGATGAGGTAAATGCCTCATCAGACAGCAGGGTAAATGCTGTCTGGGTATGACGTGGATTCTCACCAATCACCTGTTTCCTTCCCCACTCGCAGTGAGTCGCTCTGGCAAAGCAACTGGATAATTCAGGTAAGGCTTGTTTGTGTTCTGGTTGCTAAGGAGACGGAGAACCTGTTTGCTTAGCTCGGGGATAGGCATATTTGGTAAGTCCCTTGCCCTTTAGGTTTGGGACCATTACCAAATGGCTACAGTTCTGTTCTAAAGATGTGTTGAAAAAGTCTATATGTGGTACATTCCATTCTCTCATATCTCTTTTTACCTGAAAAAATGCGGACGTAAAAATGAAATCCCTGGGGTGAGAGAATCCAACAGAGAGAGACTCCCAGTGTTAGCTAGCTCTAGACCATCAGGCAGCACCAAGCAAGGAGAGAATTCACAGCTCAGACCTCGCACTGGAACTGTGAGGTGAGTAGAGGCTTCCTTGCCCCGGGGGATTAGCTAGTTCCAAGGACAAGTGACCCACGTGGAGAAAACGCGAAAGGAGCTTAGGAGCCTGCGAAGAACATGTCGGCCCTGAGGTAAAAAATCTGCAGCATAGATGTTGGTGTCGTAAGAGGCCTATTAGAGGGTGGCTAAGGGTGAAAAAAGAGAAAATCGGGCCTGGGTGGGAGAGGAAATAAGGTATGATGAGACACAGCAGTTAGGGGCATTAAAATCAGGTTCTGAGTGGGAGATGTGTCTGGCAGGATGGAAGGGAAGTAGGTGACACTTGGTGACCACTCTGCTTTTCCTGGGAGTATCCTTTATGCAGCCTTTGCCAAATAATAAACCACGATAGAGTCATAATCAGTGTGGGTCCTAGGGCCCCAAGCTCCAGTCCCCGTGTTCACACGGCAGGCACTCGACCAACTATGTGCGAGTGTTCCCGGGGCTTCCTGAGCCTTCAACACAAGTGAGACTGACAACACCGAGACCATGTCTGTTTTCTTCGCTGTGTCCCCACCTCCCACCCATGGGGCTTCAGCCCTTTTGCACCGTCTGGCCCATGCTCCTATGTCTGGGAATTCCTAGGTTGCATTTCTTCCAGTTCTGTGACCAATTCAACTATGGGAAACAGCACTGATGTCAGCAATCAGCTCTTTTATGGGCCCAATAAAGTTGGTCAGATGAGGAAAACTTAATCAAGTTTTAAGCCACATGCAACCCTTCTCTTTAGGATACACATCTACCACAAAAATAGATAGGCGTCCACGAGAGCTACACCAGGTCCTTGCATTGTCTTTTGGTTCTAGACTATCATCTGGAGAAGGCACATTGTCTTATTCTATGTATGTGTGCGTGTTCTTGTGAGTGTGTGCACGTGTGTATAGAGGTCCGAGGTGAACGTTGGGTGTCTTCTTTGTGTCCTTTTCACTTTATGTGTTGAGGCAGGGTCTCTCACTGGACCTCAGTCTCACTGAGTGTCTCAAGTGACTGACCAGCAAACACCGATGCTCTTCCTGTCTCCCCTCTCAGGTGCTGGGAGTGCAAGCCTACACGGCCACCACGCCCAATTGTTTGTGTGGATGCTGGGGGGGTCTGTGGTAGCTTGAAAGAAAATGGCCCCCACAGGGAGTGGCGCTATTAGGAGGCGTGGCCTTGTTGGAGGAAGTGTGTCACTGAGGAGGTGGGCTTTGCTGTTTTGCTCAAGCGACTCTCAGTGTGACAGTCAGTTGACTTCCTGTTGCCTGCAAGATGTAGCGCTCTCAGCTCTAGCACCACGTCTGCCTGCATGCCACCGTGGTCCCCATCATGATGATGATGGACTAAACCTCTGAAGCTATAAGCAAGCCCCCTCGATTAAATGTTTCCTTTCTAAGGGTTGCTGTGGTCATGGTGTTTCTTCACAGCAATAGTAAACCCGAATTAAAACAGGGTTCAAGCTGAGGTCATCACATTTGCCTGACAAAAATGTCATCAGCTGAACCATCTCCCTAACCTCCCATCTTTCCTTTTTGGCCAGGCATCTTTTATCCTGTTGCTTTTAGAGTTCACCAGGTGAGGAGAAGAATGTTCAAGGAAATGGTATTTTGCAGATGAATGGATCAATCGAAAGAGATAAATGTAGAACATTGTGATTGCACAATTGAGGAGATGCTGCCGTACATAAAGGAGCAGGCATTTCAGTTCTCCCGAGAGACGTGTCAGGCTAGGCAAGGAGACAGACCAGGGGTGAGGCTGTTGAAGATGCAGAGGAAGACACCCCACACACCTCCGCAGCTACCCAGGTTTTCCTCTTATCGACTAGCCACAGCTGCAGTGCCGCCGTGGAATTGCTACTCCAGCCCTCCTGCTAATTCAGGAGCTTCACTAACTGATGCTTTCAGCTCTGTCTTCCTGGAACCCAGCTCCGCTCCTAATAGATGGCAGGGGTTCAAAACACAGGGCAACTAGCTCAAAATCCGGAGGCAACACAGGCCAATTGCGAGGCAGAATCTGCAAATGAAATAGCTTGGCTTAAAATGATGGATTTTTGTAGGGAGATGAGTCTCGTAAGGGATGGTGATACCCTGCTGGGCTTGAGCACTTGATGGTTGCCGAACAATGAGAGAAGCCCTGGTTGACTTGAGACTTAATTTTGAAAGGCCTTTGACAAGAAGCAAGAGAGAAAGAAGTCATGGACTCACTCGGAAGGTGTTATGGACAGTGAGCCTGAGATAGGGGACAGAGGGGCTGAGGTAGCACTTATGAGAATAAAGGCTATGACCATAGACCAAGAGTGGTCTCTTTGAAAGCGTTGCGAAGGGGATTCATTCGTTTGTTGTTCTGTTCTTTCATTCACGGGTCTGTAGGTGCTTCATTTAGCATTGGGTTGTGCGAGGGCCCAGGCTAAGTCCCATTCTCTGTTAGCTGTAGGATACCAGTCAGAGTGACCATGTAACTTATTATAATCTTCAGATCACATCTGCAGGTGCTCACATTACAATTTTCTCTGCATGCTTCTTGGAAATGTACTTAACTTCCCAATACCCCAGTCTTCTCATTGGCTAATAACTGGCTGGTCTCCTAGAGTTATTTTGAGAACCGCACCAAGCTAACAAAAGCTGGCTATTGTAGGAGAGAGATTTGTTCAGCACCTGCTTGTGTATTGAGTCATGAGAGATTAGGAGACCAAGACAGAAGACCTATTCTCATCCTCCGGCATCCCAAAGACAACTTACAGAAGGTTGAGGAGTTCGTAAAATATGCAATGTAATGAATTATGGCCTGGTGGGAGATGACGCCAGAGTCATGACATCCAGATATTAAGGGCATCTGGGAAGGTCAGGGGAGATGCCATTAAGGAAATGGCAATTGAACTGGATTTTAAAAGAGGTAGAAATTCAGAGGAAAGTAAAAGGCAGAGTGTAATGACATACCTTCCATGTGGGGTTCTTATGCAGATAAACTGAGGACCCTGGCCAATACATACATACTAAGCCACACTTTGGTGGTTTCTCTCCCTGACTGCAACTCTCTATTTTGTAGTTTACCCATAACCTTAGACCAATGAAATGAAGGCATAGCTCCAAAAATTATGAAGAAAAAGAGAAATCAAGGTCCCCAAGGGACCCAGGATTTCAGACGTGGTTGGTGACAGGGGGAAGAGGGCAAAGCAAATACCTGCCCGGATGCTGGCGAGGGGAGCTTGGAATGATGGGGCAGAGACAGGGTTCACACCACCCATGCTGGGAAACAGAAGACTCAAAATTTAGTTGGTCAGTTAAATGTAACAGCCCTGGCCCCTCAAACAGGGAAAGAGCTACCAGTTAACTGGTTTCTGAGAGGTGCCCAAGGTGACCGTGGTGGCTGCTGGTTACATTTTTTTCTTTTTCTTTCTTTCTTTTTCTTTTTCTTTTTCTTTTTTTTTTTTTACATTTTTTTCTTATGGCATCTCCAGGTGCAGCCTGTAAGTGACCACATCCACGGGGACAGCAGATCCTAGGGAGGTGGGAGGCCACAAGAGTTTCCAGCCACAAACTGTCCACATTCTAAACCCTCTGGATGGTCCCACCTAGGGGTTTGAGCTTCACTTGGGAGAACTTCACTGCCATGAAGTACAGCTGCCTGCCCCCAGCCCCCAGAGTCAGCTTCAGGGAGGAGCTTGGTGAGGTGTAAACAAGGCAAGACCGCTGTGAGGATCGGTCCTGATGTGACCTGGTGGTACAGCTGTCTTCAAAGATAACCTAAAGGATCAGACTTCCGATGCTAAGTAATAAATAGACCCGGGTTTTAGCGTAAAGCCCTGTGAGACCAGGCCATTCACACATGCATTGGGAAGTGTGGAGAACACGTGAACACCCTACACAATCCATCTATTCCCTCGCTTGAACTAAAATGTTGCGAGCATACAGTCTTACATCTGTCGGGTGACTAGGTCAGTCTGGACTTCTTTCAAGTCCTCCTTGCTCTATTGGGTCAACCAACAGTCCAGAGGAGGAAACGGACACCGAGGGCACTTCCTGTTTCCTTTTCGTGCCTCTCCTTCTTTGCTTCCTAACTGATGCATTTTCTAAACTCAGAAATTGAGACGGTGAATGGGATCTGAAGAACCGCTCCAGCCAACTGCGCCAACGGATACATTAAGGCCCAGTACCCTTTTGGCTGAGCAGTAGCCTATGTACTTATGGATGCAAGATACTCTCAGTCTAATTTTGGTGGGAGAAATAGAAGCATAAGCCAGCGATTGAAGAGGAAATGGGTTGAAAGAGAAGACAAATTGTAACTAGCATGGTGAAGAGCCAGGAAAAGCTGTAGTTTATGGATTGAAAGAGAATTATTTGCCTTTTTTATTTTTTATTTATTTATTTTTAATCAGGGTCTGGGCTATGTTCCTATGGGTCTCCTTCTAAGAGAGCTTTTTCCTTTCTTGCTAAATATAACCTTCTGGTTGCTCATCACATACCAGTTTGGCATCAGCTAACTACAGAGCAGAACATTCGACCCATGACAGTCACACAAAATAGCTCTACTGTAAAGTCCCCTTCATTGTCACCAAGCCCAGGCACTGTTTTTTTATTATTATTATTTTTGTTTGTTTGTTTTTGAGCTTAAGCAGTCTCTCAGGAGTCTCTTTCCTTAGGCACCATGCTTCTTTGTGCTCAGTAACAACATGGCTCCCTCATCCCCCATATCACCAGCCCCCAGAGGACGGCGGCTGTTGCTGAGCCAATTCCCAGTGGTCAGCATGTGTCATACATGTCGTCCCTGCCTCAGGGAGCACGGGGGTCTTCAGTACATAGTCAGTAAAGGAATGCATGCGTGGATCAAGGAACAGTTGATAGAAGAAAGCAAATCCTTCCAAACCCCCGAAATTGTGAAGTAAGCATGGAACAGCAATTCAGCAGGTCATTCAAATACTCCTCTCTTTTCATTATTTTTGCTTCTTTCTGGCCACATGTCTCACTAACTCCTTCTACCTCTCCCTTGGGTATCAACATCATCAACAGCAGCCAAACACATGTCGAATGTCCTCACTCCATAGGTAGCGGTGTCTCTGTGGGCTGCGCGGGAACAGCCCATGCTCTCTTCCATGCAGCATGTGGTTTTATGTAATAGGAACATGTCGGTTGGCAGGGTCTCAACTTGGAAAGCAAAGCCATGCCTTGTTGTGGCTTCGAATTCAGATCAATTTTTCTTAAACTTTGAAAGTAACAAGGCCTATGAGCGGAGCCAATCAAAGGGAGCCTGAGTGCTTCACGCTCCACTAGCGGCAGGAAGAATGTCAGGCGGGTGGTGAGACCATTTAGAAAGAGCCTCTGTAATTGCTCTACTGGAGAGCCACATTTGCACAACCCAGTTGTATGGTGTCCGACTGAGCAAGTTAGCAAAATAAAGACAGATGGCAGATTAACTCCATCCCGCCCACCAGAGGATGGCAGCCAACATGGAGGACTCAGAGGAGGCTTCCTGAGTGTCTTTGCTAGATGCCACCTAGTGACTCACCGGAGCACTGCATCCTGCATGCAGCAGCCACTCAGGACCTGGGTAAGAGACTACCAAGGATTGCTAGTTCTTGGTCCTTGTCTGGGGAGAGAGAGAGAGAGAGAGAGAGAGAGAGAGAGAGAGAGAGAGAGACAGAGACAGAGACAGACAGAGAGACAAAGAGACTAGGTCAGAGAAGTAGAAACTTTACAGTTTGTTATTTGCTTTTCTTAGAAATGATGATTAAACCCCGTCTCTGTTGTAAACTTGGAGAAAAAGGACTAGGTGTGTGTGTGTGTGCACGTGTGTGCAGTTGTACATGCATATGTGTACGCGTACGCACATGTGTGTTATGATAGAATTGAATCTAGACCTTTGATCATGTTAAAAACGAGGGACTCAGAGATCGATAGAAGACTTCAGACGGCTTACACAACTTGACACTAGGAAGGCAGATAATGTCCTCTCAAGTGCCAGCTCCAATAGAATGTGTTTTTCTGTACAGTGGAGGATTGTGAAGTGGGCCCCATGGTTCAGAAATGGGATCCTGTGCTCACTGCAGGTTGTTGGTTATGGCTTCAGAAGGGGAGAGAGGTGGTATTTGGGTTATCATTGAACAACATACATTAGGCTGTGACATTAGCTAATTTCTTCAATATTGGATGTGCAGGGGAAGGGGTTTCTGTACTCCTGACAGATCTATGTACAGGACACATAGAAGCTACATTTTTTTTCTACCCAAAGGAGAGGTTGGAAAGAAATCGCTGTTTTGCTGTGATCTGCTGAGTGAGGGTTTCCTTGTGTTTATAGTTCTCTCGTGGGAGGCACTGTTTGACTGGACAACCACAATACCATCATAATAATCTAGGGCTTGGAGTTCTGGAATTTGTGCCAAGAGCTTGGTGATGAGACCATGACTATCACTAACCATAGATCTGACTCAAATATTGTTATTTTCCTTTTCCTCATTTGGAAATAGTATTGTGAGTACTCAATCATATGTCAGAAGCTGATCCTGTTTAGTGACTGAGACTGAGCCCTGATCCCCCTGAGCTTATAGTCTCCTTGGGGAGAACCCTTGATGAACATGATACACAACACACACAGCATAACACATACCAGGTACTAGGGGAAGGAGACTCCTTCTGTTTAGCTGTGGGAAAGCCATCATCCGTTGGGGTTGAAGACTTCTTAGTGGTGTTGTTTTGAGGTCACCTGTGCTCGGCAAGTATGCTCAGTGAATTCAGTTCCCTTAGGAAACTTTGGTGTGATTGGACTCTGGCTTGTCACTGAAATCTTAGAGAGGGCTTGACATTGGCTAGTCTTCTACAGGGGGAGAAAGTCTTGCGACACCCTGTGAGCATGAGATATTTGAGTCTAAAATCAATTATGTTCCCCTGCTTAGTGGATTCTTCTAGCAGACCCTGCTAGATGGAACTTGGATATATTATCTTGGAACTTTGCAAAGACAATTAAACATAAATAATTCGAAAGAGCTGAGACACTACTCAGAAATACACTGTGTTTGTTTTACTCAAAGTCCATCTGACCTGCTCACCACGATGATTAACACGCGGTTATGCTTATAGCACAGGCCCATGACGGTGAGTAGTGGGAGAAAGCAGGCTTGGGTGTCAGAGAAGATTTGGCTCTTAGGCTCCAACTCTGCCATCCAGAGTATCTTATAGGGCTTTGCCATCCTCTTCTGCAAACTACAGATTGTCAGAGATGAATGGCAGTGCTGTTTGTTATAAGATTGACATATCACAGAGTGTCTGGTGCCAGACTTGCACAATGACAGACACTTGGCTCTGATATCCAGCACTGTGGTGATTGGTGTGTTTCCCCTCTTTTGGTGTGTGGTGCCATAACCTGGAGTGTCCCCATTGTCCCTCCTATCTAGCCATGTTCGTTTGTGGTCATTCTGGTTTTGTGACGTGCCCGGACCCTTAACTGTGCCTCCCATCCAACCTTGATGTCCATTCTAGAGATCTCTCTTTATTTTGCTTGCTAGTGGCAGAAGGTACCATGCAGGCTGCTAAGGGAGAAAAGACAGTAAAGGTCCCACCCCGTGCTGAACCCTACAGGCGACAATGCTGACCTGCCAGGCAGGATGTGCTCACAGGTGCAATGGCGGCCCAGTTGTTATGTGAATAGCTTCCTGATTGATTTGAGGCCTGCTCCCCAGGAATGAATTCCATGCCTGAGAGTGTAGTCTTCCCTGGTCCAAAGCCCGTAGCTGGGGAGGTCACAGGCCCTGGGATAAGACCTGCTATTGTATTTTGCTAAATGTTATGCTTTCAAGCTGTGGTCTGTATATTTATGTTTATACCCATAAACCTGAACTGCTGTCCACCTTAGTCAGAGGAGTTTCTTTTTGTAGGAGGCCACAGTCAGCAGAGAGTTGTCTGACAGCTCAAGATGCTGAGAACCGGAGACCGAATGGATGCTCAGCCACACGTATCTATACCAACCTCCCCTGCTATAGCTGAGGCTCAGGAAGCATCACCCAAGGGGAGCCGAAAAGAGTGTGAGGATAGGGGGAGTGTTGTGACAGGCTGTCTTCTGGACAGGACTCGGCTGTCACCCAGACGAACTCACAGCGGCTGTGGTTACTCACACAAGATCCGCCCTCAAAACCAGCTCAAACCAGCCAAAATCCTGGCAGGGTGGGCAGATGATCTGCAGGACTCAGCTGATAGTCACTGGAGGAGGGAACTCATTCTGTTTTGAGGATGTAGGCACTGGTAAGATTCCCGTGCTCCGACGGATTGCCCCAAACCTAAGCCCATATGGGCAACACTAACTAGCCTTAGTGTTTTGTTTTGTTTAGGAAAAGACATGAAGATGGGAAGGGGATGTGCTGAGGAAATTATGGGGGGCAGTGAGAGTAGAGATGGCGGGAGATATGACCATATGTTGTGGTGTACATGTATGGACTTCTCCAGAATATTTAAAAGAAGTGTTGAACCTTAAGTGCAGGCTGCAACTGCTTTTGTGCACTCAGTCTGAGCTCCTGATGCTTCTATTTGCTGCTCTCTGAAACTGTGTAAAAACCAAAGGAGAGGCGTGCTCGCGGGTTCCCCGAGGCTCCCTGGGAGTACTGTGTCACGAAGCAGAGCCAGCTGATGTACCTTCTCCCAACATTCAATAAGCCTCCCCTGTCGTTCAACAGGAGGCATATTTTCAGCTTGAAATATTGGGCCGCTCAGAGATGAACTGCTTCAAGGCCCTGACTTACCATCAATTATTCATGCTCGCTGCAGACGCTGGCGCTGGCGTTAAACTTGAACAGGCTGCCTTGCTCGGCAGCTGCTGTTCAGCCATTCCTTACCCATTTATAGTCGTGATGGCGGGGAACCGAAGACTGTGTGTGCTGTGGGCAGTGCTTCCATGACTATTAACATATTTCATATGTTCATTGGAGTGTTCAGAGATGCTTTACATAACCTTTCAAGGCAGGGATCTGTAAGATTGGACTAAATCCGCCTGGGAAGAGGGTTGAGTTAGTAAAAATGCCTGCTTTGCAGACACGAAGAGCTGAGTTCTCATCTCCAGGACCCACGTAGAAAAGCCAGGCATTGCTGTCTGTGCCTATAGTCCCGGTACTGCGAGGGGGCCACAGGAGGATCCTGGGTGGGGTTGGGGGTGGGGTGGGTCTTACTAACCAGTCAGTGTAGCCAATTCGTAAGCCCTAAATTTGGTGAGAGACCCTGTCTCAGAAAGTAAGGTGGAGGCTCATAAAACCCAGCACAAAACAAACAAACGACACAAAACATTCACTTTTTAAAAGCTACTTTTGCACTATAAAGAAAAAATGTTCATGTTATTTGACAAATGATTATTGACAAATTTCCATAACATCATTTTATATTTTGTGTTTCTCTGGGTCAAACCCAGGGCTTTGCACATGCTGTGCCAAAGTACACCTTCATCCACCCTTTTAGTAGATTTTAATCTTTTCTTAACAGTGTATCTGTCACTCACAAATACATTTCTAAAAAAATGCATATCTTATTTTCAGGATTGTTTTAGTCTTATATTTTTCAAGTTGTATTTTATGGCCAGAAAACTGTAAACTGTTGGTAAGTTTAATTGACTCTTACATGAATAATAAATATGTCACATAAGATTAAGGAAGGAAAGCAAGGAAGGAAGGAAGGAAGGAAGGAAGGAAGGAAGGAAGGAAGGAAGGAAG
>NC_022019.1:22203396-22232964 GCF_000317375.1 Microtus ochrogaster
ACACACACACACATGCACACACGCTCGCACAAACATCAGCCAGCATGCTCCCTACTGTAATAGTGTTGCGCCCTTAGCATCTCTTAGTGTATTGGTTTCCTTTCCTTTTTATATGGATACAACCAAAAGGGTTGCCAAGGTGATGCAATGGTAACCAAAGTGAAAAAGTCACAGAAACATCCATCATGGGAGAGGCAGTTTGCTTGGTGGGTGCCTGCAATAGGAAAGGGCCTGTGTGGAGAAGAAAGGAGGGGCAGGTGTGCCTATGGGTGTCTGAATTGTGCCTCCCCACCCAGTTTGAAATCGTAACCTAAAATATCTCGCACTGTGACTGCATTGGGCGATGAACCTTTACGGAGGGAACTGAGTTAAAATGAGATCAGTAAGGTGGTTTCTAATCCGGTAATACTGGAGTCCTCACAAGAGTCGATTAGGACGCAGACTCACAGCAAGAAGGCATGCAGAGAAACCGGGAGAAGACAGGTCTAAGAAGACAACAGGCCAACTGCTATCTTGGTCTCAGGCTTGAGAGCGTCTGTTGTCCTGAGCTTCCCTTCTGGTGCTCTGCTAGTGACACCCATGTGCATAGAGAGGAGGGAACACAATCGCTAAATCGAGGAGACAATTATTGCATATCTCTGAAATAGTACATACATGTATGTTGGATATATATATATATAGTTTTTAATTTCTCTTTACTTCTCCCCTAAGGATTCACATTTAGGTTGTTGAGCTCCATGGTGTCTGTGTCACTCAGAATCATCCTTCAGAACTCCTCTGTCAGAAGAAGAGGCATGAGATGGGTAAGTCTTCCCAGGCACTCCTAGTATCAGGTAAAAGACAGGAAGCCATGTGAATGTGCCCGGGGAGGGAATCAGGAGTGGCCTGGCTTTCTTTAAAATGTATGGAGACAGGATTATGTTAAACAAAATTCATGCTTTTTGATTGCACAGTTGGTTGAATTTTTACCAGGGTGTTCAGTCATGTAAACAGCATTGCAATCAGGGTACAGAACATTTCTTAAACTTTCCTCCTTTTTTTTTAATTTCCAGTTAATTTCCCTCTTCCATCAAACTCTTGGCAAACACTGATCTAATTTTAACCCCCATGGTCAGAATATAAATGGATTCAGACAACCTTTTATGTCTGGCTTCTTTCAAATTTTTGAGGTCTGTGTTTTGATTCTGAAACTTTGGAATCTTTATATTCAATGCTGACATGTATGCTCTACATATCAAATGCTGGCCAATATATCCATGCTTGCTTCAATACTGAGATATACTTAAAGCTTATGTGTGAATTTATCCAATTAAGTTACTTAAATACAACCCAATAATTAGATGAGATTAATACTAGTGAAGATGTATCATTTTTCAAACTCAAATATATTACTACTTGTTGCAAAGGTATTGGTTGGAAGAAAGGTCATTTGTAGGGCTGGAGAGATGGCTCAGCTGTTAAGTGCTCAGACTGCTTTTGCAGAGGACCCTAGTTTGGTTCCTAGGACCCACCAAGTCAGGTAGCTCACAATTGTCTGCAGTTTCAGCTCTAGGGGGATCAGACACTCTCTAGACTGTTTGGGGGATCAGACATTCTTCTGGACTGTTTGCACAGCCACACCAAATAATTTTAAAAATATTAAATTCAAGGTCAAAGAGACATTGACCACGTACTGAAAAGTATGGGTAAGGAAATAATGAGCAGAAGCCTTATCACCCCAACAGAGACGGGGAATTGCTTTCTTAGTAACCAGGACACAGCAACATTACGTGCAAAGTCAGTGGAAGCATTTGTACATGTGGGTATGCATGCCCTGGAGTGTGTGTGCAAGCAGAAGTCATAGGTCAACCTTGGGTGTTGTTCCTAGGGATCCATCTACCTTGTTTTTTAAGCAGGGTCTCTCACTAGTCTTGGGGTTGCCAATCAGGCTAGAGCAGATCAGTGTGCCCTAGCGATCCACGCGTCTCTGTCCCCCACCCAGTGTTGGGATTGCAAACATGCGCTGTCACGCAGGTTTGGTACGGTCTTTATTACACGGAGTCCTGAACTCAGATCCGCATGCTTGTGTTGAAATCACTGCACCAACAGCACTCTCCCCGGGCATATACAAACCTGCTACCTCTAAGGTTGAGCACATTACGGAGCAGGGCACTGTGAATAGTGAATAGGAGCAGTAGTGAGCGTGACCATTGATATTCAGTTTAAGGTGGAGTCATTTCTGGTTGGTTTTTTCCCTGGGCCATGAGTCATTTGAGAACAGGGTTAATATCTGTTGCTCTACTTCTAACAAAACAACAACAACCAAACCCAAAACCAAGTTCTGCATAAACACTGAGCTTCCTCTAAGGCCAGACCATGGATGAGGTGGATGGAAAAGGAAGAGAAGTAGGAGAGGGGACCCCCTGGCCCTTTCCTCCCTTACTCGGCCTTTTAAACATTTGCTTAACTGTGGCCTCTTCTGGACCCCTGTCTTGACCCATCCCTTATCCCTTTGCTGGAGACAGACCAAGTCGTTCCTTTCTCAGCCCTTGGACCTCCTCTTCCCCTGCAATAGAGTTATCACTTTATAAGAATTGACTTTTTATATCTCTGTGACCTTTGCAATACTTTCATCTCCATGAAGACAAACAGTGACTTATCTCTCTATACCTGTATCCTGGTGTAAAGCAAACTAGCGAGAAAGATATGCCAAATGTAGTTGGCTCCTGCAATCCACAGTATGCCACATGTCGTAAATCTACCCAATCAGGAGAGCCAAGACCTGGGCTGTGCAGGAAAAGCTGGCCTCGTGTTCCTATCAGTCTGCCAAGCCTGCAACCCAGATTCCCTAGGAGCCTGTTTGCCTGGCCCGACTGTAAACACCATTCCCGCTCTGACCCACATCCACTGCCTCTTCTTGCTCCAGCTTAGCAGGGTCTCCAGTCGGGCCTCATCTGTGAAACATGATGTGTGCCTAAGGTAACGCTGGTGAAGAGCCAGGCAGGGCAAGCTGGCACTGCCAAGTCCCAGGGTGGCATCCAATTCTCCTGGCTGTGCTGCTGGGCTTACTGGGAGGAACAAGAAGAATAAGCGTTCCGATGAGCGCAGGGTTGAGTATCTAAAGCACAGCTCACAGCAAGTCTTGCAAGGAGGTAGGTGAAGACACAGTGCAGGAAAGATTCCAGGAAGGAACGGAAAGCCTGTTTCTGATAGCTGCTGCCTCCCTAGCTGTGTCCGTCCATCTTAGTGGGATGGACAAGACTGGAAGAAGTGTTCAAGGAAAGGGAAAATAGGAAGGGGACTTATGGATATGTGGATAGGGTCTAAACAGGTAAGAAGATGCATCTATATAGTATGCATATGCATTCTAAATATATATATATATATATATATATATATATATATATATATATATATCCCTTGAAGATCCTATTCTTCCTGAGAATGGATTGAATGGTTTACCCCAAATGATATGGCCATGCCTTAATCCCTGGCACCTGTGCATGTGAATTTATTCGCAAACAGTGTCTATGTCCACCATAATACAATGAAATCAAAGGTATTTTAAGTATTTAGAATTTACAATGGATTTTATATGCAGGGACAGGTGTCCCTGTAACTAAATGGATTTTGGACAGACATGCAGAGGCAAGAGGCCATGGGAAGCTAGAACCCAAGAGAAGGGTGGTGCTGGTAGGAGTCACAGCCTGTCTCAAGCCCCTGAAGTTGGAAGAGAGGAGGAAGGATGCTCTCTTGGAGTCTTCAGCGGGGGCTGGTCCCACCAAGAGAATACGTTGTTGTGTTTGCAGCTGCCATGTTTGTGGTACTTTGTCATGGACGTTCCAGAAAAGTAATGTACCCCTTTGATGAAGAAGTGGGTAGTGTAATGGACTATTTGGGTTCCTGAAAAAGACCATCAGAACCTTAGGGAATGAAGGTGCTATTACGGGGGTTGTTAGACTCAGAGCCCAGGCCCTAGGAGCCCAACTAAACCAGGCTTAGCCACCCGTCATCAGTAGGCTAATGGGAGAGACAAATAATGGGAAAATCAGAGAAAGGAAAGTGGTCTGGGGAGTTAGTCAGCACTGTGTAAAACCTTTGTCTGGGAGGTACCCCCCCCCCCAGCTCGCTCCCAGTCTGGCTGACAGCAGGGCTTTCCCCCTCTCCAGCATGAGACTCCTGGGGAAATTCCAGTTCCTTAGGGTTGGTCCATTGTTGCAGGAGTAGGGGTGGGCACCAGTGCCTCTCTTTAGAATCTCTCCATTCTTGCCAGTGCAGTTACCATGAAGATACAAGGAAAGGGGCTGGCCCAGAATCTTGTAGAAATAACTCTTGATCTTCCAAAGTTGTCACCAGAAACAGGTATTTGCAGAAAAGCTTCTGTTATTCAATTAACTTTCCCCCAAGGATAAAGTAGTAGATATACTGCTACTTCCTGGAGAAGAAAGCATACTAGAAATGACAAACACAGTAAAACCCAAAGCATTCCCTGTGTGTGAGACTGTACCAAGAGGCTCTCCATAGATCTGCTTTCTTCAGAAATAAAGACCCAGAGACATTGGATAAACCTACATGGAGTGCTTACTGTGGACCAGGCTCTGATGTAATAATTTTTACAACTAGCTCATTAATCTTTGTAATAGCCTAGGGAGCAGGAATTATTCTCTGATTACAGATGAGAGCACCGAGACACGCTCAAAGTCACGTAGTCAGGAAAAATTCTGACCTTAATTTCTCCACAGCATTGGGCTAAAGCCGGTGAGCTGCCTTGCTCACTTCACTACACTCAAACAAGATGCAGAACGGCATTATGACCTGCGGGGATCCCAAAAGCATCCTGGCCAGCCCTGACTCTTTTGTTTCAGGCTGCTAGGGAGCTCCACCAGCAGGCTTGATTCCTCCACATTGCCTCTGCCCTCTTGAGTCAATAGGGGTAGAGGCTTAGCCTCTTCCTTATCAGTCTCCCGCCTGGATATTGTAGGGCAGCCCAGGTCACCCTCTTCCCTGTCCCCTTCCCTATGCTGTCCCACCTGTGTTTGCTTGATTATATAACTGGGTTTATTATGTCAATAAATAATTGCCAAGCCCTTACTGTATGCTTTTCAGGGTGCTTATCAGACCACACATGGTGTCTAATTCAGAATGATAGGTGTCCTTACAGAGTAATAACATGAGAGTAGCCTTCTTTTTTAAAGATATCTTTTGTATGCCATTCATTATGTAATCTTACCAACACCTGCCACTCTATGAGAAGACAAGGGGTCATCTCTGATTTGTATGTGGCACAGACCTTGTAACTTCAAGCCGAAATTTGATACTGAATCTGACAGTGTTGAAAGGTAGTGGACTTTGTAGTGGAGGTAGTTAGGTCTTGGGAACTATGACCTCATAGACAGGTGAGTGCCTGTTTTGAGAGGCTGAGTCAGTTCTCTGGAGACTAGGTGAGGCCTTTCCAGAGTGGTTTCACAGGACTTGAGCAAATTTTATAAAACAAGATTACCTCTGGCATGTCTACCTCTTTGCATATGCTCCTCTGCTATGTCGGCTGGACCATGAGACCCACACCAGAAACCATGCAGGCATGGATGCTTGGCTCCCATACTTTGCAACTTTCTGAACTGTGGGCCAATAGGCATACTAATAGTCTTTGATTTTCTCTGTCTAGGGTTTTCTCATGAGTACACTGGTGATATACAAAGCATAGCTTGGTTCTGAACATCGGTTGTATCACCAAGAGCAATCTGTGGTCTTGGGAAAGTTACCGAGCTTTCCTGTGCCTTAGTTTACCCAATTATAAAACAAGGATGAAAATATCTCTCCCTCGTAGGTCTCCAGTGGGACTAGAAAGTGCATGAAAAGAATTCGCCACACAAGCAGGTGTAGAGTAAGGACACTACATGGAAGACCACAGAACATGTGGGGTGAGGCATCCAACCCCCTTTGGGTCTCTGGCATCCATTCTTCTCACGCCAGAGAAGTTCTCATTAAAGATAACTTGCTAGGAAGAGGAACACAAAGTCCTTATGGGCTTAGATGTTGGCTGCCACAACACAGGGCTCAGCTGCCAAGAGACTATTCTTTACAACAGCCATCAATAAAGCCACAGTGTGAACATCGTGGCATCACCATGATGCATGCAGAAGGGAGATGCTGGCCGATACCTCATATCAACCCTGAGCAGATGTTGAAAGGAATATTCGACAGAAACTAGTGACAAATAGATCAAGTCACACTCACTGTTTTCTAATATTTTATTTCTTGATTTTGGTGGTGGTTCTTAACCACCATGGTTAAGAACCATGGAATCTGGGTCAAAAAGTGTTTCATATATGTGTGTGTATATATATATATATACACACACATATATGAAACACTTTATATATATACTGCAAATTCAACTAACAAGTAATTTGCAATTCATAAAAACTATTATTGATGTTTTATCTCAAATTCCAAACATATAAATATATCTCATATAAAATCATATCTATTACATTATTGGACTTAGATATAGGATTATTGAAGTAAATCAATTTCTGATAAGTAGTTACATTTCTATATACACTATTTATCAATGACCAAAATAATAATAATCTATTTAACATTGAAATTCTGGTTAGTGGACTTGGCATGGATCGCAGTGTTACAAACCTTTGTTAACATGGGCAAATCCTTGGGCTCAGTCTCTGGAATTAATGAGAAGTCTGACAAATACACACACAAACACACACACACACACACACACACACACACACTTATTTGCATTTTCAGTAATTCCAAGACACCTGACCTTTAAGTGGTTCTTCACGCATTGCAAATGTGCAGGAATGACAGTTGCCAGAGAGTGATGGATAAAGACAGTTTTTAATCTGCGTGTATCTGTGATTATATGATGTGATGAACATGGATATACCCATGCTTTCTCTCAGTAATCTTATTGAATATAAATGTGAGAATTGTTATAAAATTGGTCATGGAGTAGAGCTGCTCACGGACATATCATGGAACTCAGTGATTAGATCTGGGAAAGAGAGATAATTAAATTCAGATAAAACTGCATAATTAGGCATAGATATGATGGCTATTGAAGACTGCATATATTCTGCTAAATGGAAATAATAAGCTGACTCCTAATGACTTATTGTTATTACTCATAGATTAGTGCATTTCTCAGTTATCAGAGAAGCTTCTATTTGCAGTAGAGAGCAATCAACACAGACCCACATCTGGCCAAGGTTCAGAGAACAAAATCCTATGGAATTCTCAGGCCTAAACAGGACATCTCGAACACACGTTCTCCTCCCAAGGCTCAGGAGCATGTGCAAGAGTGCGTGCAAAGACTGTGAGAACCAGAGGATGTGGATGAACACAAGGAGACAGTGTCATATGGACACGACAGGGCCATCACACAAGCAAACTCATAGGGGTCATGACAGCATTCACAGGCACTATGCAAGTTCAAGCCTGATCAAATCCCACCATCTGGGAGGGGAGCCAGACACGAACTAGCTTAGGAGCTGTTGGCAGTTGGTAGCTTCTGGGAAAGGAGAGCAGGTTTTCTTAGTGAGTGTCATCACTGGTAGGTGGACTTCTCCAGTGAACGGGCATACATGCACCAATATATGGCGTCACAAATAGGAGACCAAACAAACAAACAAAAACAGACGCAGAGTTGGGTGGGTAAGGGAAGGATGGGTCTGGAGGGGGTTTGGGGAGAGGGTAAATTATTAGATGGCTATTATGTAAAACTCTCAAACATACAGTAAAAAGAAACTGCATACGGACTATGCTCACCCTCCCGAGTTCCAGGCTGCTGGACCATAGGGCAGTGCCACTGTCTTCTCGTTATCACGCTCCTAGCCCCTTCCTTGCTGCTCATTGCTTCCTCCCTCTGCCAATCCCAGCACACACAGTTTTCATCAGATTTCACTGATTGTGATTTTCTCATTTGCTCTGAGGTGCTAGGTGTCTAACTCGGGTTCTCGTACATGCCAGGCTAACACCCCACCACAGGGTGGGCAGTGATTTCCTTCATGGACCTGGGGACTCTTCTATCTTTTCCTCCCCAGGAATCATTGCTGGCTTTCCAGTGTCAAGCACCCCTTTCTCCGTGAAGATACACGGTGCTCAGACTTCTCGACTATTACCAGAAGCTCTCTAGAAGCCCCTGCCCATCAGTCTCTCAGCATTTCTGTCAGGAGCAGAAAGCAAGGCAAACACGTTGGATTTATGGATGGAAACCTTACAGCAAAGTGAGGTAGTGGTTTCCTGGCCAAGGAAGCTGACATCAGCACAAAGTTATATGACCCAGTTTGTGTCAGGGGTTTGCGGTATTTTTCCTTCTGCTGGAAAGTGGAAGACAGTGGACTGGGGTTGTGGGTTTGAATTTCTCAGCTGTCCATCCTAGTTGAGAGTCTACCCTCCAGGGCAGGAGGGAGGAAACAGAAGGCCGTAACAAGAACACACCGCGGGAAGGGACTCTGGCAGATTTTTCACACAGATCTGCCAGAGTCCCTGTGCTCCTGTGCTTGGAGATCAGGAGCAAAGAACAGAGCAAAGGCCAAAGGTGACCACAACACTGCCCTGCCTGCAGCTCGTCAATGTGACTTACAGCTTCTCTCTACACTCATGCAGCTGAAGCTTCGGCAAATTGAACTGATAGTTTATTTGTTTACTTATTTGCTTTTGGGGAGACAGGATCTTATTCCTGTAACCCATCCAGGCTGGCCTTGAGCTCACACTCCTCCTGTCTGATCCTCCTGATGACTGAAGGATTTTATTTCCTTGTTGTGTTAGAGATCCAGCTCAGGGCCTCACATGGTCAGCAAGCTCTTCATGGAACTGTATTTCCAGGCTGTAAGTTGTTGTTTCAAAATCCTCTCTCTCTCTCTCTCTCTCTCTCTCTCTCTCTCTCTCTCTCTCTCTCTCTCTGTGTGTGTGTGTGTGTGTGTGTGTGTAAGAGTATAAATTGTAAGAATCAGGTCTCTCCTTTTGCCATCTAAGTCACAGGGCTATAACTCAGGTCTTGAGTCTTACTGAGCAGTTTGGTTCACCCAACACTGGCATTTTAAAGGGTTCCCAGTATAAAAAAGACAGGCATGCAAAGCCAACAAAGAAGACATTGAATATTATTGGAAATCCCCCTTTCTCCCTCCAAACATTGCTTTGTTGAAAGGGACAGATTTACTTCTTAGGGGAAATACATATTTTGAGATTTAGGAAATTACACCATCATTTCTTCCACAGGACGCCTAGTTCAGTGTGCTTAATCTGGTGAAAGGGATTGTGGCGTTGGCTTCATCCCTTCCCTGCCTCACCAGACAATCAGGAGACAAGGAGCATTGGCTGTGGCCTCACTCTCCAGCCCTTCTCATTGGCTAACTCACCATTCACCTCATCTCCTTAGCAGAATGACTTCATTGTGGAATCTGAAAGTTGCAACATCTAATTTGCCTCAAAAACCTATTTCTTGCTTCTGGGGAGTTCCACTCTGCCTCCCTTAGCTGGGTGTCAGATCTCACCATAACTTTAATTACTAGTCTTCTACAGGCAGCCAGGGACGTGGTCTCCTAAACCATGACTCCATCCATTTGGTGATGAATGAACAATTCAGCTCTTCACCGCCAACTCCCCAAACAAGCATCAAACCTCAGAGCATGAGTAAAACACGGTGTGTCTCCCCTGCTTTGCTCAGTATGCAATATTGTCCATTCATCTGACACCCGAGTAAAACTTTCTCTGATGCCTTCTTCTGACTCACAAAGCATTTGCTCAATCTCCTGTAGACAGGCAGACTGTATTTGTGGAAGAGGCATCATCGGGGTTGCTTAGCAACAAAATATGGTTTATTAGGAACAAGTTTCTGTGGGATGGCACCCTCCTTTGTTCCCTAAAGATCTGTGTCTTTGGATTGATCGACTTACTAGCTGAATTACAATACAAGATTTTCTTTTTATGCTCGCTGAAGGACTGGGAAGGGAAGGAGGCAGGACTTGCTGACAGTAAAGACAAGGCATTTATAAGCAACCGGGGGACCATGTTCCTTCTGCCACAAATTCTTCTCTAATTAGGAAACCTGAGGCTCAGCTTGGCTATGCATCCTTTGCCCTAAAAGGTTTCACTATGTTCTCCATTAGGACACAGGAAATGCTTAGAGAGAGAGGAGGAGAGATGGCCTAGGCAAGTAAAGTGCTTGCTGCCCAAGCACAAAGATTGAGTTTCATCCACAGTACTCATGTAAAAGCTGGGCATAGCAGCACATGCCTGTAATCACAGCACTGGAGAGGCAAAGACAGAAGGATCCCTGGGGCTTACTGGTCAACCAACCTAAGTGAACGGGCAAGTTCCAGGTTCAGCGAGAAGCCAACACTTAAAAAATGATAAGGAGACACAATTTAGAAAGACACATGATGTTGACTTCTGGCCTCCACATTCAAGCACATGCACAAGCATCCCCAACGTGAACATATACTATGTGTATACACATTTAATAAAGGATGTGGACTTGAATTATTAGCTAGGGACTTGACATCTCATGGGGCTAATCAAGTCAGGAAGATGTGCATTTGAGTTATCACCTAGCAACTCAAGGTATCGTAGATTACATGGTCACTTAGTTAAAGCATCTAGACTAGTGTTTATACTTATGGGATTATGAAGACAAAGAGTAGAGCTACCTATAAGGGGGAAGGGACAGCCATTGACAGTTGCTAAGTGACTATTGTGTGGTAGTCACTGTTTCAAAGCATTTTCTTGCACACAAAAATAAATATGATTGCTTTAATTATCCATGGAGATGAGAAGCCAAGACACATTATTCAAAAATAATGCTATCTGAAAATAGCAGGGATTGAATTGTATCTTGGCATCTAACACAGCCAATCTGCCATATTAACTAGGTTCTCAGTCCCACATGGCCATGGGTATGAGGGAATTATGGCCCCTGAGAATACCGTTTTGCAAAAAGGAGAAAGCTTATCTAAAATTTGTGATGAGAAATTTCTGGGTTTTAAATTGGTGCCAAGAGAAAAACTTTTAAAAAAGAATCCAACAATCACATGTGGGTGGAGCAGAGTGGAGATGGCTTTCTTCTGGGCCCAAGTCATTAAGCAATTGTTTGTAACTCGTGACTTGCTTCACATGGGATAAACCTGGACATAGGACGTGAAAGTGTAACTAGGAATACACATCAGGTCCACTTTGGGAAATGGCATTTGAGGAAACTTTATAATTTTGGGTTTCTAGGCTTTGCCAATTTTATCAAAAGCCTAGGGATAATGCATAACAGCATCGAGACTTGAAAAGTCAGGCCAGAATACCACAGTCATAAAGATGTTCAGCCAACTATGGTCAGTGGGTCACCTGTGAGCTGTGATGCTGAGCCCCTCAGCCCTCTGTGGACCAAGTAGTATGTTGGCCTAAAGTAGCATCTTCCTCAGGATGGTTAAACTCATGTGGTCTATTTTTATGTAATAGGGGTTATTGTGACTTACCATAATCTTTCTTCCTTTTATTCTTCAGCAATGGTGGCTTTAACTTCATTGTGTGTGTGTGTGTGTGTGTGTGTGTGTGTGTTTGTGAGCGTGGTGTGACACAAACACAACTGTGGAGATCAGAGGACAAGCTGTGGGAGTTAGTTTTCTCCTTCTGTCACATGGCTGGTAGGAATGAAACTTAGGTCACCTGGTTTGGTGGCATTCGAGTCTTTACCTGAGTCCTTTGATAGAAGGCTATTTTTGTTCTATGATCACCTGGTTTTCCTATCTTACTCACGGATCTTTTCCTCAAAGACAAATTGCTCCATTCCTCTTCAATTATCTTCCTGATTTCCAATTCCAAATTTGATGCTATTTTGGTTTCTACTCATGTACTCCATGATTTATTAATTGTGTGGATGGGTCTTGAGGAAAGGGGCATGAAATCCACTCGGGTGACCCAACTTACCTGCCTGCCTAGGAAATTCTAATTATAGCATCTAAAGTCCCGTTTCCCAGTAATCTCAGGTTCAGGTCAGACTAGTCACAAAATGTCTAGTGTAGGCAAGGAAAATTGTTATGCACCAGATGAAAAACTTCCCTTCACAAGGGTAGGTTACATAGAGGATGAGAGAACAGGAGAGACCTTTGGCTTCCTGTGTGCAGGTAAATATGAAGGCAAGAAAGGGAAAGGTTTCCACATAAAATTACCTGGATGCTTTTATTAGCTAAATGTGAGAAAATCTGGGGAAAAGAGGTAAGTGGCTGCAGGGGGGTGGCGGGGGAGGATACCTGTCACTCCAAAAAAAAAAAAATCCCAGCTCCGTTTCGAGCATATTCCTCCAGCAAAGCTTGACCACAGCTTCTACTAGGTACATCTATACTTTGCATGACTTATACATGCAATCTGTCATTCCTGGGAGACTGAAAATGAATACAAACAATACAAGGTTAATTATATATTTGTTTCTCAAGACTCAGGAGTGAATTCCAAAATTATGATTCACCAAGTGGTGACACTGTGATCACTTGAGACTCCTGTTCCGTCACAGCCCTTCTTTAATAACCACACTTTCCTCATCTGTCTACCATTATCCTGTTCTCCACCCCCACCTCCTGAGCAACACACGTAGCTTAAATAACAGTGGGGGAAATGTGGCTATGATTGAGGGGAATCTGTACCAGTCAGGGAATCAATACGATGCTATCTATCTATCTATCTATCTATCTATCTATCTATCTATCTATCTATCTATCTATCTATCTATCTATCTATCTATCATCTATCTACCTACCTACATATCTATCATCTATCTGTATCTATGTATCATCTTCTATCTATTGTTTATTTATAATCCATCTCCCTAATTATCTGTCCCTTTATTATCTATCTGCCTGCCACTTAATTGGTTAATCAACTGATTGGTACCTGAGTATATAGACATACAAGGGCTTCATTCTGGGAATTGACTCATCTCATTGTGAAGCTTAAAATTCCCACTCATCATCTTCAAGCTAGAGAGTCAGGGAAGCTGGTGGTGTTTGTTCTTCATTCTAAAGCCAAAGGCTGAGGATCTGGGTGGTAGAGGGGCCTCTGGTGGATTTGCTGAAGGCAGAGAATCTAGGGAATTGCTGGTATGCGTGGTGGAGGCTGAGAATCTGAGCTGCTTCTGGCGCATGTGCTGAAGTCCCAAGGTCTGAGAAGTATGATGTTCAGAAGAAGAAGCTTGTGTAAACTCCAGAAGGGAGGAATTTGAACTGTTGCCCTAGAGAACTCACTCTCCAGATACTGATAGACTGTAAGGGGACGTGAGGACAGGGCGAGTGAAGCTAAGCAGATGCCCCGGGATGAGTACCTGGCCCCTCCTGCCTCTGGCTCTCCATCTTCAAAGGGAAGGGCTGAGACTATGCAAGCCTGAAGATTCCACATGAGTTGAAGAATCCCAGACCTTTCTAGGGATTGCATGGGAAGAGAAACAGTTACAAAATCAATGTTGTAGGTCTTTGGGATAGAAAGCTTAGCAATTGGCCAGAGGTCACCACACAAATCTAGGCTTATGATTCAGACGAACCTAAGTCTCTAGAGCATTAAGAATCAAATGCTGTTCCAAAGTTTTCCACAAAGGAGTCTCACTTCTCATACCAGAAACCAATTCACCATACGTCTTTATAATTCTAAAACACCATCACCTAGAATGAGCCTGGAGACTGGGAGGTGCGTTATCATAGTGTCTACAGGGGCAGAAGGCACAGTTTTGATTGTCCTGTTTGGTGGGACGGTTCCGAGATTCTAAGAAGGTAAGGTCATAGAGTAGAGTCTCCGGTTCCGTCTTTGTTAATCACCACAATTTCTCTCTCTCTCTCTCTCTCAAATTATTATTATTAATTTTAGAATTCCATGCATGAGTACTATATTTAGGTTGTTTCTACCCATACTCCCCCACCAGCTCCTTCTGTGTCCTCCGTCTCACGCTGATGTAATTGTGTGTGTGTATGAGAGTGCAACACAATGAAAACTGTTTAGTAGATTCCGTGTTGCCCATTTGTGCATGTGATTAGGGCTGGCCAATCAGAATTAGGTAATCTATCAGGGGCTCATCCCTGGGAAATAATGCTTCCTCCTCTCTCAGCAGCCGTTTATTGCCTGCAGTCTTGATCTAGGGTTGGAGCTTCCATGAGATTTCCCTCATTCACACAGGCAAGTCAACTGGTGACATTTGCTCGTCTTGTTTAGGCAGCCACATCAAATACACCTTCTCAATGGGGTCTTATCACTGAGCAGCGACGTCAGACATGGAAGGCCTGGGTTGGGAGGATTAGGAACCCATCATGGGCTCATCCTGCAGAGTTGCTGCTGTGGTTTGTCTGTGGTAGAAACCATCCTTGGCACCATCAAGAAACTGTCACTGTAGATTAGAGATAGCCTGCTCAGTTTGTGTGCTGATTCTCCTATGGCTGGATCCTAATCTTGTTTCCTACTGAAAATTCCAATGCCAAGCTTTGGTGGTCTGTGGGGCTGGGATGGGAAGAGTCACCATGTCTATGAAAAGTAGCATACACTGCCAGATGAAGCTCAATGCCATTGTAGTGTATTTTATTGCTGTTTAGGTTTTTTTCTACCTGGATATTATTATTCCCCAAATAAGCCTGTTATATAATATAGCCTTACATATTTGCTTTAGTCAAAAACTTTCTTATTAGTGATATGGATGAAGTTTCATTGTTTCTGGCATAGTCAGATTAAGAGAAGACCAACTACTGTTGAAGGACATTCTGGACCAATTTCTTTGATCTTTTTAGTATTGTAACTAAGGGACCCAATTTTGACCTCATTTTAACATGCTGCTTTGGCCATTTTCTGTCACTAGGGAGCCTATGGGATCTCCTGAAAGCATCTGCTCCTGGGAGTCAAGGAACTCAGAGTAGATGGGCACAGTCCTTGGATCACCCTGATTTGACAGAGCATTCATAACTTGAGAGAACTGGTGGCAGGAATGCCACCTTCCTGACATTCCTGCTCAGTCTCCAAGGACCTTGTGGGCTCTACTTTTGTGTGTCCCATCGAGACTAGGATCAAAAGACCAGCCACTATTTTGTCTCATAGCCCTTCCTTTGAGTAAAACTCATCACTAAAAGTGAGAGAAGGTTTAGGGACACTAACATTTATCACCAACAGTGTATCCCATGCTCTCTGACCTTCCCACTGTGACAGCCGCACCACCCCCTCCTGGGTAGGAAGAATCAGCACTTGGTAATCACTTGTAGATGCTCCCTCTGACTGTGGGATGACATGAGTCTCCAGCACAGGGCATTGCTTCTCTAGGGAAGGGATTTCATTCATTTTTGCCTCTGGTTAGCCATTGCCAGAGTCCGAAGGTGGTCATTACATTTGGAATGCTCTGGATCCACTCTACTCTTGGAACCTGGCCTTAGGTTGGCCCTGAATGAAGAGCAAGACCTTCCCAAGACTTCTGTCAGCACTCTCCAGATGAATACTACCCATGAGAGGGGTCAGGGTATGGGGCCCTGTGCCGACTCTGTCATCCTGGACTCCAACCACAGTGGTTTCATAACAGAAGAAAGCCACACTGTGAGCACGTTGCTAGGCTGTGGCTATTTATTTTTAAACCAACCCCTTGCCAAATTTAGAGCACTGCTTTTGCTTTTGCTTTCTCCTCTCCAGCATCATCTGGCTGTCTGGCACTGTCAAAGAATTGCGTTTCTGACCCAATGTGAGCACGTGGGTGGATGGGGGCAGGGAAGGGGTTGGCGGAAGACTGATGCCAGTCAGGCTGCTGCACTTCATAGCGAGACAGAGACACGTGGCCGTGCCACTAGTGTCCTGTTCTACTTCTGCCTGTGAGTCTCATTTGTGACACCTACATAGTCCTTGCTTGGAACAGCAAGAAAAGCAACCCTGGCACTAATGTCTCTCTTGATGAGCTACACACCAGCATGGAGTGGAACAGAAGGCCGTTCAGAAGGGGGTCCAAGTCAGGAGCCAGAACAGGTGATAGCAATGCTCTCTGTTCTTTGGAGGCGGCTATTTTAATGGGGCCTATTTACTGTGGCTATTTGGGTAAGCAAGTATTTGGGCGTGAGCCCAACATTTAGTGGATAAATATCCAGTTTTTTTTTTCTTAAGTGAATGAGTAAAACAGAGAGTTTACACTCCATCTATGGCCTTTCCTGAAGCCTGATCTTCAACAGTTGTCCACCCTATGTCCAGGTGTATAGTTTAGGGACAGGTGAGGAAACAGGGTGGTAGAATTTCCAAGTCAGAGACTATCAAGAACCAGGTGAAGGTTAAACTGATGTAAGCACAGAGACTAATGTGGCTGTTGGAATCAGAGCATGTTGGGCCCATGGGAGAGCTGGAGCCTGTGGGGTAAAAGAAAGGGAGCCAATCAAATCTGCAGGTGAGAGGAGGGATGGCGAGAGAGGCAAGAACATAGTTGCACAAGAGGCAACGAGTGTGTGTTTTGGCTTCACTTGTTCTAAGTTCGCTGCGTCGAAACATCCCATCAAAAAAGCTTTCTAGAATTAAGCAAGTCAATAAATCACTTAGGATTCAGAAGATCTGTTTCTGGCTCTTCCAGTGGGTCTGACTCAGAAATATTTCACGTTAGGGCCTTTTGGAGCCTCAGTTTCCCCATAAAATTGCCCTCCCCGTTTTTCAACCTTTTGTTCTCCTTCCAAGCCACATGGCAAGGGATGGGTCAGCAACTTGTCACCCACCCCGGGGCCACCCGGCGAAAGATGCTTGCGTGAGCGGTGGGCACTGGAGCAGATGAGTCCTCTCTGACTCAGGGATTGCACAGTTGAGCCGGGGCGGCCATGCCTGCCTTGTGATTCATGTAGTGTTGCCTTGGGCTGGAGTGGGAGTGTGCCCTGTGAGTTTGCTCTAGCAACTCGGGAACCTAAGCATCATTAAGCAAAGGGCCATGGATGGAGGAGCTTTGGGGTAGCAGAACTGAGGAGACGAAGGAACTTGGTATTTCAAACTGTGATCTGGGGCTTTACCATACAAGGAACAGTGGCAGCATGGTGTGGACAATTATTGATGTCCTTTTTCTAGGGAAGAAACTCTAATTATTCTGCTCTTTGTAAAACTTGATGCCAAAGTCTCCTGGAGGCAGTTTCAGCGTAATTAAAGGTGGAGCTAAGAGAATATTTTCTTTCGCCAGTCTCTGCACTTTCTACACTAGTTCACAAAGGGAGAGTTTTTCCTCGGAAGAAGAAGCCCCACTGACTTGCGGTGAATCCTTCAAAATTCAAACAAGATGAGAGTAGCTGAGGCCTAGGCCTCCAGAAGCCCACCATGGCCCGTACTGGGCAGGGACCATCTTCTCAGTCCCGGAATGGTGTCAAAGACCCACCCCACTTGAGACTTCCATGCATCCCTATTTTTAAGCACCCAAGTGCCACCTCCCTGGTACATTTAATCTCTGTTCCTGGCACTGATCCCTTTCTTTGTTGTTTCCATGTCCTTGCCTTTTGAAGTTCTTCTGAATTCTTTCCCCGGGCATCCTGTTTGGATCCCCCTCCCCCATGTTGACATATGGGAGCCAAGAACAGCCCTGTTCCAGCAGGAGGCTAGCTCTGGGCTCAGAAGAGAGAGTGGGTAGTGGTTTTTCTCCCTGACTCTTCTTTGGGTTTAGGTAGTGATTTATTCTGAGAACAGTTTGGCCTCTCCCTCAAGCCTCTCCTCTACCAACAATGTCTTTATGTCCAAGGGAGTCGCTTTATTGTATGTAACTAGGTGAAGATAGGAGCTTTTTCTTCTGTATCTGTGTCTGCAGAAAGGGCTCAGCATCCCCAAGGACCTCGACTGGGCCCCCATTGAACATCCCAGTGGGTGTTCTTATCATTGTGACAAGCCTGAGCATCATCTCCAGTGTCTGATTGTTCCGGAGACCTTGAGTCTGCTCCAGATCAGGCAGCTTCTGAACCCTTGGGCACTGTGCCCCCGCCTTGAGCCCTCCCTAGTCACAAGCGAGCATGCCAGGTTTAGCTGGAGAGGGATGACCAACCACTTGTATCTCTGAAGACATCAACGACACATGCTAACCATACAGCTGTCGCCCTTGTCATGCCCTATTAATATTTCAGGGAAGTTGTGTCGCTCCTGTCACTACTCTGTATGGGAAGTCCAGAAACTGTAGTCTGACGAGAGCAAATAGAGATTACAGAGGCTCGCACACCCTAGCAAGTGGGAATGCCTGTTCTACTGAGCAAATGAATTTCCTGTGTACTTCAGGAGTAACCCGGTCCCCACACTCAGTCTGTCCAGACCTGTGTTAACAAAGTGCTAGCATCTCAAACCAGAAGATGTTCTGTAGACAGAATGATGGACAGGGTATCCCAGCATCACCCAAAAACCAAGAACCAGTGTAGGAGGGAAAGAGAAGCATTGAAAAATGACCAGAAAGATGGCATCTTATGTCCTGAAACTAATGCCCAAGATCATGGCTGGCAATAGAAGGCACTGGGAGGAACATTCCTTGAGGATGTGGTGCTTCCGGGCACACAAATAGGTTCCTTTGGGTCTTTGTGGAGAAAAACTAAATTTCTAGAAGGTTCATTAGCTTTCTTAGCAACAACTAAGCAAAGTACCGTAGGCTTGCAATAAGATGCTGCTATTTCCCGAATTCTGCTGCATGGTTTACCATGATCCTTGGTTACTTTTGACTTGGGCTTACGCTTTAGCAGCCATTGCAAACCCCGGCACTTTCAACTGGGCAGAGCAGGGGCTGGCAAGGCCTTACAATAGCGTGGTTAGGCAATGGGATGCTGTTTCTACTTGTTCCTGTGGCAAGGCAAACTCACCTTGTCCAGCAGGGCTGACATTACCTGTATATGTGTGTGTGGGGGTGGGGGTCAAGGTTTACGGCTATAACTGGGGGAGAGATGTGTCTGGGTAGTGCCGATGCATCTGAGCTCACAGGAAGGAGGAGGAGCTGTCATAGCCATGATGGCTATGACACGTTGGGTGGGGCAGATCCCTCTGGATGTCATGAACATCTTCATGGACAGCTTCATGGACACTCGGCATCTCGTTAGCCTAGCCGGCACTCTCTGGCCTACACAGGAGTTTGCCAATCCCCTTTAACACAGGATTTACCCAGAGTTAATGGAGTACCGCTGAGGGGTGGTAGATGAAATGTATTAAGCTTTCTAAAGGTGGATCTGGCTAGATTTTTCAGAGGGTCTCCTGGGAGTGAGTCTCCGCTGCTTTCCTCGATTTGCCGTTTCTCAGATTTGCCATCTTCTGTCTTGCTTTCCTCTTTCCTTGCTGTATTTCTTGAGCTCATTCCCTAAAAAGCACAACCCCCAATCCAATGTTAAAGTCAAAACTAAGAGATTGGCCTAATCCGTGCTTTCCTGAGCCTCATGAAGTCCTGCATGCCTTCTAGCCTAACCTTTGAGATCTCACTGGCATTGGGCGGGTCTGATGCTCTAAACATCCCTGATGCGATAGTGAGGCAGGGTTCACTCGGGTGGGATGAAGCTCTGGTGCTGTCACTTCCCCTGGCTCCCAGCAGCCTGCAGATTGGACTTGTAAGAGCAGACACCGAATGAGAACTTGGGTTTCTAGCATTTGGTAACTTGCCTCCCACAAACCAAAAGGCACTCTCCCCCTCCCCTTCCTCCCTGTCTTGTTCTTGGCATTTTAAGCACAGTGAGTATTCAGCTGATTTCGCACTTCTGACACCTCCCTCTTGTCCTGGCTCCGGGTCCCTCTAGATCTGAGAGCCCCAGTAGCCTGCTCCACCCAGAGGTGGGGCTTCCTCTCTGGCCACACTCAGTCTTGACTTGAGTGAGTGCTTCTGCTCCTGGTCTTCCTCCTATGCTCCAGTGCCTGCAGGAATCAGTTTGCCACTATGGGGCAGGGCTGCTGGAGAGCTGAGCTGAGGTTTTCCTGCACTCAGCTGTGCTGCTGTTTGTTCCATTCAGTTCTCTGTGAGACAGCGTGTAAGAAGCCAGGCCACCCTTCTTGGTCCTACTGTGGGACCTGGCCAAAGCTGAAGATCTTGTGAGTTTTTCCTCTTTAAAAGCAACACTATCTCTCTGTTGCTCCTTTCTTGATTACGGCCCAGGCCTGAGATGCTGGTGCCGCTGCTTGACTTCAGAAGGTCTGGCGTGGAGTGCAGCAGTCAACACTTGGAGGAACACAGGCCAGATCTGCCCACACCGGAGGCTGAGTTCCAGCCAGCCAGGGAGCTCAGGGGACACAAAGCCTTCTAGAGCCAGAGTGGCAGATGCTAAACAGTGCCTGGAACTGTTTTTGAGGGAAAGAAAAGGCCAACAGGAGGAAGAGGAAGGGGGAGGAAGTAAGCAGGGGGCGGAGATGTGAGAAAAGAAGACATGCACAGGGGGATAATTACACAGAGGAGTGGCCGCGGGCCACCTGAACATCTCGGAGAGGCACCAAAGCCGTTTGCCACCCATCCCTTTGAACTGGAGACAGAGCTGGCAGATGGATGTGCGAACTGGTGCTGTTTCTCTGGGGAATGTGTGGGGATGCTGTGAGGGATCCTGACAGAGGGAAGGGGAGGAGCCTTTTATCTTTGAAGCGCTTACCTGGTTCCTAGGCTTTGTCTTCTATCTTGCACTAGCTCTGGGTGGAGGGGGGCTTTTATTTCTTTGAGCAGATCCAGTACAAGAGAACTTCACTGGATGCACGGGTGCACAGATGTTCAAAGTCCCACAGAAAGCCCTTAAAGCATCGCAGTTCTTGCCTGGGGGTGGGGGATTCACTTTTATGATGAATTTTAATTTGTTTATGTCACTTTTAAGCCATGCACTGGTACAGAGAGCCCCGGGGGTTGGGAGAGATCATCACAGAATATAAACAGTCAAGGTTAGAGTTGCAGAAGGATTTAGGGAGATTGCCAGCCAGAGCTGCGTGGGAAGACCAACTACCCCAGGCCCAGGCCCAAGGATGAGAGGGGCTGGAGGCTTGGAGTGCTTCCAAGTGTTTGGCCCTCAATGCACCAGGCCAGAAAGGGCTCTAGTGCTTTTATAGCACGCAGCATTCCACGGCAAGATGCTCAAGGGGTCAAGAGGTTTGAAAAAGCTTGAACCAGATGCGATAAATGGTCACCATGTCCCCGGATCCTGTGCTTCTCTGCCCTGTGGCTCCCTGGGGATTTGCTTGTAGCATCTGTGTTTTCTTCACAAAGATTCTGAAGACCGAGAAAAGGTACTTGGTACCCAATAGATTATCAGCTCAGCCACCACTTCTGTCGGCCTCCTTCTGACACTTCTCCATCCCGATTGGAGATGATAATTATCCTCTAATTGAACAGACGTGTTGCTTAGACAGCAGCAATGAAAAGCTGCCGCCTGTTGCTTGTTGTGAATGCTGATGTGAGCTGCATTGTGCCTCGGTCGTATACAAGCCCATTCTGCAGATCAAGCCTGACCAGATCTCATGCCATCCCCAGTGCAAGCCTGACCACATCCCATGCCATCACCCACTGGCACAAAGCTTTTGGAGGTCTGGGGGGGGGTGTCTCACAGCATGTTCTTTGATTTTCTTCTGGCCCAACAGCTTTCTCTGCCTTTGAAACGGTCTAATCAAAGGGATTAAAAACCCAGGGGTTGAGGGCGAGCCTCCTTATGAACTCAGATTTGTTAAATGCCTTCTGTTGCACATCTCGTACTTGTTCCAAGCTGTGTTCACGAAGGTCTGAGAGTGAGCAAATGTCCCTTCCAGTCCCTTCTGCTTACAACTCCTGCCACCATGGTACTGCAGATGAATGTCTCTCCGGCCACCTGCAAGGCCTGATGCACACAAGTCCTCTGGACTCCCAGCCACCCACAGAGGGACACAAACAAGAAAGGGGCTTGTTCTGGAATGTTTTCCAGCTAATAAATCCCCAGACATCCTGAGGAAGATGGTAAATGCATTTTCTGAAGCCAAGAAAGCCTACATTTCTCTGAGAATGTTTCTCATTCCTTAAAGATGATATATTATGGATAAAAAGCATCACAGGATTGAGTATGCACCTTCTGCAGCTGGGTTCTCTGAGATGTCAAATTGTATAGCTTCTCGTGTTCTTGGGTGGGGCAGCAGTTACCATACTGGCGACTAGAGAGTCATAGGGACCAAGACTCACTTCTGTGGTAGTTAGCTTTCTTCAACTAGACACAAACTAGAGTCATCTGGGAAAGGGACTCTCATTTGAGGAATTGTCTCCATCAGATTGGCCTGTGGGCATGTCTTGGTGGCATTTTTTTTTCTTTCTTCCTTCCCTTCTCACTGGTCTAGAACTCACTATGTTGAGTAGGCTAGTCTCAAACTTGCAGAGTTGGGTCTGTCCCTGTCTCTCTACTGAGTGTTGAGACTAAAGGTATGCACCACCATGCCTGGCTCATTTTCTTAATTGCCAGTTCATATAGAAAGGCCCAGCCTGCTGTGAGCAGTGCCATCCCTAGGCAGGTAGGTCTGGGCTGCATAAATAAAATAGCTAAGCAAAACCAGAGGGACCAAGCCAGCAAGCGGTGTCCTCCATGGTCTCTGCTTCAGTTCCCATCTCCAGGTGCCTGCCTTGAGCACCTGCCGTGACTTCCCCCCACGATGCACTCAGCTCTCTAAGGTGAAATAAACCCTTTCCTCATATATTTTCTGGTTGCCAACTCCTGGATGAGTTTGTTGAGGTGGTGACCTTTTCTCTCATCTTAGTATGGTTTTTTTTCTGCCTGCTAGCATTTTAGATAGGTGTAGGAACACTGATGACATCATGAAAAGTGGAGTTCACAGTGGGTCTTTTTGTCACTCAGGGTCTCCTAGATAGAATCAAGAGGTGACAGACATCTATAGCGTTGTCTGTCTGTATCTACTATCTACTATGTCTATCTATATCTATATAAGTAGATAAACCAAAAGACAGACACATCTATCTATATCATCTATATCTATATCTATGTTGATATCTTTACATATATAGATATAGATATATTTTAAGAAAGATGAGAGGCATATTTCAAGAAGTTAGCTTGACTGACTGTGGGGGCGGCTAGCAAGTCTGAAATGAGAAAAGCTGGCTGCAGAGTCTGAAGCTAGAGCCGGAGCCACGTGACTTTGCTTCCCTTCCCCGTGGACACCTCAGGTTGCTCCTGAAGCTTTTGTTTCAGTGGCTGAACGAGGTCCACTCAGGCAGCAGAGGCTAATCTCGCTTCAGGTCCAGCCATAAGCGATGCCTCCAAAGTGAAAGCTGAACGAGCATTCGGTAGAATAAGCAGCCATAGCTCGCGAAGCCGACACAAAACCCATGACTGCAGACCTGACAAAGGGGTAGCTGTGAGCCTGGTGGTTCAGTCTGCACTAGGGACCCTGGGATGTGGGCACGACAAGGCAATTTAGTGATCACTAAGTTCAGTCTTCTCCATGTACAAAGAGGGGCCTGAAGGGCTGGGTTTATGGTCGCAGCCCTGTGGTATATTCTTACGTGAACAATTGAAAAGGAATTTGATAGAGATATGGGGTCTAGATTCTTTATTGATCAGGGACTAATGATAAAACAGGTTTCAGTGGGTGTATAGTTTTTAAATTAAATCCCATATATATGAGATCTCGATATATTCATAGATAGTGTCTACCCCTGTCATGGCATGCAAGCTTCAGGAAATTTCTTTGAACAAATGCCTGGACTTAGGCCAAATGGATATTGCATACCCGGATTGTGTCCTAGGACTATAGATATAGAAAGAAAATGTATGAAATACAGTGATTTCTGAGTTTTCTCACCCATCCAAAGGGATATAGTACCTTTCTCTCAGTGTATCCTAAGGAATAGCTGAACAAATACCCATGCACAAGATTGAACACAGCACTTGAAATGTGTTGTGCATTTAATAAACAGCAACTGCTCTAATAAACATGTTGTAGTTACCATGCTCAAAGAACTTCTATTTTCCATTTTATTTAGTGTATGCGTATATGTGTGTGTGCATGCACGTGCCACAGTGAACGTGTGGAGGTCACAGGATGACTTGCAGGCCCCAGTTTTCTCCTTTCACCATGTTAGTTCTGAAGATCAAGCAGCAGCAAGAGCGTCTACCCACAGAGTCATCTCACTGGTCCCTACTCAGAGCCTTCTTGCTGGTCATGCACCCATCCCTTAGCTCTTGGCGCTGAGGGTGGGCGAACAGCTCGCTTGTCCGCTCGTGGCAAAGACTGCCCGCCATTACATTACAAAGACTGTGTTCCCTAGGAAGCTGTGGTTCCTGGCTCTGCAGATAGCTCATAGATATTCCCCACCCTTATGGGGAGACCAAAAAAACCCACTTTCTTCCCTCAGTCTGAGAGCATTACTACAGCTCACACTGGTGGACTTCGCTGTCTCCAGCTGGTTTTCCTACACTGCTCTTTCTCCTGAGAACGTGCCCTTGATAAACCTCTTGAGTAAGAGCCATTGTCTCAGGTTCTGCCTCTGACAGAGCCCAGCTTAGACACAAGGACTTGGAGAGAGCTCGTCTCGTTAGCCTGAATGATAACGAGTCCTGTTGCTCAATGTGGTTCTGCTCTTCAGACACCAAGCATATTTGCCGTATGCCATCTCCAACTCCGGGGAGAAAAAAGTTTCCGATCTATTCCTACACACCTGTTACTACACACCTGGCACATCCAAATCCCTTCATGTTGTCCAATTCTTCCTGGCCGAGTCCATCCAACCTGACTGGCCTAGACACTAAGCCAAGCAATCACGTTGAACAATCAAGGCTTGAAGCCTAGGAAAATTTCCTCTCGTCCTGCAGGTCTGGTTTGCTGTGGTCACAGCCTATGCTGGATACATAGGATATGGTTGCACACAGACAAAACACAGTGCCTACCCTCCAGAAACAGTTACTGGGCTGGAACAAGAAAATGGCTGATTGCAGTGGACTTTGTGATCTATGCTGTAATACGATGCTCTGAGAACATGGAGAAGAGGCGGCCGAGTGATGATAACAGAGGTCAAAACGACTTGTTCTTCAATGTTCCAGACCTAAACAGGGATAAATAGAAAGGACATCCCCCAGCACACTACAAAATAGAGCCATTGATTCAAACAGCCAAGGGTTACAATACACAAGGATGTGGAGGTTTAAGAACAAAGAATGGTTGCTTAGCAATGGACAGAAGAAAGAGAGAAAGACAGGCGAAGGCCGGGGCTGTGTTCTTGCTGTTATAGCTTTTCTCCCACTCATGTGCTTGCTTCCTGGGACGGAATAAGGAGCCGCTGAATTCCGTGGTGTTTGGCTCGAGACTGGCTAGCTCAGCAGCGATCAAAATTGAATTCTCCCATAGTCCTCTTCACCTAAATGCACGGATGATGGCTCACAAACATGACCAAGATGCAGCAGGCCCCCTGCACAGTTGCTGCTGGTTCCTCCAGGGCCATGCATAAATCTACTCCTGCAAGACACGCAGAGGTTAACAGCTAAGCATGCGTTTAGGAACGCTAATTGTTCTGTGATGCTATTAGGGTGGTCGGTGCTAATGGGGAAATAATTACCACCCTGTGCCTCTCTGAGCAGTTTCATTGCCCTCTTGTGGCTATGGACTACTTGACTACAGATCATAATGACTTCAGACGGGAGGGCTGTCATTGCTTTGACTGTACAACGGGGAGGGGTCAGAAAGAAGGAGGGATTTGAGAGAATTTGAATCCCTGGGATCAGTCCGGATTCCCCCATCCCATTTACTCTCCCGGACCCTGCCTCTGTCACCCTCAAAGCCCTCAGTGGTTTCTCTCAGCATCTCTTCTGTGTTGCTCCGCTCTGGTCCTGAGCATGTTCTGTGTATGTGTGTTGCTACGGATTGCTCATCCAGATCACAGCCTTTTTAGCTCCCACTACGCTATTCTCAGAGCGCGCTGGTCCATCAGTCATGTCGGTTCCTGACTCAAACTTCTCCATACGAGTAGCACACGACAAATACCCAAAGTAAGACATGGGCTGACTTAACACACTTAGCCACGCAGCTAAGGCTACAGTCACATGTCTCCTTCCATAGATGGGCTGGTGTTGCCTGCTTTCTGGTGCGAAACTTCCAACGTTACATTCAGATGTCATCTGATGGACTAATGGAGTAAAGGAGAAGGGAGTGCTAAACGTGAAGCTCATTTCCTTCTCAGCCCCTACTGAAATTTCAGCCTAATCTTACATCTCCTGAGTAGCCACTCTGTTCTGGCTACTGCCTTCCATGCAGTGCTGGCTAAGCACACAGGAAGCATGGCATGGCCTCTCACTTTGGAAGCCTTTGGCAAATGCCTTTCTGCAGCCTTAGCAAGTGTATGGATGATCCCACCAGAAACTGGATGTTTTTTAGATCGCCCCTTTCCTTCCAGCCTTTGGTTAATTATTACCCACCTTTCCAACGTCCACCCTCTCTGCGACTAAGACTGGATGCGACCTTTGTCGCCCCCCCTCCCCAAGACCTCACATAGTGCCTCTTCTCTGTGCTCCTGTGACCTCCCCACAGCCTGCCCATACCACCATCTCCTTCAGCCTTTATTCTGTGATGCAGAAGGCCATGGTTTCGTCTGTGTCTGCCTCTAGCACAGTTGCTGATGGGGGTCTTTTCTTGTGGTTATTTCAGTGAATGAGTAACTACGTTAAAGTTTTTAACTGGAGACCTTGTAAGGTCTTGGTTGGTTGATTTTGTTATCCATCCATCATCTGTCTGTCCATTCATCCACCCACCCACCCACCTACCTACCCACCTACCTGTCTGAAGGCTCTTACTAGGTAGCAAAGGCTGGTTTTGAACTTGTGGTCCGCCTGCCTCTGCTGCAATCCCTCTTTACAGATGTGCATCTTCATACCCGGTTGCCCCTAAGTCTTTAGTTGTGTTCACATGGGCTTTGCTATTCTGCCTGTGTCTCATAGCACACCACTTTGTCTCGGTTTATATCCCATTCTACAGCCACAGAGACCTTGCTCAGTCTCCAAAGAAAATAGTATCCCTGACTTTGAACCTCTTGCCTTTTCTGTCTAGGTCTCCTCTTCCATCCGTTGACTGTTTTCTGTAGAACAACTTCAGGTTATCTCTCTATGCTGGAGACTGCATTTCCTCTGGTCAGCTTAGGACACTGACTGAGCATCTGGAGTGCATCCCCCAGTACTAGTCTTGCTGGCCCAGTGTTTCTCTTTGCTCTCTGCCAGCTCCAGCGGCACAGAAAGACCTAGTGGGTTCAGAGGAGCAGAGTAAGGGACAAGAATGTTAGTACTGCCTCCCATAGACCCTGCCTTTCGCTGCTGTCATTTAAATGCTGTATAACATTAGTCAAAACCCCCTCACTTTCCATATTTCTGAGGGCTACATGGGAAGGCAGAAGAAATAGAAGGCAGGAGGGAGGAATGAAGCCCAAGGAGCTATCTTTTTTCCCCCTCAGTCAGCTGTGAGAACACTTTATGACATGTAGAAGCTATGAATCAGGGCCACTGCAGGTATTGAGGCATGCTGCTTTAGCGGGTGTCCTTACGTGGCACCCAGGGACAGTTGCTTACAGCTTTCTCCTGGATCTCTTATTCCTCTCCTTGTTTGAGGGGAAGAAATCTCCGAACTTTACCCTTCAGTTAAAGTCCTTGGTCTCCTCCGGTAGACCAGCCGCCTCCTCTCCACCATGACATCTGTGGACCGAGGGACACGAGGTCTGCGGTCCCCGCACTCTTGTGACTGTGAGGTAATTGGCTTTTATCACTTTCTCAGAATGTCTTCATAAGCGTCATGAGGAGGTGAGCCATGCTCCTCCTGGGAGCTGCCTGGGTGGTGAGATAAGATGACCATGGCATTCCATTCCAGGCCCATCACTCAGTCACCTTTCCAGAGCGGACAGCTCTGTGGAGCCTTGGAGGGGAGTGACGGTCCAAAGCACTCAGCTGAAACAGAATTCCACACATAGCACCCGTGACCCGTGTTTCCAATAATCTGTCTGGGTATGTGGTGGGTGCGTCTACAATGTAGCACTTCTCTTCCTGCTTCTGCTTTCATTACCCTCCCCCCCCCACCCCGCTTGGAATGTTAAAGAAAAGGCATAGACATCTTGTAGGTGATGGTACAGACATCATTACTAAAGATCTCTCTGGCACAAGGCACCTTTTGCTATGGTAGAGAGCATATATTGATGTGTGCCACTTTGTTAGCTAGATTGCCTGGTATTAGATCTCCTCTCTCACATTTTTGTCTGTTTAAATCTTAGATAGGTTATTTAACCTCCCTGTGCCTCAGTCTACCAATCTGTGAAATGGGGGGGGGGCAACATATTAGGGTGTATCACACCATGGAGATTCAATGACTGTGTTCCACTGGGAATCATTCCTATAAAATTATTGACACTGCTGTTTGTGGGTCGCCGTGGAGAGGGGTGTTTGTTATTGCCATAGCTCTCATCTTCATAGTGTTTCTCCTGTGTGAGAGCTTACCGAACCCCTGGTATATGTCTTCGGGCTCCTTAAGTATTGAGACCTTTGAGGATAACTAGTTTGGTAGAGTCTCACAGCAGATGTCAGAAGAACCTGGGGAGTTTGCAGCTGTGCAGAGAAAGACTCTAGCGAGAACTAGGAGTCTGAACTAGGGAAGGAGGGAAAGGTTTCTCGGTCGAACAAGTTTGGTAGGCAGGCTTCCTGGAAGAGATCCAGGTGGCACATGGGAAGAATGGCAGCGAGCCCCTGAGAGGACCCTGGTGCCTTGCTTTCTCCTGGCGGCCACTGTCTCGGGACTTTATTTCTAGGCTGTTCTGAGCAGAGTCGGATGGATTGCTGCAAAGGCATCACTGCGTCCTCCTACTTAAAGCACTTACAGGATTTCCCATCATCTTGGAATAAAGACCCGGTGTTGAACTTGACCTTCAGGATATGGTGGGCGGGGATTCTGACCTTCTGACCGCTGGTTCAGTACTCTCCTTGGCCACTTTCTACCTTCCAACGTCTCCAGTTAGTGTGGGCAACATGAACATATGAATAGAGAGAATTATTTTTAGAATTATCAGCAATGTAATTCAGAATGTAAGAAGCCCTACATATCTGAACGGCTGTCACACACACACACACACACATTTTCCAGATGAATGGAAATAGTAGCGTGTGCACCCTGGAGTCCAAGAAACCTCTGGTGAACTGCTGACTTTACTGTCTACCACATGTTGCATTTGTGTCTTTTCATTTATGAAATAGGTCTCACATCTTTAGCTGTTCCAGGACTTCTAAGATACACCCAGAATTACATGGTGAAATATTTACAGATGGAAAACATTATTAATATTCCTTATGTTGACATGCACACAGTGAGTTAGCTTTAAAATCATGTCCTGACTGTGTAGGACCTCCATTTTATAGGCAACGTGTAACACCTGAGGTTACTCTTACCAGCCACGGTTTTAAAGCAGCCCACGTTTGTTTGTTTGTTTCTTTTTAATGTGTGGATCCGTGGTCATCCTTGTAATCCTTGCCCACTTCTCATCCAAGTTTCTTAACCGGGAATTGTGGAGAGAGAGACTCAAGAGATAGTGGCAGCTAAGGGTTCTGTCTTTAAGGAAACCTTAAAAAATGAATACCCATAATGGAATGGAAACACTATGTAAAATGCCAGAATATGGGGCCAGGTACTGTAGATCCATGCTCA
>NC_022019.1:22233404-22256344 GCF_000317375.1 Microtus ochrogaster
TAGGTTCATGCTCACAATTGCCTGGCTTTCTCTTTGCCTTTAGTATTCCTTTTCAACCTGGAGTATCTCTCTTTCTTTCTTCAGCCCCTGCAATGGTGTGTGTGTGTGTACTTTTCACAGCTATCTCTTAAATGAAACAATGCAGGTTAAATAAAGAGTGACTTGTGGATCTACAAATGGTCAACGAGGATGTGAATCTAGAATAAGGTTCTTTTTTAATCAGCAGAGCAGAATGTGCAAGCTGTGAAATTAGTAGGGCGACCAGGGATGTCCCCATCTTCCAAATGACAGAGCAAGGTTCAGAAGGCTGCATTCTGACTGAGTGGCAAAACCAGCCTTTGCTGTTAAGGGTATTTTCCCTCCATGATGTAATTCTTGAAGCAGGAGAGATTTAATCACCATACTTTAGAGCGAGAACAAACCTTGAGAGAAAAGAACACTTCCACGCTTTCTCCTTCACCTCCTCCTCCCCCAGGCAGTGATTTCAGAGGCGAGCCAGAACGCACAGGCTAATTTTACCAGCCGCTCTGGAAAGTGGTCCTTGTGAGGAACATGGTCAGAAAGCAGAAGACCTTGTGAGAGTTCAGCCTGTTTTTGCAGGCATCTAATGGACGTTAGCTCAGCAGCCTGTTTGTGGCAGGATGCTGTTTCCATGGCAGGGGAAGAACTGAGGGAAAACATCCTAGACCATGCCCTCCACAGAGCCATATCTCCAGTTGCACTATGAAACTGGAGAGGTGAAGGCCCTTGTCTGGCAAGCAGCATGCAGCTGCGGGGGAGGGGGGGAAGGGGGCGGCAAGCCAAGTGAGAAACGTGCACAGGCAAACACCCTTGAATTCTGGAGCCTGACCCTACCCCCAACTGCTGTCTTGCATCTCTTCCTGTAAGCAGTGAAACTAGACCTCCGAGCTTTCTTCTGGACTCTGCATCTTGTTTTGTGATGGGTATTAGTCTATGTAGCTATCCTCGTCTCATGAAATGGGGGAATAATTAACACAACCCTTGTGGGATGGTTTGAGAATAAAATGACCCAGTTTAGGGGAGGACCCTTGGGCCCGTGTTCTAGCCTGCGGATTGTACTCTTACCACTGTTCACATTACCAATCGTTTCTTTGTAAACGAAGGGGGGTGTATATATTAATCTTTTTCAATCGGGTTTTTTAAGAAAGGAAAAGAGTGTCCAAATTATCTTAGGTGGCTAATAGGATATACTTTCCCTCTCCGTTTCCTATTACTAACTTTCTGGAAATCAAAATTCTATAGGTTCAAGGTGATGTACATACATACATACATGAACAGACATACATTTATATTTTTTTCCAAAGGAAAAAATTGAAATGCTTCCACTTATCCTACCTCTTGACCTTACAGCCCATAGGGACCCTAACTTTCAGGGATTTTCCTCTAGGCTGATGGTTATGTTTATGTTGTGAGAATCGCCAGGGCAGTGGAAGGTCAGGTGGGGCAGGGGCATGTCTATTAGTTACTTTTCTATTGCTGTGGTAAGATACCATAACCAAAGCAACCTATAAAATGTGGGGTTCATTTTGGGCCTACAGCTTCAGAGGTTTAGAGTCCGTGACGGTGGAGAGGAGGCAGAGAGCACCTGGCAGTTTGAACAGCAGCTGAGGGCTTATGTTGAACCAGGCAGAGAGGGATAACTCCAAGTGGTAAATGTTTTTGAAGCCTCAAAGATCTCCAACCCTGCCATTGACATACTTCTTCATCCTTCAGGGTCATCCCTCTTAATCCTCCCCAAGCCCAAATAGCCACCAACTAGGGACCAAGTATTGAAATGCTCAAGACCTATGGTGAGCATCTCAATCAAACAATCGCAGTATGATAGAAACACCATTTCCTGTCTCCCAGGAGAGTGAGATTGGAACCAGCCTAGCTGTTCAACCCAGATGTTCTTTTGATTACATCTTAGACATACAAATGGCCTGCTTGAGAGTCCCAGGTGTTATGATCAGGATGGTATTTTTGAGGTCTCTAAGCCTTTGGAATTTAAAGTTTAAGTACATCCTGTTGCAACCACGTTTATGTCAATGGTGGCCATGTTTCCAGGTCCATGCACGGAAGTATAATATTTTTATAGCTGCATACTGCTCCATGTTTTGTTTTATTTATTTATTTATTTATTTAAAAAACCCCACTTTTTGTTACTGGAAATGCAAATGGTTTCCTGTGAGCTTTTGCAAATTATGAGGCACTGTGTTACAGAAAGACCTTTTCTAGTTTCCCTCCTATAGCATTTTTTTTTTTCCTCTTAGGGTAGACTTCTCAAAGTATAATGGCTGGGTTGCAAGGTGAACATCTTGGTAATTTCAAGAAACATTCCTGAAGTTGTTGAAATAGTTCATCATTGCCCTTCCACCCGTTTCCCCTGGGCATAGTATGTGTACCGTGTGAAGCAGGAACGCTGACCTAGAACATCTTTAAGTGGATGCAGCTCTGAGCACAAGACGATAATGATTCATGGCGGTTTCGATTTCATGGGTGAACTGAAACCTTGCTAGACACTTGTGACTGCCTTTTTCTCGGCCTCACTGTGTCTTTAACGTTTAATTAAGCCGCTCGCCACTGCACATCATCATCAGTATCATCCTGCCTCTGGTGCTCGCACCTCCTTCTGTGTGATCCCTGCTTGGGGGAGAGTGAGTGAGGTTAAAATCCGCAAGGCGAGGTACAGGTAACTGTGGGTGTGAGAACTCACCCATCTTGAGGGACAGACAAGCAATATGGCAGGGAGCAGGACAGAACCTCTTTCCACAGATTTTTTTCCTGCTCATTTCTCACAGCCATTTGCAGCATAGTGGCTGCCACTTCCCTCACACCCCCTATAACCTCTCGCAATCCCATCTATCCCTTGTTTTCATACCTCATCAGCTGGACAGTAATTCCCAGTAAGTGGTGCACAATGGACGTCCATTCCCAAAAAGCTGGCCCCCGAATAAATGGCTTTGGAGGGCTTAATAATAAATCGGAGGCATTCTGAATGGATTCTACAGGCATTCTAAATCCCCCGAACCCAGTGTTCATCACTAGATCTATCTCTCCAATGCTGGAAGAAGATAAACAGCATTGTGAAGATGCAGATGAGGCTGGCTTTTGTGACCTGATGTTTCCCATGAAGAGAGGAATGCATTTGTTAGAACAGGAGGCACAGACAAACCATCAGCAGCAGAATTATAGGCTTCGTCTTCAGCAGGCATCACTTACCAGTTTATTGCCATGGAGACAAAGCCCTGTCTGTCCTCTGCATTTCCAAGTGGTTTATTAACCTTTGACTGTGTGCAGAGATTGGTACATCTTCTCCACCAACTAAAAGGCACTTAAAGGGAGGAGGGGGGAAGGAGGAGGAAAGCGAGAAGGAGGAAGAGGAAGAGGAGAAATGGGAAAAGGAGGAGGGGAGAAGGAGAGGAGAGGAGGGAGGGAAGGAAGAGGGGAGGTCATTAATTTTTTTCTTACTGATTGAGACCAAGATTCTTTATGGCAGAAAATGGTAAAATGTCATAAGGCTTCACGTTGCGAAGACATCCGTTGTAAGCCACACGTTGGGGTGACATCTGTTGGGGTCCAGCCTCAAAGGAATTCACACATTCCAGGGTAGGAGCATGCGGATAGAATTATTAAGCAAAAGGAACAGAGATACGAGAGAAATAAAAGACAGAACAGCACTGGGAGGGAAATTCAGTGAATACTGAATTCATCCGTGTTTATTTTCCACATGCTTATATATTTCACCCCAAAAAGGGGGGTGGGCAACAGACTTCATTAACATGATATGAGGACTACACAGAGCATTCTCAGTCAAGCACTCTTGTTTGGGCTTGAATTCGCTGACCTTTGGTCAAGGTGGAGTGGATCCATCTCGATAAATACCAATTAGCCACACTCTAGGCCGGGATTTCTTGCTGGGTAGCCACATCTGCTGTTGACACCTTTGAAAGAGCAAACAGAAGCCCAAACTCTCTGTCAGACCTTTAGTCACGTCTGTCAGCCCTGGTTTCTAGGACTCACTGTGGGGTGAGTCTCAACAAGTGAGTTCCCTGTTCTGTGCCTCCGTTTCTTCTTTTGTGAAATGAGCTAATTGTTTGTGTAGCATTTTTAAAAAGTAGTGGTAAAAAACCAGAGATAACCAAATGGGAGAGGCTGTAATGGGCACAGAGGGAAAGTTGAATGAATGTAACTGATCTTAGTATTCATTAAGGACTGTTGGATGACATTAACCTAAATAGGGGCAAGTTCAAAGTATTTCCACTAAAATCAAGAACAAGACAAAGTTGTCTTCTCTCTCCACATCAATATAGTACTAGAAGACTTAGAGCAATAAGACAACTGAAGGAAGTCAACGGGATGCAAGTAGGAAGAGAAGGGGTCAAAGTATCTTTATTTGCAGATTATTTAATAATATATATAAGAGACCCACTAGGAATTTTCTACAGCTGATAAACATGTTCAGCATAGTCACAGGATATAAAATCAGCCACCTTTTCATGTACAAATAACAGATTGAGAATGAAATCAGGGCAACGGTACTTTGGGAAACTCTAACCAATCAAGTGAAAGACTTGTATGATAAAAATTAAGACTCACTGGGCGGAGGTGGCACACGCCTTTAATCCCAGCACTTGGGAGGCAGAGGCAAGGCAGATCTCTCTGAGTTCAAGACCAGCTCTGGTCTACAAGACCAGGATAGGCACCAAAGCTACAGAGAAACACTGTCTTGAAAAAAAAAAAAACAGAAAAAAAAAAGACTCATAAGAACAAAATTGAAGACAATATCAGAGGATGGGAATACTCGTGGATTGGTAGGATTGACATAGTATAAATGACCATCCCACTAAAAGCAGTCTACAGATGCAATACAATCCCTATCAAAATTCCAACACGATTCTTTACAGAGCTTGAAAGGACAATACCCAAATTCATATGTAAACATAAAACACCCAGGATAGCTCAAACAATCCAGAACAATGACAGAACTGCTAGAGGATCACCATTCCCAATCTCAAATTGTATTACAGAGATATAGTAATAAAAACAGAATAGTATTGGCACAAAAAAAGGTCATGTTGGTTAATGGAATTGAATTGAAGACCAAGATGTAAGTCCACACACCTATGGACACTTGATAAAGAAGCCAGAAATACACACTGGAAAAAAGACAGTATCTTCAACAAATCGTGCTGTTCTAATTGGATGGCTACATGTAGAAGAATAAAAATAGATTAATACTCTTTACCCTGAGCAAAACTCAACTTCAAATAAATCAAAGACCTCAATATAAGACCAAAAACACCAGATCAGATAGAAGAGAAAGTGGGCGAGTCTGTATAGGAAAAGATTTTCTGATTAGAATACCATTAGTGCAGGCACTAAGATCAACAATTAACAAATAGGACCTCATGAAACTCAAAAGCTACCATATGGCAAAGGACTCCATTATTCGGGACAAAGTGATAACCTGCAGAATGGGTAAAGAGTTTTACACATCCAATAAAGACCTAATATCCAAAATGTATAAAGAACTAAAAAAAAAAAACTGGATGTCAAGAAAACAAATAACCCAATTTAAAAATTGAGTACAGATTTAAACAGAATTCTCAATAGAGAAAAATCAAATGGCTTTGAAGCAAAGAACTTCTTTAATATAGAAATGAATACTTTGCATTGGTATGGATCTATTGATAGATATTTTAATCCGATTTTGTTACACTGTGTATATATATTTCTGCACTTGTTTAAGGTATTGTGTTTATACAGCTCATTTAAAAATGTAATATATAGTTAAGATAGACAGATTAATAGGTGTTCAATTTTAATAGTCAAATTTATAATCATGTTAGTTAGGTTTTCTAGATATACAGAGATTTATTTCAGTTAGATAATCTTTTGACCTTTCAAAGACCTACATAGCATGGCATTTAAAATATTTTAAGACCTTAGATTTTTCTCAACAGTGAAATATGTCTGCTTCTGGCAGCACCAATTATTTCAGAAAGATTGATGGACATTAAAGGAACTTGTTATGGGATTTGCCTTCAATGTGATAAGGCTAGTCATTTGGGCAAGAAACTGCTCTTGCCTGGATTGCTTAATGGTATGCTGTATAAACTGAACATGTAGAACCCACAGAAAAGTGACTGCTAAACTTTCCAAAAGATGGGATTTCAGGGTTCCTGCTTCACAAAGAAAACTGACAGACATTCTGAAGAACACAGAAGAAAACAGTTGATGAACTTTGCCATTACAAGGCAGAACCGATCTTCAAATTTCCTGCTTCATGGAAAAGTCTGCTGGATATCTTGGGCCTTTAGGCTGAAGACGGATACCCCAGCATTACAGAAGAACTTTGAGTGACTGTCCAGACAGTGAGATGTCTCTGTCAATTCTAGAGATTTAGAAGTCGCTTATAATGTACTTCTTGTTTAATTAGGCAATATATCTTTCTGGGGTCTTTGATAGAGTTTAAGATAGATAGTTATAGTTAGATATAAAACTTTAGGCTCACAAAGCATTATTGTAGCTGTAATTCTTGCTTGGTACTTGTTTTGTATATGTAGTTTTACTATGTTAAAGTTAAAATCTTTCTTTTTAATTAGACAGAAAATGGGAGATGATGTGGGATGGCCTTCTGTATATATGTTGCTTTTATTGGTTAATGAATAAAGCTGTTTCAGCCTATGGCAGTGCAGAATGCAGGCAGGCTAGAAAAGATATAGAGAAAGTAGGCAGAGTCAGAGAGATGCCATATAGCTTCCAAAGGATACAGATGCCTGGAACTTTACCTGGTAAGCCACAGCACTGTGGCAATAAACAGGTTAGTAGGAATGGATTAATTTAAGACATAAGAGTAGCAAGGAATTCGCCTAAGCTATTGGCCAAACAGTGTTGTGATTAATATAGTTTCTGTGTAATTATTTGTGGCTGGGTGATTAGGAAATGAATGAGCAACCTCTGCTTACACTTCTTAGTCATAAGGGGAATGCAAATCAAAACTACTTTGAGATTTTATTGAATACCTGTCAGTATGGCCAAGATCAGTACAACAAATGACAGTTCATGTTGGTGAGAATTGAAAGTAAGGGAATACTCATTTATTGCTGGTGAGAGTTTAAACTTCCATAACCACCATGGAAATCAGCATATTGGCTCTTCAGGTAACCTGGAATAGATCTACCTCAAGATCCAGCAATACCACTCTTGGACATATACTCAAAGGATGCCTTACCCTGTGACAGAGATACTTTGTCAACTTGTTCTATACATAACAGCCAGAAATTGGAAACAGCCTAGATGTCTGCCAATGGATGAATGGATAAAGAAAATGGGGTATATTCACACAATGGAATATTAATTACCTTCACCTATGCCCTGTCAGAAGCCCAATAAATTCCTTAGTTCCCCAGAGGAAACGCTTGTGATATTATGCATCGGTTTGTCTCTTTGGGACCTTAGGAGAAGAGGTAGATGTTGCTGTGTCTGGGCAGAAATTTTAGCACCAGAGGGTATAGGATGGTGTGAACATGATAAAAATATACACAAGATTCTCCAAGAACTACTACAAGAATGTAAAACCAACTGTTGAGTTGACTGTCATTTCAGGTTATTGCATCTTGATGGAAAATTGTGCAATCAGTACAGTGTAATATTTCTTTCCTGGCTTTGGTGTTGGTCCAACCTGATTTTACACCCTTCCTCAGCCTATGAGACCAACTGTAGAGTCCCAATACCCCGTGACTAGCAAGCAGTTCTTGTTCTGCACCTAAACTATGGGCTTCGACGTCCTAACCAATGAATTAGTTAACCAACGACCACAACCTTGACACCTGAAAACAACAGGAATGTCCCACATTTCCAGAGACCAGTAGTCTGAAGACAGTGTCGACAAACCAAGCTCCCTGCAGAGGCTCTCGAAGAATGAGTTCCCACCCAGCTTCTGGAAGCTGCCAAAATTCCTTGGTGTTCGCTGGCTTGTGGCTACAATCCCTCCACTGTTTGCCTATGACCCCAGATTGATGTCTTCCCTGGTGTGACCCAAGCTTCTTCACCTCTTTTGGGGTATCCAGGGCTCACCCAGGTATTCCAGATGATCCCATTATCTCAGAATCCTTAATGTAGCCAAATCCTTGGAAATTTTACCATATAAACAGTTAGTTGGAGATTCTATAGCTTTGGAACTGATTTCTTGGAGGGCATCACTGAGCCTACCATGACCCCTTAAGAGGTGACAGACTGTTCTGGGTTTTTAGGGAAACCCCTTTATTTCCTAGTTGAAGAAAAGAGAAAATGAAGGCAAACAATTATGATTTCATTTAGAATTCCTAGAGCTGCAGGGAGGATTCAGCAACTTTCCTTGTTTCGTAGAGACTTTTGCAGAAAACAAATAATAAACAAACAAACCAAAAACAAAAAAGTCTGCTGATTAACCAAGAATTGTATTGAGGACACCAATGAATTGGGATAATATTCGTAATCACACACATACAACCCAATCATGGAGGGGTGAAGTATATAAAATATAAGGGCCCCAGATTAAGAGTATAAAATCTTATAATTAAGATTAAGTAGTATAAAATCACTATTTCAAAATAGGTAGATCATTAGTGTGTGTCTAATTGCAGAACCGAAATATTTGATGCCAGATCATCTGTAAGGAAAAGGGATCTATTTAGTTCACAGTCCTGGAGTCCCAGGAGTTTGGCAGCAGCCTCTGCTAAACTCTGGTGATCTACCCACTGTGTATGTGCCCCTGATAGTGGGAACACAAGCAACTGGAGGTCAGACAGCAGGGAGTGGCTAGCCTGATTTTTATAACAGCCACTCTCCTCAGAACTAACTGGGGTCTCAGCAGGACTTAATCCCTTCTGGAGACAATGTTCTAAGTAATCTAATCTCTTAAAGGTCCCATTTGACTTCCAACATCGCTACCCTGAAGCCCAGGCTTCCAGTATATGAGCTGAGAAGGGACAAACTATATCAGATAGTAGCAGATAGAAAAGTGAATATTTACTTAGGAAGGAAAGAGAGCACGGTAAATCATTTATCTGACCTGGCCATAAAAGGCAATAAAGATGAAAATTTCCTGGGACCCGCCTGTGTATTTGTCCTCGGACTAAGTGGTTAGGAACGGCAACTCCCAAGTGCTTTTAACGGGATGAACGACATGATTGACAGTCTTCTTCTGGACCAGGGTCACATGAAGTTAGCCACTAACTAATAAAGATTTATTTCATGCAAGCTAAAGTAACATAATTTGTTTCTCTTTCTTAAAAAGACTTCATACAGAAATGTACCCATGTAGCTGAGTCTGCGTTCTAATTCAGGAGCAAGAAAATGCAGTTGTGCGTTTCCTCTGACGGTTTCATCTTGAGAAAGGTTTTCCCTCAGATCCCAGGTCCTCCGGGGATGGAGAAGTGTGTCTGACAACAGGGCTGGTGACATCAGGCTGTGACACAGGGTGTTCCCTGTGTGGTGATCTCATTGTCTTCCATCTCTCATGTGGGCATATGTGGCTAGGAGAGAAAACATGATTAAGGATTGAACAGTGGGGTTGGAGGGTTGGCACGGTCGTTAAGAGCACTTACTTCTCTTATGGGGAACTGGGGTTCAGTTCCCAGTACCCACATGTGGTGGCTCACGACCCCCTGTAATTCTGGTTCCAGGAGATCTGAAACGTTCTTCTTGTCTCCTCTGTCACCTACACACATGCAGTGCACATAAAGTCACAGACATACACAGAATAAAACTTGGGGAGTTCTCATCCCGGGGTTCCCAATGTTGCCTGAGGAGTTTAAAGGGGTTAAAAGAATTTCTTCTAGAAATTGCTATCCTGAATAAGAAAGTATAAAGCCTGTTTGTATTCTCTTCTATTTCCTTGTGCCTCTGTCTTCCTCATCTAAACCTGCCCCACCTTACACAGATATCAAACTAAACAATTATTCCCTAGCTGAGACCCATGAAAGACTTCAGAGCGTGACTAACTGATGATGATGGGATTTTGGATGCTGTGACAGGAAACAGGAAGTCCAATGTGGGGGCTGTGGGGTCCGACCTTAAGCTTCGAGGCACTTGCCAATGACTCAGAGACCACACCTGTCCACTCAACCCACTCTCAGGGCCACTGCTGGGTATGCTGGCCAGCTCTGCCAGGCCCATGCCAGCCTATGGCACACACTTCCTCCTCGGAAGTTAGAGGCCAAGGAGGGCATCTCAGGGTTTCCTGACTGAAATCCAGTTCATCTAATGCCTGGGGGGTACAGAAATATAGGGACAAAATGAGCCACACCCTGTGCAGAAGGGAGCTCCGTGCTTAAAAGTCCTTCTTGCTTTGGCAGAGGACTTGGGCTCAGTTGTCATCACCCATTCCAGCTCCAAGGGTGAGTTTCTTCTGGACTCCATGCATATACCCACATGGATTCATAGAATTAAAATTAAAATTAAAGTCTTAAATGAACTAGCATCAGCAGACCTCACTCTGCTGATTCAGAATCCACCCGGTAGCATGTAAGTGAAGTTAGCACTTTACTCACGTTAAAAAATGAATTATGGCCTGGCAAAGCAAGATGCTCATCATGGAAAGGAGCTTACCACGAAGCCTGCCAACCTGTGTTCAGTCCCTGGGACTCACTGTGGAAGGAGACAGCAGACTCCTGAAAGTTGTCTCTGACCTCCACATGCAGGCTGTGGCACACACATGCATGCATGTGTGCATGCACACACAAACACACACACACACACACCACTATACATACATATGACATCACACTACATACACATCACAATACATCCACATGATATACACACACATTACACATGCATAATGCCACACACATGACATTACACACACATTCACACATATACACATTACTACACATACATTCACACACACAACTCTATAGACATAACACATGACATACACACACATGACACTACACATGTATGCACATGCACACAATAGAATATAAAATATAAAAAAACAGTTTTTAAGGCAATTTCTTATAAAAAAAATGCCAAAAAGATTGCAAGCTTATTTCTAATAATGTATATCAGAAACAACGGCAGCATGTGATAATGCTATAGAAGAAGACAGACAGAACTCTAGGGAGACAATGCCTTGGAATGATTGCATGTTTGTGTCTAGTCTAGGAGCCTCTTTGAGGCGTCTAAGCAGGAAGAGGATTATGAGGGCCTGTGAACCGAAATAGGGAAAAGATGGCATGTCTAAGTATTAACTAAGTTCTAAAAGAAAATTCAATGTCTCTTCCACTGTGGCTGTCCTCAGTAGGCCACAGAAGCATGAGCAGTGTCTGAGGCTGCCGTGACAGACAGGAGAATCCCTGAACATTAGATTCTCACAGGATCGAGCACACGCGTTACTACTGTAGCATGAATCTGGATTGTGATCACAGTTGGCAGAGCAAATGTGATTGTTCCTACTTCCTTTCTAACCCTATGCATTTTATTTGGTGTATTTAAAAACAATGAGAGGGAAACCATGGGCTTCAGGAGACAGCTCAGAAGGCCAAAGGCTCTTAGAGGTGGCCGGTTTGTGTGGGTGATACCCAGGAAGCCTTCCTGCTGAGGCAATGCGAGACATTTAGAGACAAAGAGTGCACTTCCATTATATCCTTAGTTTCTTGCACACCATCAGCACAGAAGAGCCCTCTGGATGAAGCCCCGGAAACTGAGCACGTGAAAACCCTTCTCCAAAGTGACATTTCTCTGCGTGCCAGCGTGAGTCAGGAGGATGCTGAAGTACTCTAGAGACAGGGGACTTGAAACATGGAAGGTATTAATAGAAGAATTCCTCCCACCTCCAGGCTTCAGTTCCTCCCACAGTCTTCCTGGTCACATGTTGGGCATCCTGAGAGGACGGTTGGAGACACTCAGCTCAGTCAGGAGCCCCATGTGGTCTGTAGCTGTGACAGTGTCGCCTCCCCCACCCTGCATGAGGGAGCAGAGGTGACCTGCAGGAATTCTTGCCAGAACAACAGAGAGCTATGCCACTTGCCACCTACCCCCTAGTTTATGTTAATCCTAAGAGCATTTTCTTGTTATTTCGTCAGCGTTTTCTTGTCATTTCAAGCTCCGCTAACTGCACAGGGTGGAATCCACCAGCTGTTGCAGGGATCGCACAGACCCATATTCTCCGCTCTCACACCCAGGCATCTTGTTTTGCACTGACGAGTGTGTTAGTTTTCTGCTGCAAACGGCATACAGCTTCCTGACGCAGTATGTGATTGGATTACATGGAATCGTCACATTTTCCGAGCAGGAGGAAAGAATGTCGTTTTTGCTTCCCACGGACCATGACAATTTATTAGCCCTTGAGTTCCACATTCATACTTGGTGTGTGGCTTTTGGTGGGAGTATGTGAAGAGCCATCAGGCAAGTTGACAGCTATTCGTGTCACCCAAACAGAAGAGGAAGTAGACGATTTGTGGTCCATTCTACAGCGGCATCCTGTATCACAATGAGTCTGAGCTATTGCTCCCTGTGAGAGCATGGACCAGTCTCACAAACAAGAACCAGAGAGGAGAGATTAGCCATTGAATGGTGCCATTTATGCAGAGCCCCATCCCAGGCAAAGCAGGCTTCGCAGTTAGAGGTCAGAGCTGGGACTACTTGGGAATAAGAACAGTGGTTGGGCTGGGCGGTGGTGGTGCACGCCTTTAATCCCAACACTCAGGAGGCAGAGGCAGGCAGACCTCTGTGAGTTCGAGGTCAGCCTGGTCTACAAGAGCTGGTTCCAGGACAGGCACCAAACACTAAAGCGACAGAGAAACCCTGTCTTGAAAAACCAAAAAAAAAAAACCAAACCAAAACAAAACAAAAAAACAAACAAAACAGTGGTTGGAACAAGACAAGAGGGAGTTTGGGGTGCAAGCAATAATTCTGGTTCTTGATTTGGCTGCTGGTTACATGAAGTTGTGTGTGTGTGTGTGTGTGTGTGTGTAAAAATTTATAGAGTTGTGCATTTTGAATTTGTGCACTTTTTTTTTAATGTCTATGCCATATGTGAAACAAAAATCCAGAACTAAGCATTAAGACATGGACAGAGTAGGAAACTCAGTCAGTAAAATGCTTGCTTTTCAAGCAAGAGGACTTGACTTTGATTCTCAGAACCCACTTTTTTAAACAGCTGGGCACGATGGTGTGCATTTGCAATGCCTGCACCGGGGAGGTAGAGAGGCAGAGGTAGGTGGATCCCTAGGGTTCTTCGGCCAGCAAGCCTAGCCTGGACCAGCTGTAGGCCAGTGAAAAACCTTGTGGCAAAAGATAAAAGAATAAAGGAAAAAACATGGATAATGCTTGAGGAATGAAACTCGAGTTTCTTCTCTGACCTAGACAGACGGACATGGATGCATGCACACACACACGTGTGTGCAAGCTTGTGCGCGCACACACACACCTTGATCACGGCACAGAAATAATGGCTTTTCATTTTGATGTGTAATGCAGCCTTCTCCAGAGCGCACATGTTCCTAGGGGGATTGCTAACATCTGAAAACAGTGCCGTGACATCAGAAACTCTTAATTGGGTTTTTTTCCCCCCTAATGAGGGTCACCAAAAACTAATCTATCCTACCTCCTTTCTCTGACTGGATTATAATCCTCAAACCAACTAGGATCCGTTCTATGGCTTGTTGAAATGACCTTGACTAGAGAGCGGTGCGGAGGTCGAGGTCTGCCCTACAGAGAGCTTCTCTCTGGCAGCCATGGTGACCAGGGTAGCTCTGCTTTGACAAGGGCACCTGCTAACCCTCCTCCATGGCCACTAAACTCATTCCTACCTTTGCCAGCAGTAGGCGCTCAGCATGGAGCCAAGTCAGCCTAAGCGCCTTCTAATTGGGCAGCCCACAGAGAGCCCTTGTCTCCTAATTGGTAGCTCCTAGTGGAAGCCATTTTCTAAGCTGGGCTCGGCAGAGCTGGCTGTCATTTCCAGGACTCTCCCTTGGTTCCCAGTTCCTGGAATCCTCTTCTGGGTCTGTTAAAGTGAGTGCCACCCCACCTGCCTTCTCTTTCCCCATCTTTTCTAAGAAAGCCTCTGGGATCTCTTTTCATCTGGTGTCTGCCTTTCTGCCCACCCACAGCCCAGCCCAGATTAGCTCTATGTTGTTGGTGTAGAAGGCAGGAAGCTGTTTAATTTCTACCAGTGCCCTGTGTAGTGAAGAACAAGGGGACTGCGACTCTCTGAGGCTCCTTTAGACTTTCATGTTTTGGCCTTTTCTGGTGTAGGATCTTCATTCTGCTTATTAGTATGGTGCCCTGGGAAGACATCAGGTGTTGGTATTACAAAGTCCACACCCGAATCTGGCAGGCTGCCTTCCAGAGCCCTTGGCAAGTTATTTCCCCATTGTTCCAGTAAATTCTTAACCGTAAAATGGGACTGATACCATCTCCCTTGCAAGGCACTAGGGAGGGTTATATAAACAAGATGTATGTTGCTTGGAGAATGGTGTTTGTCGCTAGTATCTCACTCAGTAAACATCCCATAAGCTCAGAATAGACACCAGAGGAACCAGCATGGCTGCAGTGCGGCACAGAAAGAGTTCCCACTCTCCATGCAGACTCCTGCGGGAAAGTTCTTAGTATCACGAAATGCAAAACTGCTGTATTGATAGTAACTTAAAGAGAAAAACATGCAGGATTCTCCACATACCTACCTTGTGGCTGTTTCAACAGCCCTTTCCCCTTGCTATGTAAAGGCGATTCTTTTTATCAGTTTTTAGACATATTAACTACAGTGTATGTGGCTGTTAAACTTTATGCTATTATAATTCTTGATATGAAAAGAGGTCTGCTATAAAATTATAGCTGTATATATGCATGGAGATAATTACCTCTGGGACACAGGGTTTGAGTTAGCCTTTTAAGTTTCGGCTTTGAAGTTTTCTGTGATGTCGGATTCTCCATCATTAGGGATTATTTAAGGAACACTGACATAGGTTTTGTGAACTGAAATTGTGAAATGTATACAAAATGGAAAAACAGAGAATGCCAGAGTTGGCACGAGAAGTAGAGAGGTCGGATAATGCAGTAAATCTTACAGCGCCGAAAACATAAAGAAACTCCCCTTCCACTTGACGATAATGACAGGCCCGGGTTACAGGTGCATGCTGTGGCCCCCTTGAGGAAAACCAGATTCCTGGCTGTATTCTAAGCTATCCACAAAAGACAAAGAACCAAAGCTGCCAAGTTCATTTTATGGTATCACTACCATCAAAAGCGCGCAGTGTTGAAAGAGAATGCAAATTATAAGCAGCTTCCCTTCCTTGTGTCAATGTGCAAAAAAGCTTTTAAAATATTAGCTAATTAAATCTAGCAATCTAAGGAATGAGTCATCAATAGAGGGTCTGCCAAGACAATTCAGAGAATTAGCAAATTAACTTTTTAAACTCGTGTTAACTTCAGTTAATGTAGAAAAGGCACTTGATGTATTCTTTGCTTATTTATGATTAAAAAAAAATAGCAAATGAATCGAAATCTTTTCTTCCCTTCATCTCCTTCAATGGAAGATGTTACGATCTGTCTCCCTCTGCAAGCATTCTCTGTGATGTTCTCAAGATGGAGAACAAGGCAGGAATTCTCACATCATAACATCGCCGTCAGTTACCACAAATCTGATGTGCTGGAAGGACGGGAGAGAAAAATAAGATGCTCAGGGAGCAAATTAGCTGTCAGGTTGTGTTCATAGTTTTCTCATGAACCCAGAAGAAACAGCTAACCGACATATGGAAGAGGACTTTGAACGTGCAATACCTGTAAAACTTGGAAAAGGACCCAAACAAGACCATAGAGGAGTTGGGTGTGCCTGTAATCTCAGCACTCAAATGATGGAGCCTGGAGGCTCTTGAGATGAAGACCAGTTAGGCTAGTACAGACGAACACTGTCAAAAGGCAAAACCACAGGGGTATTCGCTTAAAACGATGATCCCTAGTCTCACACATTACTTTTTTCAATGATAAAATAATGATGGGGGGGGGGAGACAGGGATATGATTCAGTGGGTGGAACCGCTCGCCTGCAGTGTGGATCTGATAACCTGTTTGATCCCAGGAACCTTCAGTGGAAGGAGCAAACCGACTCTGGTGTTGTTGTCTTACCTACACATATGTGTTATGGTGTGTGCTCACCCTAATAGACATCACACATGCGCCCTAGCAACGATTAGCTTTCAGAAATTTTGTCAACATTCCATAAAAGCATATACAGCATGAGACACTGTAGACGTGTGACGTACAGGACTAGTCTCAGAGCCAGGCTGCCACCATTTCCATGAGTTCAGCTGTGCCCCCTGTCAATAGATTATCACAGCTGGGATTGTGGACTGTTGGCATTCGCTCAAGGAAGGTGAGGGGGGGAGGGCAAAGGAGGTCATGGGACCCTCACCTGAGTATCCAACCACGCCTTCCAACCAGCTCTTTGCAATTCTTCCCTGATTCCACATGGTCTTGAGGGAAGGGCTGAGGCATAAATCTAAGGTAGAAGGCCTATGGAGGCGAATGCCATCTGAGCCGCCATGAGGTGTCCTCATCTACACGGGGAGCAGACTTTACGGTATAGCTGTTCTTGGCTTCCTTTTGCTCTCTGAATTAGCCCAATAAACTTATTGGTTTCCCAGAGTGAGTTTTGGTGAAATTTGACTTTGGTTTGTAGCTAGGCCCTCAGGAGGAAGGGTAGATTTTGTTTATAATTCCCCAAAGGAAGGAATATTAGTAACACTTGACTTAGCAGGCATTATAGAACAAAACTGAGGATGAATTTGGGGACAGAAATGCTGTCACTCATGTTCAGGCTGCTGAAGCCATTGGCAGTAAAGGTGGAAGATCGGCAGAGTAAGTTTTGACATGGCTTTCAGTCTTTGTGTGACCTGTTCCTGTGTATGCCGTTTGAGGGCAGCGGCAGTGGCACGGATAGTAAGTAAGATGCATTACTAAGATGGGCACATATAGGGCCATCCTAGGGTGGCAGATTTCCATGAAGCGTCAAGTGGTACACTGTTGACTGAGGTTTCTGTCCTGCCCGGTTTCAGCAATCGCTAAGTCCCAAAGAAATCACACAGTGGTCTACATTAGTTATAAACTAATTGGCCTAGTAGCTCAGTTAATATAAGTTATTAACTCTCATAACTTATATTAGCCCATTATTCTTCTCTGTGTTAACCATGTGACTCGGTGCCTTATTCGGTGGGGCAGTCACATCTTTCTTCTCCTGTGGCTGGGGCAGGACTGCGGAAGGAACTTTCCTCTTCCCAGAATTCTCCTGTTCTCCTTGACCCGCCTCTACTGTCCTGTCTGGTTGTCCCGCCCATACTTCCTGCCTGACTGCTGGCCAATCAGCATTTATTTAAGATATAATTGACAGAATACAGACCATTGTCCCCCACCAGTATCCCTCCTGGACGAGTGGGCTCTCCCATGTGAATAGAAAGCAGCCCTGGGAACAGTTGAAGGGCTAAAGCACATACTTCAGTCTCTGAGATGAGACCATTGATCGACCATCAGCTGCAGAGGTGGCCTGGTCGTTGCTAGGGGTAACAACAAGTACTTCTGAGGCTGAGATGGCTGCCCAGGGTGAGATGGTGTTTAAGGAAGGAATGGTAGCAGAAAAACGGCCCATGGTCTCCACGTTAGTCTCTGAATTGGCAGAAAAACTGAGTAAAAAGGAACATGAAATGGAGATGTTGGCTTGCTGCTCCTCACAGTTGGGAGGCTGGGGGATAACAGCATCAGTCAGATCTGTATTAACAAGCCCTTCCTGGAACCCCATGGCCTGATTCCCACAGGAGGAGTTAGGTGGCAGAAAGAAAGAGTGAAAACGAGGGCACAGAAGACACTCAGGTATGCCCTTGGATAAAGGGAAAATCCATGCTCCAGAAATCAGACAAATGCCCTGTTAACGGTCTGGTGTAGGAGATTGTGGTATCAGACCATCTTCAGTACCGGAGTCCTGGCACTGGGGACAGGCTTTAAACAGGTGATGAAAGACTCTTTCTTGGCTTGGGAGGCTATGGGATGCAGGGGTAAGAGGGATCAGTCTGGATGCTTCAGAAGCAGAGAAACTGAGCAACATAATCACACATTCACCCTTGAGACACAGAACTACATACCCTGAGATGTTACAGGGAATCAGTCCCTGATAGCCAGGTTCATAGGAACCATAAGAGGTGCTTGTCCATTTCCAGTAAAGATGCCAATGGCTATTAGGGGCTGGAGGACCGTAAGGGAGGGCTAGGGACTACAGAGAGAACTAGCTAGGAGGAAATCAACACACGATGCCTGGCTCACTGGGCTGGATACGACTGTCTTCACCAGAGGCAATGGGAACTGGATTTAGCAAGGATCTGGAGACTGGTGTGGTGTTCTAGTGGCTTTGCTGAGCCTATGGTGGGGCGCCGGGCCCTTATGAAGGATGAGAAGCTTTGGAGGATCTATGTGACACAGACCAGCATGGAAAGTTTGCCTGTGAAATGGGAGAGCAACCTGGAGATCAGAGAAAGGTGAAGTAAATGAGGTCTTTCTCAGTTGCTTACAGGCAAATGTGACAAGATTTGTGTTTGAGCCTAAATTCCTAAACTTTTCCTTTATTCAGTTTTACTCCTAAAAATAAAAAAAAGATGACACAAAGCCAAATTCTGGGCCAAGGAGCTTCTGGGAGGCTTTGAAGCTGGAAGTTCACAGAAGGAACGCACGGTAAAACAATACAGGTGCAGGAGACCAAGCCTGTTCCGGGGGTGAACAATTATTCCCCCAGACTAGGCGAGATCTTTTCTCTCCTGCAAGAGGTTATACTGGGTGTGGAGACATTTTGTCCGGCCACAGCCTACCCCAGAGGCCAGGTGTGGGGTGTAGAGAGGCAACAGCTGCAGCTACAGCCACGCTGCCACCCAGAGCCTCTCCAGCTTAGGAGTAAAGCCCAAGCAGGGGCGAGCAGAGCCTCAATCCCCTTTGGTTCTGGACCAGGCTGAGCAGCAGGAGCCAGCCCCACCTAATTTTTCATGGGTGAGGAAATGCAGGGAGTTACCCATGGGACAGCTGAAGGAAATGGAAGTAGAATGACCCAGAGAAAATGACCGAGGGCTATGGACTGTCACCTTAAGTTATCACCTCCTAACTATGCTACTGTACCCAACATTGATTTGTGAAGGACCCAACTGATAAAAATGGGTGAAATCCTCCCACACTCTGTTAAACTGTGTTTATATTCAACTTTGGTATTTCCTAAGTTGTAAACATCTGCAATCACCTGACATTTGCTTGGAGCAAGGACAACCAACTTTGAGGGTGCTCCAGCCGGGGTTATCTAGGTAACCCTGCTATTCGTTTACAGGAGGGTGGCTTAGGATTTGGGGTCATTGCCCTGCCCTTCCTCTGTAAACTGTGTTATCTAGACAGCATAATGTTAAACTTTGAGCATTGTGTGGATTTGGAAGCGCACAGGAGAGACGTGTGAGTGCACCCTAAAGAGCGAGCATGGGAAATTAGTTCACAAAGCGTCCAAAGGCCAAGTGTTGGGAGCTGTACGGGTTGGTTGGGCAAGGCACAGGGATGCCTACCAGGGTGAACGGGGAGAGTCTGCAACAGCCTGAGCCTGTAAATGCTTAAGAGTGAATAAGGGTATCCTGTTAGAGTGGAAACAGACTTCCCAGAAATCATAAGATTAAGAAGAATCCCAGCACTAGGGGTGGGGTTCCTCCCTTGGAGTTGTTGGCCACAGAGGCCTTAGGGGCCCCTCAAACAATAAGGTCTACCACTATTGCTGTTGCTTGCAACATGGAACTAGATGGGAAGTGTCGAAGATGCCCCATGTTTGGTTGAAGGATGGGGAGAGATAAAGCTGTGGCTGAAGTAGAAGTGTCCCCTCCTGAGGTTGCCCTGGAGAATTAAAGGTCAAGTCCTACCCCACTGTGGTGGGCCCTGTGAGCTTCCCAAGAGAAGTGCCATCAAAGAAGATGTGTTAGAGCGACCAGGTCCATTGGCGCCATTCTTAGGTTGGTGGAAATAGGTTTCATTGGTGTATTTCCTAGGGATTTGTTGGTATCTGACAAGCTGTCTTTGCAAATGCTTCTTCTTTCTGTGCCTTGGAAAACTCTGGATTGGGCCTAAGACTATCCCTAAGTTGGGAGCCCACGGAACAGTTGTAGCTTCCCCTAGAGGGTTTCTGTGGGCTTTTGCATCTTCCCCTTGGGCCTGACAACGCTTATCCTGAAATGAATTGTGACCCTTTCAGGCACCTGGGAGGATGCAAACCATACCAGCCACAGGCAGATGTGAGAGGGGGAGTCAGCTTTCCATAGCCTGCTCATGGGCAGCACTGCCACCCGGCAGCCTCATACCACACGTCTGTCTCTGGGATCAACTGAGAATCAAGTTGGGGGAAGGAACCAACAACAAAATTTTATAAGCTCTGGCAACCACATATTGGGTTAGACAAGTACCAGGAGCACTATGGAAATGGGATAATGTCCCCTTTCTCTGACACATCTAATGCCCTTGTGACAAAGGATATCTACTTCGGGTGGGAGGGTACCCATGTGACTTGTCCTGGGTCTATTGAGAGACTGTGAATCTGCTTTGAAGTGATTATTTAGGGAATACTTTTACAAGATGTTCATTTTTTAGTTTTCTTTCCCGAATTACCATTTTTAAAGTATTTTATTTTATCAGATTTTTTTAAAAAGTAGGCAACAACTGTATGCAAAATGCTCTATGTTAAATTTGAATCAAAACTGTCTCTGTAACTTGAGTTTACTAGGGTTCACATTTAATGAAAATGCCAGACAATTCAGGAACATGGCACCCAGCGTAGATTCTACCCAGGCTCCTGAACTAGCACCTCGTTACTGGAGTCTTCTCACTTTCCCAGAGGATGACCCCTGTCCTCAAATGAGAAGACATATGGAGGAAATGAGGATGGAACGTGTGGTCTTAATTCGTTAGTTTTATCTTCTTCACTCGGGTGCATGAAAGGATGGGCAAGGGAAGTTGGCCATGAGGGAGGAATGCTTCACTGCTGGACTTTGCACCTTCTGTCCTTCCTGCTCCAACACTGTCTGTGACCATCTCTAGAGCAGCAGGGACTCGTCCTGCCGTGTGCGTCTCGGGTCAGAGGGGAAAGCACAAAGCGCCAATGTGGGAATCTCAGCCTGAAAGGAACCGAGTGTCCCCTGATAAACAACACTCGAGTTATTTTTTTTTTTTTTTAATAAAGGCATTAAACTGACCTTCTTTTGAAACGAGCTCTACAGGGTAAACAAGGAGAGGTCTTGTTTTCCCTTCATCCTGGAAAAATAACGTTTTTCATTTTCCAGCTCAGTACAGTTGACTGAATTGGAAAGGAATCTTATTTTCTCTGGAAAGATTTATTTGCCCAACAGTTGTGTTTTTGTATGTGTGTATGTGTTGGCAAGAGCCAATAGATTTTTCCAGAACAAGGGTCGTCTTGTTCACAGTGTAGAGGGGCCTAAGAACTGGCCAGGGGAGTTAATGTCGGGGATGCCTGTTGCAGGCTTCGCATTTTGTACGAATTCTCAAGCAGGTTGCGCTTTCCTGGATGAAGGGGCTGAAAGGTGAGCATTGTGCGCCTGAGGCTGCACAGGGCTCTCCGACTCACGAGCGGGCAGCTCCACAGACCTGCTTTCTTCATTCTTCTGCCATGTGACAGTCAAGACCTACAGGAGAGTGTCTGTATTTCTGTCCCGAAGAGAGAAATTTATTCTCCTGAAAGCCAAGTGCAGGATTTTCTTCTTTACCTACAAGCACATTCTTTTCCCACTCTAGGGTCACGGACTCCAGGATCAATGGATGAATGATGTGTCCAGTTTGCTGAATTAGAAAAAGACTTAAAGGGGGTCCCCATGCTTCCCAATTTCCTGCTTTTTTCTCTATTCAGCTTCTCAAAGGACTTGAGCTTGGGATAACTATTTCCCTACTTGACATAAAACAGGTTTTGCTAATTTCCATTTTCCCCCTGTGTTCTAGACTTTCCTGTAATAAAAGCTAAAACTCAATGCTCTGGAAGAGTTCCATGAGCATATAAACATTTCTTTGAAGTTGAGCAACCTGTTTCTTGTCAACTCCACCTATCTATTTTTTAACATAAGAAACCAAACATACCTTTACATTGAAACTCCCTTCCTTTGTTTTTCTGTTTCCAAGTCGTTGCTTGCTGGGCTCAACCGACAGCCCATCTGGGTTTTGGACAAGTGACTTGTCATTCAGCTGCTCTTGGCTTTGCCAGGTGTGTCTGGCCAACGTAAAGTGAAGGTGTTTTCCTTTGAGCACCAGTGTTAAAACTTTTACCACATTTTCCACTGCCCATTGTCTGTTTCTAAGGAAGCACAGACCAACAGAAAACAGAGAGATCTGGGAATCCTCCTTTGTAGATATTGGCTGCCAGCCTCTTGGTGCATTTAATTTACTAAGAAACCTACATAATTAAATAAGGTGAAATGTAATTTTTCTTTGGCAGCCTGGTTTCCATAAGGGGAGTCTGGCTAATGGTGTCTCCACAAAACTGGCGCTGGAGGACTTGACAGCCTCTCTGCCTCACCCTGCCCTCGGGCCCCTGCTCTTGTGTATTCGTGGGCCTGGCAGCTCTGAGACCTGAACCAGCTGCACTGGGACATCTTCCTGTTTTTCCTAAGGCGTGTTGAGTGTCTCCAAATTCATTCCTAATGTGCACCAAAGCCCGTGTAGTTAGCAAAATTGTAAACTGCATTGATTTCTTCTGTGTTCTGCATTCCTCTACTTAAAAGCTATTTGGGACTGGATTTGGGCTAAATGGATTCACACGTGCTTTAAAGTTAGCAAGCACAGCAAGTTTCAGAAGAATCTAGGGATCTTTATGAAGGAGCCCCAGGACAGGGTTTGGACGTTCTCCTCCTCCTCCTCCTCTTCTTCCTCCTCCTCCTCCTCCTCCTCCTCCTC
>NC_022019.1:22256444-22290076 GCF_000317375.1 Microtus ochrogaster
TCTTCCTCCTCCTCCTCCTCCTCCTCCTCCTCTTCCTCCTCCTCTTCTTCTCTCCTCTCTGTGTGTGTGTATGTAGATCTATTTGCTACTTGAGATTGAACCCAGGGCCTCATACATATCTGAACACAGTTTTTAACCTTGGGTTGCTTTCCCAGTCCTTTCTCAGTCTATTCTTCAAATACGTACTGCACCCTTGATGTTGAATAGATAATAATTGAAAATGGTGATCACAAGGTAAAAGAAAAAAAAAGAAGAGAAACAAAACTTTGCTTGCACATCAGCAAAAACAAACAAAAAGCAAACAAACAGAGGTTGCTGTCCTAATTTCCAATCTTCATCAATGCTCTATGATGCTATTTCTGAAGGGCTCCCAGGGTTTTCCTGGGGATGCTGTCTTCTGGAAGGGCTAACTCTTCCATGTCCTCCTCCACTAGCATCCTTTCCTCACTAGCCCCAAGGTGCTGAAAGTTCCCAGGTCACCATTCTGTGCAGTTCTTATATCCTCACCTCTAGCAAATGACCTCAAGAGTTGTGGGGGTGGGAAGGGGGGCCCCAAACAAATCCTTCACTGAGAAGCAGGCAGTCTCTGAGAGGAAGTGCTGGTGAAGGATTAATGAGTCCTGTACTCTGGGTTTCTGAATGAAAGACCAGATGTAAGAGGGGAAACTCACGTGGAAAGAATCCTAGCGAATTGTCGTAGAGAGGCGCTGTTCATTCTGCTTCTGAATAACGTTAATGCAACATGATGGGGATGAACATGGACCATAGATAAGCATGATGCTTCGTAGAATTTCTCTAGCCTGGTGTGAGCTGCAGAGCAGGAGGGACTCAGGAAAACAGCGAAGACAGGACTGAAGTGTTGTTTCTCATCAGAAAGTGACAGTGCTCTTTTTCCTATGAGGATCTGAGCAGATGGGCACCAAAGTGTTAAGCTGTATGATATGGGACCCAGTTGAGGGGGAACCATAATTGGATGACATCGTCTTAATTTGCCCATGTTGGTGTGATATGAGTCTCCAGTAAAGGACATAAAATACATGTAAGTTAATATACATTCCATGTGCGACTCTGTGTGTGCCTGCCAATTAGAAGGAGCAGATTTTCAGTGTTCACGTGCACACATTGGAGAAAGTCTACAGTAAATCATGAAGCATGATTCCACACGAAGTTATTACTTTACTGGAAAGAACTAGAGTGCAGGTAGGTGTGCCTGCCTTCTCCATGTGGAGTTCATGACGCAAAGGGGGCCTGAGGCACACTCAGAGGCGAGTATAGTACCGTTCATTTTAGACTCGAGCATCCTGTATTTCTCTGATACCTTGGTTGAGAGAATTAGCAAGAAGATGTTTGGAAAGCCCTCTTCTCTGATTGGTTCGGATCTAGTGTTAAGACCTGAACAAAGAGGGAGGAGCGAGATAAGCTGGAGGTGTCTGTTCTGTTTCCTGACTGTATTGAGAGTCTTCCTCCTCACTCAGAAACATATGTGTGATAGCTATGCAGAATCACCTGACTTCATGGATGGGATCCCCACTTACATGCAAGAGACGTTCCACAAAGTCCTTACTCCTCTCTGCCTCAGTGTCCTTTTGTGTCAAATGGAGATGATCGTAGCTCCTAACTCAGTAGGTTTCTGGGAAGAAGGGATTGGGGTGCAGAAGGCACCCCATGTGGCATGGCAGAGTATGAACCGTGAATCTGCTGCTTCAGTGCAGGAAACTGGGAAGGGGATTCTGTCTGTGTTAGTGAATCTGTACACATCACCCAACAATTCGTTTTAGCTGGCTAATTTACAGAGATCTCCAATAATCAATTTTCACATTAATCCTATTAAACCTATTTTTGCAACTGAAGACCAAGGAAACTCATTATTTTTGCCTAAGGTTGCACACCTGACCAGAAGCCAGTGCTTTTGAGGGTCACTGCTTCAGTCGGTTGGCATAACTACATTGGAAGGACATAAGAGCTCTCAGAGGAAAGAGTAAAATGTCTTAGATCATATTCAAATCAGAATGGAAAACCAAACAGAAAAGCATCCTGCGACGTGCATGAGCTCACAGTTCCACACCCTGTGTTAAGCAGAAAAATGGCGTGGTTAGAGCCAGTCTCCACGCAGAAAGTCCGTGGGGTCAGTGAGGGGCCTCAGCCAGTGCGTCCGCAGAAGTCCGCGCTCCACAATGTCTGTGCTGTTCCTGTCAGAATCGTTCTCAACAGTTCTAGACGCCATTTAGCCAACAGACCAAATATTAACTTTATCCACATTTGCTTAAGTGAGACGTGATTTCTCCCCTTCGTGCCCTTTCCAAAGCCAGCCTTCCGTGTCTCCTGTGAGGCAGTTTGGCAAGCTTGGCCTGCTGGAAGCTGGCTCTTACATCTCCTTATTGATCACAAGTCTAGGGATGGGCGGGGAAGAGGGAGTAATCCTTTGCTTGAATGCCTCCATTCTAGAAGCTTGGCCTTCATTTGGAGATGAAGAAGGGGGCACAGACAGGTCAGTTAAGGGACATGTGCTCTCTAGTCTGCTCACCAGGGCACTGACCTTCAAACCTAAAACTCTTTGGTTCCGAAATTCGTTTTCCCCTGAGTGGATTGCAGACCAACCAGATTAAATCAGATTGAAGGCCAGGGTGATTTGCTACAAGACTCCAATTGTTCATGTACATTTTTGTCAAAAAAAGGTTAAAGTTCAGGCCCATCCAGATAGTTGCCAGACAGATGAATTAAAGCACAGACAAGGCACGGGGCAGAACAGATCCTGCAAGAGGATCGGCCGTTTCTGGCTGACTTGCTAAACACTTGGCTATTCAAAGACATTTGCAGACCTTAATCTTTTAAAGCACCGATCCTCCTGGTGTTCACTTATGCAATAAAGGGCATGCTTTGTTCTCACGTGACCACCTCCCCTGGGTGTACGCTGGGCTATGACAAATCAGCCCTGTCAGTACTCCATTTACCTCCCACTTCCGACGTCCTGTCAGGATGCACGTAGATCATGGAAGTTACTAGAGCCAGAACCTCAAGTCCTTGGTTTTTCGTACGGATCAGTACAGTGTGTGCCACTGTCTGCATTATCCACAGGACAGTTGCTGTCCACCGGTATCTACACTAACCTGTCTGTAAGACACGGGAGAACTGAGAACCCAGATGACGCAGACATGGGACAGATTCCCATACACAACGACAAAGCACTTGCACTTTTGCTTTGCTGGTTTATCCTGTATTTTACGGTGCTCCTTTCTGAACTCCGTGTTTCTCAGTAGAGTGAGCTCACGTCGGGTTCTCAGCACCCGACGCTTCCCCTCTGAGGACCTCCTTTGGCCTTCACCGTTTCCTCACGTTCACTTTATTCCATGCTGAGCTCAGATAGTTGTGGCTGTCTTCCCAGGGAATTATCTGTCACAGGGTCCCCTTGCCTCTTTTCTCTTTATGGTCTTTGCATTTGGATCCTTTCCCCCAGATGCAGTTTATGGCAACAGAATTATCAACAGCTACTCAGACCCAATGCAAGATCTTTATCCATGTCTTTAATAGACTTAGCCTCCTGATCGCAGTGAGCATTCCAGCCTTCCACTCTGTGTGTTTAGGCTCCAGAATTGATAGAATATTGAGTGCTTGCAACACCCTCTGCTTACCCACTTTCGTCTTTTGAAAGTAATTTTTATTCTTTGAGAATTTTAAGCATGCATGCAATGTATTTTGATCATATTTACCCACCACTCTTTCCAGATCCACCCCACCCCATCCCAACTTTGTGCTCCCCCTCCCCTTTTATCGCCCATTGATTCCAGTTTGTGCTGGCCATGTACTTGTGGGTAGTGGAACCATCCACCGGAACGTGGTCAGCCTCCCAGGAGTCACACCCTTAAAGGAGACTTAGTCTCCTTTTCCCAGAAGCCACCAGCTGTCAGTAGTAGTTACTCAGTTAGTGGTGGGGCTTTCACAGCCCTTCGCCCTCCGTGCTGGAAACAGACCCGCTTGCTTCAATGCAGATCTAGTGTAGGCAACCGCAGATGCTGTCCATCCATGAGTGCCGTGGGTCCCACCTATTCCAAAGACACTGCTTTGGGCCAATCCTCTTCAGCCTCTGGCTCTCATATTTCTTCTTCTATTGTGATGATCCCCGAACCTTGGGGTGTGTGATATAGATGACCCACAGCGACTGAACACTCCACAGACACTTACCATATGTGCTTTGAGCAGTTGTGAGTTTCTGCATAAAGAAACCGCTCTCATGAGGTCCAAGAACTGCATATAGAGACACAGATTTAAGGGATAGTTTGATACTATGTCTATTAATAGCAAAGTGACAGTAGGTTCACCTTTGGGCTTATGAATTACCCAACTGTAGGTTCTTAGCTATATTTAGAGTACCAGACAGGTCTTTCCTCCCATGGAGCAGAAATCCATCCAGCAAGTGGTTGGTTACCTCCATGTCATTCATGCCACAACTACACCCATGTCCTTATCTTGCCATAGCTCTCGTTGTTATAGCTCAGAGCATTGTCAGCAGGTAAGACTATTGATTACTTCTCCCTCAGCAGTCTGCAGACACTGTGAAAGCTAGCCATCAGTGAGGAGTATTCCTGGTCCATAACATCATATTACAGAGTTTCCCACCTCTCAAGTTCCTAGGTCTCTTTCTACAAATATTCCCTCTTGAGTCTTTCAATTGGAGCAAGACATTATTGTTGAGTGCCTTTGTTTTTACTCTAGTTTCTATTAATCTTGTTTTCTGATTACTTACCACATCCTACATTCTGACTCTCTCTCTCTTTTTCTCTCAGATCTTTTCAACTTACGACAGAGTTATAACTTAAGAAAAATTAATTAGATGCTACCACTACCCTACTAATTCATAGAGTGGATTGGATGATATATCTCACAGACAAGTAAAAAAAAAAAGATCAGATTCAAAAGTCACATATGGTTTCTTTTGAATGTATATTGCTTTTGCACCATTGTAAAGTCAGAAGATGTTAAGTGAAAACATTGTAAACTGGAGGAATTATGTGTCCTCTATAATGGTCTCTACTGTAAATTGATCATCTTGATCGTGGTGTTATTGATGACGATGAAGAAGGGGGATCAAGAAAGGATGAAAAGATACCTTGAAAGTTTCTTTTGCTTCTCTTATCATCATACTTTGATGACATTGAGTGTTAGATTTCTTTTATATTCATCTGAAATATAACCCCTTGAAACTCAGCTCCATAAGCAGCTATTGAATGACAGCTGTCACAAATTATATGATTTGAGACACAGACTGTATCGGCCAACCAATCTATGATCCACATGCTTCCCTTTCCTACTGTAACCCCCGGGAATCTTCTTTGTCTTACATTCCCAGAGCATAAATGTTTCCCCAAGCACACCCACTCTTCACTGCTTCTCTGGGTTTCTTCCAGGTCCATGTTGAGCAAGGCTCGTTGGGTTAATTCCTGGAAAGCATCCTCCTCTGAGATAAATTCATCTCTGGACTATAGCATGCATGGGAGTAGGATGCATATAGGGCCATTGAAAGATTTATTGACTTTATGATAATTATGTAAAGCAGCCCTCTGGGGAGGTCAAAGACAGAAAAGCTTGTTCTTCCATTCACACAAGGAATTGTAGCTAAGCCTTGGGATTAAATCTTCAACTATTTGACAATTGCTACTCTATCTCCCATAAATCTTCTCTGAAAAGACTTAGTTACTTTAGAAACAGAGTGTGGTTAGGGAATTGGTAAAGGATCTTGGTTAAAATACAGGAGATGGGCTTCAAAGGGTCTTACTTTGGGGATTCGTTTATTGCTTTAAGATTCAGTGGATACTGTGACAGCTCATTAATACAGAGATGGAAGAAGTTGTCATGGTCACAACATCTGGAATACATCAGTATTTTAGTATACTTCTGTGTACTGGTGACGTCATTAACCTGTGTTTGGCATAAGCTAATTTGGTGAATTAGATATCGTTGTGGGTATTACCCGCTTCACATGCGGAAAAACCAAATCCACCCATGTCTTTCCTCCTAATTTCTCTGCCCTAACTCTCATTCACTTTCTCCTGGACCTTCCAATGGCTTCTTAATTGGATCCCTTGTTTCCTAGTTCTCCATTATCCTAAATCAAAGCCCATGATACAGCGAAGGGGTAATTATGCAAATAAGCATGTCTAATTATGTTTCTGACTCCACAATCTTATTTTTGTAAAGCTTCAGTCTCCTCTCTATAAAAGGGTCTCCTAGTCTTTACGGAGTTGATGGTGTGTGTCCACTTTTTTACCTGTTTATAATACGTATCTTTGTAGTAGTGCGTGGGACACTGCAGACCTCTTCCCCACCTCCATTGCAGTCCTCCTTGTCTTCCCAAGTGCTGACTCTGCTGCCTATGCATGGTTTTAGGAAAGAGTAGAGCATAAAGCCCAGCTACCCTGGCACAACCCTCTCGAAGGTTCCTGTAGTCTTGGCTGCCCTAGGCTTCCAGTGTACTGTCTGTCATGGCCAAGACTGTCTGACAAACCACAAGGCAGATTCATTCTTTGGTAAGCCTTGGGATTTTCCACTCTCAATGGCACTGGTTACCTGGGTAGTACATCCTTTTTCTCTACGTGGTGAATCCTACTTAATGTTTAGAGAAAGACAACTATCCTCTCTCTATGGACCTGCCTACACTTTGGTTACAGCTGTTTGATTTTTTTTTTCTCTGACAACATTAATCAAATGAGTATTTTATTCAATTTCATTCCCATGTCAGCCTTCTGGGATGGGGACTTCTAAAGATATGCTAAGGGAATTTTGTGTAATAAAAACAATCTTACTATCTATCACAAGGGTCTTGTTAACACACAGCCTCATTCAAGACACAAAAGACTCCATTCCAGAGAATGGGAGGCTGTATCTGTGGTTGAGAGTAGTTACTGCGCCTGCAGAGGACCTGGATTTGGTTCTCAGCACCCCCATGGTGGCTAACAATCATCTGTAATTCCAGTTCTGAGGGGTCCAGCACCCTCTTCTGGCCTTTATGGGCACCAGGCACATACACATGGTATATATACACGCAGGGAAAACACACATAAAGTAAAAATAAACAACGCTTAGATCTGGATCCCAAGCAGTGTTAGAGAGCAGAAGAAAGTCAGGGTTTGGGTAGGAGGTGATCGGACCAAGGTCTTTCCTTCTTGCCTTCCTCTGGAGGAGGATGGAGCTTAGAGAGTTCCAGCCCAAGATCCCTACGAGGATTTCTTAAAAGTATCGAAAGTTTCCTCTCACCCCTCAGGAGGGCTGGACCAGGTGTGGAGCTACCCTACTCCCAGGCACTAGTGGCCTCTGGCCGTTATCCCCGTGAGCCTTCCAGATGTTTCCAGATCCAATCATGAGAAATGGCAAGGAGTGACCTCAGCGGCCTGGTGCAGATGTGCACACACAAGGAACACTTGCTAATGAACAGGAAATGGCTCCATTTAGAAGTGACAGCACACCCGAGAGAGCCAGAGGAAAAGCAGAAATGTGAAGCCAGCAGTCTCTAATGTCTGTGTGCCTAGGAGTTATTGCTAGACCTTCCCTAATGTCCGTGTGCCTAGAAGCGAAGTCACTCAAACTTTCTGGGCCTGTTTCTTTGAGTTAGTGGGTCTTCTCTCTCTCTCTCTCTCTCTCTCTCTCTCTCTCTCTCTCTCTCTCTCTCTCTCTCTCTCTCTCTTCCTCCCCCCTCTTCTCCCTTTTCCAAAGCTGGGTTCATTTGGTAACCCACATAAACATCCTCTCCTGTGTAAGGACCAGGAGTGGGAGGTTTGGGGATGGGCGGAGCTGCTGGAGCTCCTCCTGGAAGAGAATTGTGCCACTGTCAAGTGTCTGGAGAACGTCTGGAAGTCTGGAAGCCACTGGACTAAGTGGCATCCACACTGCAGTTCAGAGCTGATGGACTCTATGGCAAGCTGCTTCTCGTCACTTTCAGAAAAACAAGGAGATTAGTACATTTGAAGCTGTTCCTATTTTTAAAACAGACTTTTTTTTTTTTTTTCCTGGCCTGGTAACTTGATCCTTTGGTTTTCTGAGGAAGTGTAGCAGCGGTCTAGGGGGTTGGGGAAGTCAAAGCTTTAGCGATGTGGGAGTAAAATTCTTCCAGTCAAAGCAAAGGCCGCTGAGCTAAAGGACGAAGAACTTGACCATCTTTGAGGGCAATGCCGTGTCTTAGGTGTCTCTTGAAGGTGGCTTTTTCTTCTACTTCCACGTGAATGATGTGACTGTGGACTAATCTTAGAAAACTGCAACCTACAGAGTGTGTGCTGTTCATTTATTTAGCAGTAATTAATTGGGTATCACAGCAAATAATTGCTTGTGGCGCCCGTGTCACAACTGTCCAGGCTAGACTTTATTTTCTGTGAATGAGGTAATTCCTACTAATTTTATAGTACTACATTTTATGAGACAAGGCATCGCTGTGTAGCCCGGGCTAGCCTGTAACTCACTCTATGGCTCCTTCTACCCTTAAACATATAATCCTCCTTCCTCTGTCTCCTGCGTGTCGAATCTATTTTCAACTCTCCCTCTATGGTAGTTTGAATGTAATTGACCCCCATGAGCTCATAGGGAGTGGCACTATTAGGAGGTATGGCCTTGTTGGAGGAAGTGTGTCACTGTGGAGGCAGGCTTTGAGGTCGCCTGTGTTCAAGCTATGTGTAGTACAGTTCACTTCTTGTTGCCAGTATATCAAGATGTAGAATTCTCAGCCCCTTCTCTAGCACCATGTTTGCCTGCACACTGCCATGTCCCACCAAGACGATAATGAAATGACTGACAGAACTGTAAGCTAGCCCCAATTAAATGCTTTTCTTTATAAGTGTGGCTACAGTCACAGTGTCTCTTCACAGTAATAGAAGCCTTAGCAAGGATAGCCTTTCTCTCTGCATTGCAACAACTCCCTCTGCCCCCAGCACCTTGTTCCTCTGGTCTGGGTTGGTACAGGTTCATGGACAAATCTGCTTGTTTAAAGCAGACAACCGGGTCAAAAACAACCCCCTGAAGTCTGTTTCTTTGGAAGGTAGTTCACCGTAAACAAAGAAGGTACGGCCCAAATGAACTACAGGGTTCAGACTCACACCCTACAGCACAGCCCAGGCTCTACTTTGGAGATGACATTTTAGAAGACATTTTCCCGTTTTTGTGGAACTGTCTTCCAGCAGTTTGGTGGGCTAAGTGAGGACTTTTGTCATTAGCCTTTATAGTCACCACTGCTGTTTGAGACAGAGGTCAAGCCTTGTGACCAACTGCACGTGGGGAATGAAGAGACCTTGTGGGCACAGCTCTAATCCTTCCTTACTCCACGCATGATGTATCCAGCTGTCTGCACTCACTGCCTTCTGCTTCTGTCCACAGGATAGGAAAGAGGGCCTTGTTATGTAAGGCGGTTGTAAAAATGAATCTGCCCTGACAAAGTTTCCTCCTGGGCCACAGGAAGAAGTTCAGGCTGCACTCTGCAGCATGCACGTTCTCGTCGTTACCTGGTCTGCCTTCTCCATTCACAGCCTGTGGGTGCCCTTCCTTTACCCTAATCAAGTAACGCTTCTTCCTTCATGGAAAACCTTGGGTTTCTGGAGTTTTCGTACTATTAATCTCCAGCTAGGGCATGATATTAGTGCAGGGCCTTTGCCAAAGTCTCCGCCGACCCCTGACCCATCTAGAAGGACATCTCTTCTTTCTCTTTGCATCTATGGATGTTATCCATGCTCTCTCTTGTGTTTTGTGTTGTAACATAGCGATTTGGGTAGAGGAATTAGCCCTTCTGTTGCAGGTTGACCATTCCAGAGACAAAAAAACAAAACAAAACAATAAACAACAAAAACAAAAACATCCTAAACTCGAATAATTTTAAGTTTTAACTTTTTGAGTGCTGAGAGGAAAAACAGAAAATTGAACCCAGCAAAACTTTGTTTTGTGCACAGAGTTAACCTAGAAAATTGTGTAAAATCAACTTCAGGCTGTGTGCTTCAAGCTTAGTGTATTACAAATGAATTTTAGTTTAGATTTGGATCCCATTTCCATGCAACCTCACTGTGTATAGACAAGTAATTCAATATTTAGAAAAACTCCGTCCTAAGCATTCAACGGGAATTGCTGTAGATTCCCAATAGACAAGATTGCCGTAGTCCCATAATAAAATTTAATAAATAATATTTAGTGTGACTTTGAAAATAAAAAATTGTATAAAGAATAAAATATTAATATCCCAAATAAAGACCAAATAGGCCCTTTTCGTTTCCTTTCAATTTTTCCTTTTTTACTCAGAATAAAACAAGTCACAATGTCATTACACATTCTGTTCTCATTAGAAAAGTCCACATTTTTTTCACTAGCTTTTGGATATGAATATGTGTGTGGTGTATGCATATATGTGCATACATGTTTGCCGGTGTTCACACCTGAGAACTTGGGGGTTTCACCATGACACTCCTGGTACACAGCTGAGTCCTTGGGGTTGTCACCATGACACTTCCCGGTACCACAGGAGGAACATTTGCTTCTGTGCTCTTGTAGAGAAATACATGTAGCTCTTTCCCTGGTCCTCAGCGGGGAAGGGATGAGAGTCTACAGTGTTGAATTTGAGACTCATCTATGAAGGTCACCATCAGTTCCTCTTGATTTGCCTTGACATTTATTTTCAGAAAACCAAATTGGCTGTTCCTAGAATCTCATAAAAACCTACTCTAGAGAACTGAGCCAACAGTAACAAGAACGTTCCTTTGCCCTGGTAGAGGGTCCGTGAACATGCTTTTGATCTGGTTTCAAGAATTCTGTTCAGCAACAATACTGTGACAGTGTTTTTCTCTGCCCTCTGTCTGACTCAGTTACTGCTCAAAAGACAACACATTGTAGAGACTACTGCCTCCTTGTGCATCTCAGAGCATCTTTAGATCCCTCCCCAGGTTGATGGCTTTGGTGCTTCACTATAAAGTCCCTGGAACGTCATTTCTGCTGGGTGCCTGGAAATCCGGGCATCTGGGGTTTAGCAATGTACTTGTGACAACAAAGTAGGCTTTTAGACCTTTCTAGAGTGTTCTTAAGTCAGCCTCCTCTTGTCGGGCTGGGATTCCACCCTTAGTGAGCACCTCTAACTCCAGGATGTTAGCCACATACAGCTTTTCCATGTCTTATTTACCCCGTTGAAGAATCTAGATGGAGCAGGTATTGTTGGGTCTATTTTAAGGAATACAATACAAAACAAAATAAAACAAACAAAAACCTAAAAGAATTTCTAATGTGCCAGGGTCACAAGAAAAACAGGTTAAATCAGACCCAGGCCGCTTGCTTCCAGGGCTCATGGCTTGAAGCAATGTACGACTCAAGGTGTCAACATGGTTAACTTCTAAGACAGAATGCAATCACTCAAGAGGTTGACCTCGGTGAAGAGTCGGGGCCAGCACCACCTGCGTAGCTGTCTCGATGCCATGGTGTCTACTCCCAAGTGCTGCATTTATTGGGGACACTGCTCTTCCAAAACTCCCCCGGTTTCCAAAGAGGAGAATGAGTGAATTGGTTCTAAAGCCCGTGGGAGACGCTATGAGGTGACTGCGTGAGAGAAAAATGGGATCTTTTGAGAAAAAAAAGACAAAATGCGCCAGAATTGTCATGTCCAAAATCAGTGTGTGTGTGTGTGTGCGTGTGCGCGTGCGCGTGTGCATTAGAGCTGAGGAACTTGTGTAATGGAAATTGAAAGATGCAGGAAACTATATCCTAATTAATCAGGGTTGATTATTATTTTTGAGAAAAAAGAAAAAAGTAGTCATGGTTAGAAGGGGAGCAGATCCAAAGATTCAAATTAAAAACAGTACCAGGAAGTGAATTAGGATGGGTACGCACACTGGTTAAGCAGGAAGTCATTAGCTGCCCAAATTGAGCCCGAGTTTAGCTCAGGTCTCTTAATTTATAGCTATGAAGCATTTGATAGTTTGAACACTTAAACACTAGCCACTCTGGTGTGTTTAGGTTTTCACCACTAATCTGTAAAATGGGCACAATAATAGTAAGTATGCTCGGAGATATTGTGAAGTGTGCACAAGAAGCATCCTAAAAGCAGATGGTTTCCCCTTGTCGTAGAATGATCTATTTCTCAGGTCAAAAGCTGGGAAGGATTTCATCACAATAGAATTATTGCCATGTTTGGATATGGAATGACTTTAAAGCTGGAAGACAGTATGTCCTGCTCAGGAGGCTGCCGTGGAAGCAGGGAGATACTGTTGGCATCCTGGATCCACTTGTCAAGAGAACATGCAGCTGGGCCATTTCTATCAAGCCCAATCACGGAGCTGTTCCGGAACAGGGCAGTTCTGAGCCAGAGCGGGTGGGAAGCCACAGAGCTAGGGTCCTATTAAAGAAGGTGATCCTGTGCCATCTGTAAGAAAAGACCTTCGCATTTTCTCCCAGCCGCAGTTAGTTTGCTGCTGATAATTTAATAATCTCTTCAGGAAGAATACACGGAAGTGAGAAATCAAGTCCCACTCTTCTGTGATGAGGCCTTAGCAATGATGCCAGCTGCTCTCGGGAGAGAGAAGCAGCAGAGCCTGCTGCGTGCCTTCAGCCTGATGGGAATTCCTTCACTTTCTAAACTTTTAAGGTCCTTTATCTACGAAGTAAGGGTGACGACGCTGTGTGCCCTGCATGGTAATTATGCCTGTCCCATATTGAAGGTGCCCCAGAATTATCAACTATTATGTTCCTTCTGAATTATTCACCTCCTCAATAGACTACCTTTTTTAAAAAAAGCATTACCAGCGAAACGTGTATTTCATAGTGACAAAATATATAACAACACACTTCACACCTTACAGGGATGTGACCGATTATGATGGGCTTTCCTACGAATAGCTATTTGGCTCTGGTTACCATGTGAAGAGGTCCAAGATCTGCTTCTCCAAGACTAATATTCTCCTCTTGGCTAGTGCCATTGCTTTAATCTTGGCTTTGCTATGCTAAGTAGCTTTGGGCTCGTTTTAAATGCATTCGCCACCTTAATGTAAAGAATACTGACTCATGGGCTGTGGGTGTGGTCCCTCAGTCCTGGATCTAAAAGCCTACCGAGTCAGAGAGCCACTTTGAAGAAGAGTTAGGTTCAGAAACTCCCAGCCTGTGGGACTCGGGAGCACGTAGAGAAAGGAAAGTCTTCCCGAGGGGAGAAACCTGAAAGCTGACAACCTAAGACTTTTAAGAGGCAGCAACACTGAAGAAAAGTACCTTAGGTTGGCTTGTGGGGGGACTTGCTCTCGGGAAGCCTGGAGCTGCAGTGAGTGAGGCATCCTTAGCTGTGTAGCAGCAAGATGAGCTGATAAGGTCAAACTCAGGCATGCAGGCCACATTAAAGGCGAGGGAATGGGCTTAAGGGTTTACCAAAGAGTGGTGAAATGACCCGAGGTGATGTCAGAGGGTTCAGATCTTGGTAGTAGGTGGGCATTCCACTGTTGTCTACTAATACTACTGACCCCTCTTTGGGAGGTTTGGAGGCAAGAGGTGTATAGATTTGAGAGGCGTTTCAATACCTGCCTCGGAGCCTCCTGCATGGTGATACATAGACGTGCTAGCCAATAGTGGGTCCTTCAGCTACCAGCATTCGAAGCATGGTTTGGAGAAAGAAGGGCATGGCTGTGGGGAGTGGCGTTCAGGGGCCATCTACTGCTCTAATTATCATTCATTGCCTGGGGTACCCAAGGGCTCTTTGTTCCCCTTTCACCTTAATTAAACTTACTGCACAGCTCAAACCAGTCCCTGTTATCAAAACAATAAGCAGACTAAGACAGCTATAAAGAGTAATTCGCCCAACTTTATGACTCTCTCTCCTTGGTACCAAGGGCATTGTCCCTGTGTCCTAAGCCACCAGACACAATTGCTCAAGCCTGCTGGTTAGCCGACCTGCTCGGACCAGCTATGACTCATCTGTTTAACGCAGAGCAAAGGTAACTAACTTGGTATGCAAAAGTTGACAGCTGTCTCGCGTGAGACCAACAGTCCTGGAAATGAAGGCCCTGAGTTTCAACTGGAAATGGTTCCATTGGCATAGATGAGGGTTGCAGAAAATGTGCCCGGAAGAGGTCATGCCCCAAGGACGCAAGGGGGCACAGACATGGGTAAGGAGCTGGAGTCCTCAGTAAAGGCTCCTGCTGGGCACTCTACAGACAGGCCCTGCTGAGTGGCTTCCAGGCAGCTGTCATCACTTGCAGGGGCTGTGATCCTCGGTTTGGGTGTCTCAACCTGGTAATCTCAAGAGAAGATTAAGATACCATAATACTAATAAGAACAACATTGGTATCGCTCACCAGTGGAGTTGTAGATTGTGAAAGCAGAGTGCCTTCCAGATTGTATGGTTATCTCCGGACATGCCACAACTGCCCATTTTAGAGTAAGCCTGCAGCCACCTGGGGAGCTTTAAAACGCTGGTGCCAAGACTCACTCTTCAAGGACTCTGAATTGATTGATTCCTGGGTGGGGCCCAGGAATGAACCTTTTAAGTTCATTTAAGGGACTGGGTGCAGCTTGGGTGGAGACGAGGGTTTTTTCTTCATGGCTCAAGTGTGGTAAACAGGGCTAGAGAGAACAAGCAACCCACAGTAAGGCCAGAGCAAGGACTTCGGCCTTCAGCCTGTGTGGCCACCAATCCCAGCTTCTACTGCACGGCGCGTTCTCCAGGGAAGTGTAAACAGGAAGATCTCACAGAAAGGGAAGGCCAAGGGAACCTGGGAACTGTGAGCAGGAAGTTCATCACCACCCCCAAACAGCTGTGCAGGGTAGAGGTGACCTGCCCGTGAAAATTCCCCAAAGAGAATAACCCAAGCATGAGAACACCATGTTCACGGTTACAGTAGCTCCCAACTCTTCCCAGCCCCGGGGGTGGCACAGAGCAGACACTTGGCTGAAAGTTGAATGGGGCATGGGACAGAGAGCTCCAGGCACATTTGATGGCCTTCTTGTCTGTCACACTACTGCAAGGAGGTGGATTTCCATCTGCAGTGTCTCCCTTTTCAGCCTGCTGCTGTGGCAGCTCCTGGGACACTCCTAACCCGTACTTCTGAGAAAAGTCAAGGTCACACAACTGGGCACAGTTGGAACGCGAGACAATATCCCAAGAGTTCTGGTGCACCAACTATGAACCCCCTCAGACATAACAGCCTGAAATACACGTTATTGAATGTGATCCCTTTCTTTCTGCTGGTACCCACCGGCTCTTAGCCTGAAAGCATGGGCACACATCCAGGAAGCCTCTGAAGTTTTCCACTTCAAAGATAAAGGTGTATTTCCCAAGGTGTTTCTGGTATTCTTCCTGTAAGTAGCCATGAAAAGATCCATGTCTGAGGCCCGAGGGGATGTGGGAATGTTCTAGAGGCTGGGATGGGAGGTGCCTCATCCTCCCAGTCCTCCGGCTGGAAACTCTACTATTTTCAACTCCTCAAGAAGGTTTAGACAAGTCATATATTCATCCATTTAGACAGTCAACTTCAGTAAAAGTCTGTAGCCCGATGGGCCTGGAGAGATGGCTCAGTGGTAAAGAGCACTGGCTCTTTTTGCAGAGGACTTGGGTTTGATTCCCAGGACCCACCTGGTGCCTCACAACTACCTGTAACAGCAGTTTCCGGAGATCCAACCCTCTCTTCTGGGTTCGAGGCATGAACATAGTTCACATACATGCGTGCAAAACACTAAGACATGTAAAGTTAAGTAACTTTTAGAGTTTGCAGGACCGGAAGGTTCTTTGGGTTCCTAACTTGGAAGTTCCCAGGTTAGCAGGTAGGGAAGTTGCCTAAAGGGTAAGCATAGTCAAGGAAGAAAGTGTGGGGTACAGTGGGGACTCAGACAGGGACCTGAGGCCATCAGAACCCTGGAGGGTAGCTTTCCTAGAGGGGTCGTTTCTAACTTGAGACTTACCGAATACCTTGTGGGAATTACAGGGTTGGAGAGCGGGCAAAGTGATTTTTTTTTTTCAGTTGACTGGACAGTGTCAGCCAAGGAGCAGCCTGTAAGTCTGTCCCTTGCTTCCATAAAGGGGTGTTCCCTGTTGAAAGGTCACCCTGGCTGAACTCCAGAACCTCTTCAGAGAGTTGGACTTCCTTCTGGGCGTTTGGGACAAAGGGTTCAATCTGCAGGAACTGAGTTCCTAGCTCAGCTATCCCCACCCCCACCTCCCAGCAGAAACATCCAATTCCAGCGAGCTGCCAACTTTTCCTAAGAAGGCACTGAGCCAGGAAGAGGCAGCTGCAGAGTGGGAGGCAAGGGGCGTCAGAACCCAAAACCAGGGGTCAGACGAGGCCAACAGAGCGCAGAGCGCCTCATAAAGGTGTCTTCTTTTTCCCCTGAGTAAACATCATGTTTCCCAGCATCAGCTGTTGTGACCAGGCAAACAAATGGATTCTTAGGCTGCAGGCAGCTGGACTTCCGCCCTCGCCGCACTGCTTAGCATCTTGGACCACGGACTGTAGATCTCTGAGCGGTGTCGTTTTTTTATATATAAAACGAAGCTGAAGACATCCCTGCATCTTTGGCAGTGATTATTAGGTGCGGTACTAGCTGAAGAACTCTAATGGCTTGCTCCAGAAGAAACTTCAGCAAATGGTGCTGAGCTTGTGGCCCTCATCGGAAGACTCTAATGTCAAGACTGTCACCCGCGTGGGCCAGTTTGTAAAGGGGGCCCTCCATGACCCTTCTTTGAAATGTCTGTGATGAGCCTTGGTGCTGGATGGAGGACCCACAGGATGGGTCAATATAAGCCCACAGCTCAACAAATGCTGTAACTGAGCCACTTGTCCACAAAATCACTTCTCTAGTATGACCCTGTTGGGGACCATGGTGACATTGCTTCCTTCAGGATTTCTGTGAGGTGCAGAAACCTGGGGAATAAATAAACAGGTGAGTGAATGAGTAAACAAACAAATAAAAGAACGGCCAGCATGACCTGCTTTCAGCTTCTGCACATTTCCTCGTTGGAGGATTCTCCCTACCCGACCCTACCTTTCCAGGAGTTTCTAGAACTGTGAAGCTCCAGTTTCTCATCCCCTAACAGGTGACATTTCTTCTCCCCTTAGTCCCATCACCACACTGGGTCCATTTTTGCAAAGCTTTTGAGACAGGCCTTGACAAGGGTTCAAGGAACCCTGTCTTCCTGCCGTGAGGACTGGCTGGTAGGGTTGGAAGTTGGTACACTAGACACTCAGGGAGATGGCAAAGGGAAACCATCTCCACTAGGACCCGGGAGGTACTTCCTTCATCCTGTTAGAACTGCAGAAGTCGTCCAGGGGTCCAGGGGCTTGTCAGGTGCTCCCCCCACTTCACTCCTGCGTATCCATGGGGTAGAGGTGGAGTACCAGGGCGGTAGCTCTCCCTGGTCACGTTTCCCTCACCTCAGGAGTCCCATCCCTGCCAAAGGCAGAACCTTCATTTATCCACCCTCCTCCCCCAAAGGCGCATCTCTAAGTGCAGAAACCAGGCTTCCACCTCATGAGCCCTTTGGTGAACACTCACCTAAGCCACAAGGTTCCTTTTCTGCACCTAAAATATCCCAGTATATCCCCTCCAGAGCCCTTCAGTCAGAAGTTTATGGACACATCTCTCTAGCTTATACTGCACGTAGCTAGAGAAGGTACAAGTGACAGACGCAGGTCTCCCAATTTCATTTCTGTCCCCTCCTTTCCTGACTCTAGTGATATTTTGTTTGTGATCTAACAAATAAAACCCGCCTGAAGATCAGAGTGCAGAGTTAAACCACAAATTAGCCATAGAGGCCAGGCAGTGGCGGCATATACCTTTAATCCCAGCACTCGGGAGCAGAGGCAGACAGATCTCTGTGAGTTCAAGTCCACCCTGGGCTACATGAAATTGCTCCCATCTGAAAGAGAAAGCGAGCCGGGAGGTGGTGGCTCACACTTTTAATCCCAGTACTTGGGAGTCACATGCCTTTCATCCCAGAACTAAAGAGGTGGATACCGGAGTGATATGGCTGGGCAGAGAGAGGAATATAAGGCAGGAGGAGACAGGGGCTCAGATGCAGTCTGAGGATTCAGTAGAGGTAAAAGATATCTCTAGGGGCTGGCTGCACAGCTTCTCTGGTCTCTTAACTTTCACCCCCTGACTCTGGGTTTTTATTATTAAGGCCAATTAGAATTCATGTTACACCTGACAGAGCTAGTGATCCTACCATAAAACTCAATGCCGTCTCCTCCCCCATGCCGCCCCCTCCGCCATGCCATTTCCTCCCCCATTTTTGGAACAACCTTCTTAGAAGTCTTTATCTTTGTTTATCTCTCTGCCCATGCTGGATGTGTTTCCTGTACAAATCTCATCAACTCTCACAACTATGGTTGCTGTTTGCCGTGTGAAGCAGCACCCTTGCTGTTTGCCGCAGCACCATTTGGGAGTTATCTTCCCTTCTTTGTAAAGATCCTCTTTGATAGTGTGGGGCGGAGCAGGCATGCCAACTAAGCCCCTTACCACGGTTCTCAAATAGATGTTTAAAATAATCTATTTTTATTATCTTCTGTTACTTTTAAGTGGGTTTTAAAAACACTCATTGGGTTTAAGAAGAAACATGTAAACGCCTATGGTCTACCATGTAATACTGTTAGGAAAGAAGCCAAGAGAAGATGAGGTCAGAGATGTATCTGGACAAATCCCTTTGCCCATTCTGCAGCTGCCATCTGGGGCGGGGCCATCTGCTCACACCAGAATAACTGTAACAACGTTGGACTTACTCTTTAGCCTCCCGTCTCTTTTCCTATGGTCCACGCTTCTCAAGTAGCTCAGTCATCAAGAGATAATGGCAGCTCAAAGTTCTCTGTTGGTGTCTCACTTGTGATATGATACATTCCATACTCCACCACCAGATAACCAATGTGCCTTATGGTCAGATCCTCCTCAGCTTCCAGACTCTGTGACGTAGTGTCTCGTTGTCCACTCTTGTAGTCCTGCGATGTCACTATGCTCGGCGTTATGGTTCCCTCTGCATGCCCTCTCTCAACAACCACCCTCTTACTCCTGATGTCTGTCCAAATACAGCCCACATTCTCGTAGATATGCTCCTGCCTGTCTGTGTTGCTAAGCACTCATTTCATGTTCTGTTTTCCTGGATCCATAAGTGGACAGAGATTAATAAAGTAACCCCTGGAAAGATGGCGCCCTGGCGCTACATTCTCTTCTGCCTTTTATGGTAGTTTTACATCTCTTCAGAGGCTCTGTTTCAACAACATCTTTGTTTCTTTTCTTCACAAGCTGGGGAAGGACTTGCTACTACTCCTGAGATAATTTCCACTGCAACAATCCATGCCTGTTTTAAAATAGTCTTATCCCTGACCATGTATGCACACCTATCCTCCAAACACACTTTGCTGAGCAGGCAAGGGGAGGAGAGGCCCACTGAGGTTGATTATATACATCTAGTGGGTCTCTTGTGGACATGTTTGGATATATTTACCTTAATCTACACAGCCACTCTAGGAAGGTGTAGGTCCTAAGTGGCAAGTTCAGCAAAGGCAAATGATTTTCCATGAGACAGATACGGTGCCAAACAGGAAAACAAATATTGCAAGATGGTGCATGTTAGAACAAGCTTCCCAGATGCAGCAGCTACACGCCAGACCTTGGCTGAGTGGTCAGAAGGGTGTGAACAGCATCCCAAGGATGTCAGATGCAATGTGACAGTGTGAGCATCTAGACACCCAGAGTTGATCCTGATTTCCCTTCCGAAGGCAGCATTCCAGTTAATTGCCTAGGCTTGAGCATGCAAACTCTGAAATGCGCTAGACTGGTCAAGGTTCAGGGGTCAGTGAACTTTATGGCAGATGGTTAAGACCAGAATTAATGCTGACCAAGAGGCAAAGACTTGATGTCTCGATTGCAGGTCAGAAGAGGTCTCCTAAACCAAGGTAGCTGAAACTTGGCAAACACACATTCCAGATGGTTGCCCACGGGGGGACAGAGATGATGGCATCAGTGTGGGTTCATCCACAGTAACAAATATGGGCAGGTGGGAAAGCCTGTCCTTTCTGCTTGGATTTGCTGGGAATCTACAGATTTTCAGAGATGTAAATTTTAAATGAAATACATGGAAAATAGCGACTAAATGAGCCTAGGTGTCAAAGAAAAGCGGTCTCCTATATTAAAGGGGGGGGGGTATCTTTCCCTCTCTCGCAGGTTGGAGCACAGCCAGCCAGCAGGTATTTTCCCTCTCTCTGCAGGTTGGAGCACAGACAGCGGGTATCTTTCCCTCTCTTGGCTTCACTGTCTTTTCCTTTCTAGCCCACTCCTTAGTGAAATACCTATGAACACCACACACCTCAAAGAACAAGAAATGGAATATGAAAAACAAAGAGAAAAATGAGCAGGAGGACTGTAGGGTACTTTAATTGCATGCTTTGTTTTTAAAAAGAGCTGACTGCATGCGCAGTTTACAAAAGCATGAAGTCTAGATGGCTGGAGGAGGCTTACAAAGCATTCGGTATGCCCACTAGGGGTGGGCTTTGGACTTTCAAAAGTCCAAGCCAATCCCAGTCCCTCTCTGTGCCGCCTGTGGATCTGGACATAGAATTCTCAGCTCCTTCTCCAGCACCAAGTCTGCCTGTGTGCCTGCACGCTCCCCACCATGATCACAATGAAGCAAGTCTCTGAACTGTAAGCCATCCCCCCCGTTAAATGCTTTCTTTGTAAGGGTCTCTTTGCTCATGGTGTCTCCTCACAGCAACAGAACCCTGACTGATACCGGAGTTATCACACAGAGGCCAAGTACTCGTTAAATATATGATTGATGGCAACAAGATGGGGAATTGCAGTAGACAGTTGAAATCACTAAAGATAATTAGAAAGGCGTTCCAGAACTAAAGCATACAACCAATGAAAGTTAGAATTCAGTCAGTGAATTAGAAGTAGGAGGCTGCCCAGCATAGAAAAGAAAACTCTGAATCACAGCACAGGTCACGAAACACCCAGAGTTTATGAAAAAAATAAAATAAAAATAAGATAGGACATTACAGATATCTACATTCAAACGAAGCATCTCTTCATTGTACAAGAATTATATACACAGCACAATAAACATTAGATGGCCTATGTCATATGCCCCGTTCCTCAAGGAAGAGGAAAAGCCAATGAGCCAAAGCAATACTGGGAGAGAATTTTCCAAAATCAATAAGAGACCACAAGTCAAAGATCACACACATTGCAAATAAGAACAAATAAATTTCAGAAAGGCTCACCACAATAAAAAAAGAAAATTAATGAAAACGAAAGCAAAAGACAGAGCCGAGTCTGGTGGCACTGGGCTGTATTCCCATTAATTAGAAGGCTGAGGAAAGACAGGAATTTGAGATCAGCATGGGCAGTTGGAGCAAGAGCCCACACCCGCTAAGATAACACAAATAGATGGATAAGAGCCACTCTGGCAGAAATACAAGTTCTTTCAGAGATGCAGAGAGCCTGCATCAGAATTCTCAGAAAAGTTATGGACATCAAGGACGATGATACGTTATTCTGGTATAAAAATATCTCTTCCAAACGAGGACCTTTAAAAATGTTCTTCGAAAAAAAAAATGTTCTTCGATAGTAAATATAATATGTACTATTTTTTAATTTGTGTGTGAAATAAAACGCAGATAGAGAAACCATCTGAAATAAATAGGCAGTCATGTCGATACAGTGGTTCTCAACTCCTTATGTAGTTCCTCATGTTATGGTGGTCCCCAATAATTATTTTCAGTGCTACTTTGTAACTATAATGTTGCTACTGTTATGAATTTTAATGTAAATATCTGTTATGAAGATGGTTTCAGGCGACTCCTGTTGTTTGACCCCAAAGGGGTCTCTGCCCACAGGTTGAGAACCGCTGTTTTAAGACAAACACAGCAAAACTCCCGAGAAGAAGCAGCAATTTCAGCTGCCCGGAAACCTGTTCTTCTGCGCTGTCTGATCACACTGTCTTCCCTTTTGCAAGCAGCCTTTACTCTTTCATGGTGCCCTGTATATAATCGCTTTCTTGGGGTTATAGTTTTGCTTCTCAAAACACCCCAGGCTTTTTAGTTCAAGAAACAGGACCCCACAGCGTCTTGTCCAGGAAGCAGATTTTTATACTGTTACAGTAGGCCTCCAGCGGAGCAGAATCTGAAGGCTAGAGCCTTTCAAATGGCACAAGGCAGAGACTCTTTCTTAGACATTTTTAGCTTCTTTGTCTCCTACATATGGCTACATATATTCTGATTGCGTGTTTAAATATACCTAGGCAGCGATGGCTTCAATGAAAAGGGAAGGGGAGGGCCTAAGAGAGAGAGGCTCAGTCCCCACCGTCACACACGGCCTGTCCACTCTACACACACAGACACAGACATTGACCAGCCCCATGGCTGTTCCCTGTTTTTCTTTCTCTTAGCCTCCAGGACCCCCCTGGTCCCCTCCTCTTCCTACCACACACATCTCTCTGGGCCCTGGACTCTAGCCTACTGAAAAAATGTTGCCGTGAGAAGTTAGGTCCTTTCAATCTACTGCAGCTTTCTCTATGCAATAGATTTCCTTAGGCTTTATCTGTTGACCTCTGCCTATTTGGCCTATTGAATTCCCGAAGTCTGGGCCATCTTAATTTCAGACTCAACGACACAGTTCAGCAAGTCCACTCTTCTGTGTGTCTTAAATTACCGGCTGTATCCAGAACTGTAGACAACTGTGTTTTCTGGAAGAATCTGTAATCAGTAGGTATTAAATGAAATTCACCAGGAAAGTTTGCAGGCAGAAGGAAAAAAAAGAGGCAAATAATAGTAAAAAAAAAAATCAATAAAACAAAACAAAAAAGTGGGGGGGGGGAGACTCGATGGAGGATTCTGCATATGACTGATTGCAAGAAAGTCACCAAGAAAGTCCTCCAATTCCCTCTTTGTATAGCTGGCTCTGTGATGTCCTTCTCTGAGACAGGAAACAGACCACATTGGGGAGGAAAATAAAAACTTCATCTGTAGACATGCTGAGCTGCCATTTCTCTCCGAGAGTAAGTAGGGCATCTTCTCAGGGCACTCTAACGGTTGGCTTTCCTTCTGCAGCCCTTGGCTTGTTTCTTCTGCTTCCTTGACCCTCTGTGCTCTAACATTTCGAAACCGCGGTGGTGAGGCCCGACTGTGGACATTTATCGTGTCATCACATCAAAATATTGACACTTGCCTCAACCAAGTCCTCCCAGGGCGAAGTGCAAACACGAGAAGATGGAAACTGTGTGCACATCCCCGGGAGTGTTTGCAGGAAGCTGGACGCTGATCCCAGCCAGAGTCCAAATGTGTCAGGAACTTTCCTGGCTCAGGATTTTGGAGGCCATCTGAGGTGGCAGGATTACTTTTCTGGACGGTGCTGCAAAGAATGGGCAGCCAAGTCCAGGAAGATGGCCATGAATACACAACTTGTTTCCGAGACGCACTAAAGAGCCTTCCCTCATTGAATACACTCAAGAATTACTTCCTTCATTGAAATTGAAGCTGCCAGGGATAGGAATCCAGTGTCAAATGAAAAGAAAGGCCAATCTAGTCTTTTAAAAAAAAGGAAAATTCTGTTAGGACTTGAGATACTATTTTGTCTGCCCCAGGATGGTTGAAATTCTGTTGGCAGCTGATTTAAAACACAGTGGCAAAGGTAGCCTGTGAAAAGGCAATGCATATCCAGGGGGAAAACTAATACTCATGGCCATTTCTTTACTTCTAGGGTAACACAGTGCCTCTCCCTTTCTGTCTGCTATTCTTTCAAGCTTTAACTTAAGAAAATAGAAAATTGGCTTACTGATGTTGGGATCTGATTTAGAAGTTTGGCTAGAATATCAAACTTGGATGAGGAATGTAAGATTTTTGTGTTAAACTCGTATTCTTTAAGTTAAATGATTTTGACACACCGTGGGTTATGTTTACGAGAGAGCCTGAATGCTAAGATTGTGTATCAATTTTAGTGTGAGCAAACCTGCAGATTTGCCAGTTGGAGAGCTTAGAAGAGATCACATGGAATCAAGTCCTGAGCGGGGTTGGTTCAGTTTTTGTCTTTGAATGTCTGTTTTAACTTTGCCACAGGCATTGAGCTGCATGTACGTGCTGGTGGTTTCTCTGTATTCATCCCCTCCCCCACCATCCTTTCACTGCCCTCCCCATCCCCCCCAGCGCTCTTGCTGGTCCCCCTCCTCCCTTTCCATAGACCTCTACGGCCTCTCCTTCTCCCTTCCCACACTCTTCCTTAATCGCTCTCCCTTCTCTTTCATGCTCTGTGATGTTGATGTGGTCTTTGTCTGAGCATGGCTTATTTCACTTAGCAGTGATCACTAGTTCCATCCATTTTCCTGAAATGTCATGATTTCAGTTTTTATGGCTGCATACAATTCCACTGTGCATATATATCTCTCTATATATATATGTGTATGTATATACATATATATATACATACACACACATACATATATATCCATTTGTTTATGGGCACAGTTAACATTAGCTCAGTCTTCTTGTCATGGATCTGTTCGAGTTACTAATATATCTCCTTGATTTAATTTTAGCAGGTTGATGTGTCTAGGAATCCAGAATCTTTTGAGGTTCTTTAAAGCATTCCCTGAAGATTCATCAGATGTCAATAGAATCTGTTGTAACACCATCTTCTCACCTCCCCCCTTTTTTTAAAATTGAGTCTTCTCCCTTTCTTTTGACTAGTTGGCTAGAAGCTTTTCAATCTTTTTGATCTCCTCCCAAAAAACAAACTTTTTGTTTGACTGATCCTATGCAATTTCCCTTTTAGTCTCTTTCATTCATGTTTGCCCTGGTCTTGACTTTTTAAAAAGGGTTTATTTACTTTGATTTTATGTGTATGGGTGTTTTACTTGCATATATTTTTGTATGCCACATTCATGCCTGGTGCCTGTGGAGAGCAGAAGAGAGTGTTGGATCTCCTGGAACTAGAGTTAACATGGCTTGTGAGCTGCTATGTGGCTGCTGAGAATTGAGCTTGGGTTCTCTGGAAGAGCAGCAAGTGCTCTTAACTGCTGAGCCAACTCTTCATCCCTTCTTTTCATCCACTGCTTTTGGGATTGGCTTGTCCTTGTTTGTCTAAGAACCGAGTTCTCCTCCCTCCTTCTTTGTCTCTCTCTGTGTCTCTGTCTCTGTCTCTCTCTTTGTCCTTATGGCTATAAACTTCCCTCTTAGCAATCAATACCTTAACATGGTTCCAAGATATCTTCTAAATTGTGCTTCTATTTTTATCTGTTTCTAGAAATTCCATGATCTCTCTTATGACTCTGCTTATTTAAAAGCGTGTTATTGTTCCGCCTTCAAGTATCTGCGTAGTTTCTATTACTTGTCTGGCTGTTGATTCTGAGTTTTCTTCCTATATGATCTTATATGATACAGTAAATTATTTTAATTCTTTGGTATTTGTTGAGACTTGCTTTTGGCCTAGAATGTGGTCTATTTCAGAGAGGATGTCATGGGTCTGTCGCTCTTCCTCCACTATATGTAGTATTCTGCTAAGTGTCTCCTGCGCCGTTGGCTTTTGATGGTGATGAAATGCTGGTGTTTGTGCTTGTCTTGACAAGTTCTTCGTTCTCCATCAATTTTATAAGATAGCTTTACTGCATGTAACAACTTTGGTTGGCAGTTATTTACTTCCAGGGTTTGAAATATATTTTTCCTGACTTTTAAGGGTGCCAAGGAGAGATCTGATTTATTCTGATGTGTTTACTTTTTTAGTTGAGTTTGTGTCTTTCCCTTGCAGTTTTATAGTTTTAACATCCTGACTAATAGATCACAGAGATGTTATTCTCTAGACATGTCTGTTCTGGATCCTAAATGCCTCTTGTGACTGGATCTTCATTTCTTTCTCTGGATTGGAAATTTTCCACTATGATGTTTTCAGTCTATACTCCAGATGCTCCTTTTATCTCGCAATCCCTCAGGTTTGCTCTCTTGATTTTATTTCAGAGTTCATATAAACTGTAGCCATACTCCCTTATTATTTTTCCCTGGTGCTGTGTGACTGTAATCACCCTTGGGCTCCCTCCTGGACATCCTTTCTTCTGTCTGGTCCAGTCTGCTGCTGCTGTTTGTTTGGTTCCCTGGGTGTTTCATTTCCAAACTTCCCATTCTGTTTTTCTTTCAATGATGGAGGAGGGTCATATGTCTATTGGTTTATAAAGAAACTGCCTTGGCCCTTTTGATAGGACAGCAGCTTAGGCGGAGTAGACAGAACAGAATGCTGGGAGACAGAAGCCAAGTTAGGCAGTTGCCATGGTTCTCCCACCCGACACAGACACAGGTTAGGATCTTTCCTGGTAAGCCGCACCTCATGGTGCTACACAGATTATTAAATATGGGTTAAAGCAAGATATGAGAATTAGCCAATAAGAGGCTGAAACTAATGGGCCAGGCAATTTATAAAAGAATAAAATTTGTGTGTTGTTATTTTGGGTAAAGCTAGCCACACAGGAAGTGGCCCACAGCTCCTACTACATTTCAAATCTTAATTTCCTTGCTGAATTTTTCTTTCACATTATTAGATTTTTTTTTTTTTTTGATTTTCGAGACGGGGTTTCTCCGTAGCTTTTGGTTCCTGTCCTGGAACTAGCTCTTGTAGACTAGGCTGGCCTCTAACTCATGGAGATCCACCTGCCTCTGCCTTCTGAGTGCTGGGATTAAAGGTGTGTACCACCACCTCCTGGCTGTGTAATTGCTATTCTTTGTCTTTATCCCTACTATCTTTTTGTCACCCTTATTTCTCCTTTTCTCCTATTATATTCTGAGAAGTTTTTAAAATCCCCAATGCTTCTCTCTTTCTTCGATTTCGCCGACATTTTTATGTTGCGAATGTGTCTCTCCAAGCCAATGATGACTTTTACTTTGAAATCTTCATCCAGCTTTTAACCTATTTCAATGTAAGAGAATTGAATAGTTGAGGAGTCTGTTGGAGAATTTTTTCATGCTGCTTTTGTTTCTATGATGCAATTTGTGACCGTGTTTGTGTTTGACAGATTCCAGTCGTATCCACAGATATTATCCACAGCCTATTCTTGAGGGCTCATTCTTCAGTGAGTCAAAGGTGAGGCAACAGATGCTGTTGCAGCAACATTGCACCATAAAAAATCTATTTCAGTTAGTGCCCACTAATGTATCACTGGTGGCTATAAGCTAGAGTACGGCAATGCTATTGTAGACTACACTGGGAAGCTAGAAACCACTTAGAATAAATGATTAAATGGCAACTGAGCAAGAAAAAAGAACAGGGATGGGGGAAGTAGAGGAGAAGCAAGAATATAAGCAAATGAAAGGAAATAGGAGAACAGGGATGGAGAAGAGTGCTCAAGAGGGAAGGGAAAACAGGAAAAGAACACAGAAAAAATGATTTCTCAATAATGAGAAAGTTTAGAAACAAAAATTGTAGATTAGCGATAAAATGTGAAAATATAAGCTGTTTCTTTTTTTTTTCTTTCTTTTTTTGGATTTTTGAGACAGGGTTTCTCCGTAGCTTTTGGTTCCTGTCCTGGAACTAGCTCTTGTAGACCAGGCTGGCCTCGAACTCACAGAGATCTGCCTGCCTCTGCCTCCCGAGTGCTGGGATTAAAGGTGTGCTCCACCACCGCCCAGCAAGCTGTTTCTTAATAGATTAAAAGCAATACACTGAAATTTGAAAATGTCTTGGGGCAGAGATGCCTCAGCAGTTAAAACTGAGTACTGTAGAAGCCTAACACTAGGGGCTCTGGCGCCCTCTTCTGGACTCCACAGGCACCTGCACTCACAGATGTATACACACACACACACACACACACAGACTCATGCATACACATAAATTAAATAAATCTTTTTTTTAAGTATCAAAACTTCTCAGAATATAATAGGAAAAAAGGAGAAATAAGGGTGACAAAAAGACAGTAGGGATAAAGACAAAGAATAGCAATTACCCAGTAATTGAAAAGTTCATAACCAAAAATAGATGAAAGAATAAAGGAAAACCACAGAAGATTTAAAAGAATACAACGAAATAAAAAAATACTATTAAAAGTGTAGTGAAAATAAAAAGTTCAAGGGGGTATATAGAGAGAGGTGGGGGCACACTTAGTTCAGATTCTTTCTGGCTCCTTGAGACTTAGATGTGTACAGGTGGGGGTGGTCATGTGAGCTTGTGGGCTCTTGGCTTTCCTGCTTTCCTAGCCTTTTGGCTGGTGTCAAACCTATACTGAGCAAGTGTCTGATGTCTGGTAGAGCTGACTTTATTTTGCTACTTTCCTCTCTTTGGGTACCAGGGAAGCTACCTGGGCACACTTAACTGTGCACCTTGTGGGCTGACCAGCTTCTCTAACCCTTCAGAGCTCACCTGCCTTGGATGTCCTGGGTGGCTAAGGTATACCTAGAGATTATCTCCCCTGTGTGTCACAAGTTGGAAACGAGAGGACCAACTGTGACAGTGCAGTCTGTACAGGTGGACCTGCCTTTGTGGGTTCCAAGCTCCCGAGTATTGATCTTGCTAGATGGATGCCGCTGTGGAAGTTTAGATGTCCCACCATGACTGCAAAGGTGCAGGATTCTTCAACAGTGAATGGCAGATGGGTGACTCTGAAGGCTGAGCCTTCCTGTGACTTCATCTCAGAGCAAGCAGACAGGTCTGTTCCTGGCCACTGTCTTCACTTATGCGTTTCATTGCAGAGCTAAAACTCCTGCAGGCTGAAGTGTTCTGTTTTGTTTATCCCAGCATCTGGTCCTCTTGCTTTCCACAGTTACCCCCCTGGGCTCTGTCTACTTGGGGACTATGACAGGTGCCCTGACTTAGGGTTGTTTCCTGTTCTATTTCCCATAATTGCTCAAGCCTTTAAAAGACTTAGGCTTATTTTATTCATATGAGTGTTTTACCTAAATGCATGTATGTGTGGCGTGTGTGTACTTGGTGCCCATGGAGATCAGAAGAAGGCAATGGATCATCTGGAACTGGAGTTATAGATGGTTTTGGGGCACCATGTGGGTGTTGGGAACCAAACCTGGGTTCTCTGCAAGTACAGTAAGTGTTCTTAATTGCTGAGCCATCTCTCTGGCTTCCAGTAGCTCAATTTTAAACAATCTATTCCCTCTTAAGTTGGTGAGTGGCCTCTGTCCTCTGACTCATATACAATGACAAAAATAGAATTCCTATTCATTGCTGACCTGCCCGCCAGAGAGGGTGCTGTCTTACCAAACATGCCTTGGGATCTGAGGCTTGTGAGGATTGTGGGCTTGTCCCGAGGTAGAACTGCTAGTTCCACTTTACCAAGGATGCCTGGCTTACATTTTGGTTGAGAATTCTCATCCCCTGGCAACAGGAGCCAGGTTGTTGTATCACTAGCTTTTCTGGTTTCTCTCTTTGGAACTCAGAGTGTTTGTTTTTCCGCTGTCTGTTCTCCTCAGCAGGTCATATAGAGGTTGCACTCTGCCTTCTTACCGGGAAGTTCTGTTCTGTAACTACTCAAAGGGCATAGGAGACAAACAACTTACGGTTTTCCCAAGTTCTTTCCTCCTGTGAATGCGACTGGTGTTTGGGAACTTGTTTTCTGTGTTCCTCTGTACTGCTCAGATTTGTCTAAAGAGCACCCTTAGAAATTCGGAAGACATCAAAGCTGTGTATCAGCCTGAACTGACCAATGACTCCCGACTTTGCTCGATACCAGTACTGCTCGGCATCAACACCCACCACATTTTGAAGTGGGGAGGCACTAAAGCCACTTCGAAGTCACAGTTCTCTAGAGGACCAGTGAAGAAAGCTTGATCTAATCTTAACCTCCTCCTCCCATTAGCTGTAAGAAAATCAAACCCGGAGGGCAGTGTTTTGCTTAACACCCCACAGCTTGTATTTCCTATGCTTGAGTTTTCTTTGGAAGAGAGAACAATGGGTGAGCAAGTCTGTGTTCTTACAGATGGGGGTCATGTGAAGGGGAGTCTGGAATGATGGCTCTAGGAAGAAGCATCTTGCAGGAAGTCTCTCTATGGATTCTGGTCCATTCTGAGCTTGCAACCCTAGAGCTAGCAGGAGTTTTGACTTGATCATGGTCATAGGTTTGTGTTTGTTTTATTTCCTCTGAGCAAGTTCTTGCTTGTTTTTCCATGTGTCCCATTGAGAAATGTGGCCCAAGACTACCCTCTAACAATTTATCATGTTGTTGCTTATTCTACCCTTTGTTGGATGAAATAAATGAGCTAGAGTTTGTGACTAAGAGCCCTCCCTCCGCTCCAATTCTAGCTCACTAACCAATGATTTCTCCATGTTCTCACACTGACATATATACCAGAGGCCTTAACATAAAGCTGAAACCTAATCAGTGACCTCGATTTCAATTCCCAGATACATTTGGCACAATCATTTGGTGCAATAACCTCTGTTTTCCTATCTGTAAAATGAGTTCAATGTTGGCAACAGAGTTCTTACTGCAAAATGGCTTTAAATAAATTGCTGAAGGCTATGAGACATGACTTTAGATGATGATGATGATGATGATGATGATGATGATGATGATGATGATTACTTTTGGTTTTCTGAGACAGGGTTTCTCTGTAGCTTTGGGAGCCTGTTCTGGAACTAGCTCTTGTAGTCCAGGATGGCCTCAAACTCACCAAGATCCACCTGCATCTGCCTCCCAAGTGCTGGGATTAAAGAAGTGCACCACCACCACCCAACCATGTGGATTATTATTTTATAGTGGAAAATTTTATCAGTCCATGAACTGCCCAAGACATTGCTGGTAATTTATTATTAATGACTTCTAAAATCTCCAGCCCTGCAGGAAGCTTCAGGCATCATTACTGTGCTACATTTTGCTTTTGGTTAATGGACAGCTATATTTCACTGTCATCTTCATGGCTAGCAAGATAGCACAGATGAATAATGTTTTTTACAAATATAGGACAGGAGATGACACATTCCAGGCTCTGTCACTTATATTAATTAGATAATCAAATTCAGCATTGTTAGAACCAAGCTTCTTGAACATATCTAGTGTCCCCTGTGTGTCCTTGTTCCCAGCGTTCTCTCAACGTCCAACTTTTAGAAGCAAGGATCAGGAAACACTGGATTTAGTATGTTTATGCTTAAAAAAAAAACTGAACTGAACACAGAATCAACCATGCACTTTTGTGTGATTAAGAATAAAAACATCACAATAGGTGTTGAAGTAAAGGCTGGTCATGGTGGAACACACCTCTAACCCAGCACTTGGGAAGCAGGGGCAGTCAGATCTCTGTGAGTTCAAGGCCAGCCAGGGCTACGTGGTGATATCTTGAAGTAAAAAATCAAAACAAAACCAATGCCCTCCCCAACAACAACAACAAGAACAAAAACCATAATGAAGCTATAGAGGCTTATTAGTTAAGAGCGTATACTGCGTTTGCAGAGGACTTGAGTTTGATTTTAAGAACTCAAATCTGGCAGATCATGACCACATGTAACTCCAGCTCCTGGGTTTTGGACTCCATGGATCTGAACACACATGTACACACACACACACACACACACACACACACACACACACACACATATACACATATATCTGTATGTATATGCATACATTTATATCCCCAGCACAATTATACATATAAATTTTAAAAACAACAAAAATAAATCTTTAAAAAGCTCAGGTAATAGTAGGGGCCTCTCTTTGTGTGAGAACAACATCCTTAAGGATTAAGATGAAGAAGCTCTTTTAGTATCATCAAAGAAGTCTATCATTCTAGAAGGTTTTAACAAGAAGAGGTCTTGTCTCAGAGATGTGGCATCACGATTCTTAGAGGTGAGAACCACTTGACAGCCAGTGTTCTCTAATGATCTAGGCCAAGTGCAGTTGCACGTGTGGATGCCCCTTGACTTGCGTTACTCCCATTTCTAGTTGGCAATGCCCTAAGTTGAAATGCATCTAATATGCCTGGCCCAACCTCGCAGCCTGGCACAGAATCTAAGGACTGCATCAGCAGTTTGCCCTCGCCGTCACGGGCCTGACTGTGAGCTACAGCTTTCTGCCTCTGCCAAACACCACAAGAGAATGTCAATAGCCTATTGGTCATTGCTAGCCCTGTTAAAGGTTGAAATCCAGAGGATGATTTTTTACAGTGTAGACACAACTCCTGCACCATCACAGAATAACAAGCTTAGAAGTCAGACCTTGGTCCAAGGCAGGGATTGTCTGTGCTATAGAGGCAAAACATCCTGGAACCCCCAATGATGATACAAACAGAAGCGATCCCTTCCGACTCATTCACGAGATAGCATTCTTCATCTCTATTTGTCTGGTCTCCCGCTTCACAGTCGAGCCATCAGTGGCAAACGTATCTGTGCCCCGGGAAGGGTCACATATCTTTGATAATAACAGCAGGAATATGGGCACCAGGGGTTTGCCTCGCTTAGTGCTCACCTCTTTCGTGTCTGCTCTTGGACTAGCTGAGAGCAAACTGCATCTTCAAAAGGCTGAAGAGTACCAAGGCAGCAGTTCTTTACAAACAGAGCAAGGGTGAGGCGGGGAAGGCAAAGGAAGGCAAAGGAAGGCGATAGCACAATGCAGCGGTCATTGTTTCAGAGCTCACGGCTGGTGAATCACAGATTTTGCTTTGATGTCTTCTGGCCTTGCTAAGTTTTCCTCTGTGCAGGCCAAGCACGCGTGGCGAACAGTTTCCCGTCCAATTACAGAAGGCGGTGCGTGTTTCCTGAGCAGCAGGCTCCTTCCTTGCCTGTGTGGTAACAATCAGCGGGAGCAAGGACTTCGGGACGTTTTTTCTTTCTTTCTCGTCTGCTTTCATTTTCCACGGCTGCCCTTTGTTGTTTGGTTTTCGGTTGTTTGATGCCAGGAAGCAGCTCTGGATGCCTCATATTTTCCACCCATTCATCAGTTTTGACCCAGAGAAGCGTCCTGTGTGCAGACACAGCAAGGGAAATTCTTTTGCCTCTTCTTACAAAAGAAGCCAGTGTTTAGACTTGGAGTCTGTTCTAGACCAATGGAAGGGCAAGAAAGAGCATACTTGCCGTTAGAAATCATGAAGGCCTGGCTCGAGACACAGCATAACCGGCACCGATAAATGGCTATTGTGGTATGTGCCGTATGTAGGATGGTCTAGAAAGTATTTCTTAAAAAGCGTTTCTCAGAAAGGAAGTCCCTAGAGATACCCAAGAGAAGAGACTCTGAAGCTTAAAAAAGCTGCCGGGTGTTTTTTCCTGGAACTGTTGCAGGTCCACGGTGTGCCACAGGCCCGCACTGCTGTGGTGGCTTCAGCTGTGGACAAAGCCATGGAACTCCCATTCCTGCAGCCCAGGACGCCAGGGTTTATTTGATCAAGGCCCTTTGCTTTAATCCACCCCTCAGTATCTGAAGGAGCAAATGTGACAGGTGGCCTGTGAGTTCCGGATTGGGACTAGATCAGTGCCTCTGACACTTGTTACCAATCCGCTGGCACCACAAACAACAACGCACCAGGCTGTGCTCCCCCAGTTACCGGCAACCTTCAAACAGCAAGAAGAGGAAACTGTAAATAAACAAAACTATTAAGCCTTTAGGTCAACATGGGGTGGGTGGGGGCAGCTTTATAGAGCCCATCTAATTGATGCCCTAAACTTGTGGTTATTTTTAAATGAATTCAAATAAAGTTGTAATATACTCTTACTTTAAAAATGGAAAGACTATACAATTCCTTTAATGTAAG
>NC_022019.1:22290709-22294860 GCF_000317375.1 Microtus ochrogaster
TCCTCATTGTTGTCTAGGTTTTCTGCGATTGTGATTTGAGGGCTGGTTTTCTTTGCTTTCTGTCTAAAAACCATTTATGAGTGAGTACATGTGATAATTGTCTTTCTTGGTCTGGGTTACCTCACTCAATATGACGTTTTCTAGCTCCATCCATTTTCCTGCAAAATTCCAGATGTCATTATTTTTTTTCCTGCTGTGTAGTACTCTGTTGTATAAATATACCACATTTTCCTTACCCATTCTTCAGTGGAGGGGCATTTAGGTTGTTTACAGGTTCTGGCTATGACAAACAATGCTTCTAAGAACATAGTTGAGCATATGTCTTTGTGGCTCGGTTGAGCATCCTTTGGATACATACCAAAAAGTGGTATTTCTGGGTCTTGAGATAGGTTGTTTTCTAATTTTCTGAGAAATCACCATACTGATATTCAAATGGGCTGTACCAGCTTGCATTCCCACCAGCAATGCAGAAGTGTTCCCTTTATCCCACAACCTCTTCAGCATAAGTTGTCATCAGTGTTTTTGGTCTTGGTCATTTTTACAGGTATAAGATGGACTCTCAGAGTTGTTTTGATTTGTATTTCTCTGATAACTAAGGATGTTGAGCATTTCCTCAAGTGTCTTTCAGCCATTTTAGATTTCTCTGTTGAGAGTTCTCTGTTTAGGTCTGTACTCCATTTTTTTAATTGGATTATTTGTTCTTTTTGGTGACCAATTTCTTGAGTTCTTTGTATATTTTGGCGATCAGACCTCTGTCTGATGTGGGGTTGGTGAAGATCTTTTCCTGTTCTGTAGACTGTCGTTTTGTCTTATTGATCATGTCCTTTGCTTTACAGAAGCTTTTCAGTTTCAGGAGATCCTGTTTATTAATTGTTTCTCTCAGTGTCTGTGCTGCTGGGGTTCTATTTAGGAAGTGGTTCCTGTGTCAATGCATTCAAGTGTACTTCCCACTTTCTCTTCTATAAGGGTCAGTGTGGCTGGCTTTATGTTGAGGTCTTTCCTCCATTTGGACTTGAATTTTGTGCATGGTGACAGATATGGGTCTATTTTCATTCTTCTACATGTTGATACCTGGAAACAACTTTTATCTGACACCTCAGTAGGCTCGGAGACCACAAAGTGAAAGCGATCTTTTAGAACAAGAGGTCACATGGGTTTTGTTTGTGTATTTGTTTTTGTGGGAGTGAATGCTGAACCCTGGACATTTACGGCTAACGTTTGGTGAAATGCAGGTTTCAGGAATTAAATCTTAAGCTTCATGTAAAGAACTGAAGGCAGCATGAAGGCAGAAGTCACAAAATAATCCCACACCAATTCAGAATTATGAATAATAAAGGGTTATTTATTTAGGGAAGACTTACAGACTTACAGATCACTGTCCTAGATAACAGTCCTCTGCACGAATGGGGACAGAGTCTAGCAGCTGGAAATGAGAGCCGGGAGCAAGAGAGTGAGTACAAGCTTTACAGCTGCACGTACAGTATAAGAGACCACGCCCAAGTGGGCTGGTATCTTAAATGCTATTGGCTGAAGGAGCGGAATGTGCTCCCATAGCAGCAGCAGCTAACACAACCTGAAGCTGGCACCAACAGGCCTCACCTTCAATGGTCCAGTAACAAAACTGTCATTCAGGAGGGACAAGAACAGATGTTTCTGGCTCAACTTTGCAACTGGATATGGGATGAGGTTGATCAATTCTAAGAATTCAAAACCATGAACCTGACTCTGTTTTATACTTTCACAAGGCAGCTACAGCAATTAATACAGAGGAGAGAAAGGTCTGCTTCGGACATGAAGAGCAAAAATGCTTTAGAAAAGGCTTCTTGGGCCATCAGGAAGTTGAACTTTAGGATGAATAGACATTCCCCAAGGAGAGTTAGAGAGGGGGCCACAGGAATTCCCGTCCTATAGATATCATGGGCAGAGCTTCGGAAATGAAATAAGGCCTGGTTTTATATGCTGTCTTTGCTTCTATAAAAAGAACACACATAGCATGATCTTTTACTGAGGCGAAACCATGGCCTCATCACCTCCATGCAGGAGCGTCCCACTGTGGGTGAGGTACCAACATGCAAACTTTAGAGGGACATGATCATTCAATCTATAGCATAGGGCATGACCCGAGGCAGCCCTAGAGCAGGGCACATGTTTTGAGGTAGAATGCCAGGAGAGTCTGAAGTGACAGAATGCCCAGATCAAAGAACTTTGATACCATAAAAAAAATTATTTTTAGTTTAAACCTAAATATGTAGAAGATCTTCATAATAGTTTCTGATTTCGATTTCTTTGATGCTGTTTAAATGAACGTTCTAGTCTCGTCAGTTAAAAATTGATGCTTAGATGAAGTTCCCCTCCCCCCTGCATCCCCTGAGCCCTTGACGCTTCCACTCAGACAGCCCCTGGGATACTTTCAGGAGCGTCTGTGCTGGATGCACTGTTACTGATAAATTTATTGAGTTGTATACTCCATGTGAAATGAAACTATAGCCCTTGGCACACTTATCGTGTGCTTAAGATTGTTCACGATGACTTGAAATCAAGTGATCTAGGGTATAGCCTGTGAGGCTAGCTCGGCAGGACTGCTGTCCTACAGCTCTTGAGGAACCGTGACACACATGCACCTTTCTCATCTGAATTTCTGCTTGGGATATGGAATTCACTAGTTAATTTAGTTAAATCAAGGGCACGTAGGAAGTAGCAGAGGAAAAAGCAATCACTGGTCTTTATGGCCAAACCCCGAAAATAAAAATAAAGTATCGTTATGTTTCAAACAGAAACTTTTTCAATTAAACCAGCTCCCTGTTGCTCATTAAAATCCATCTCAATCAAATTTGATGACAGTACTACCGAACGGCAATAAATGGCTCCAGATAAACAATCTAATCAGTGATGCCAGCAACATGAAATATAATTAACCTAGTGTAACTTTCATTATAATATCCTGTCATTATATCTGGAGTGAAGGTTATTAAAATGGCCATTATTCAGAAGAGGCAGAGTTGCTTTATTACTGACTTTTGTTCTGCATGCATTCTGAAACAACTGTCTATCTTCTATATGAAAATTAATATAAAATTCAATGAAACAGAGTAAGATGGTTCAACGTACAGTTCTTCGGTGCTGTTTTATAGGCTCTGCAAGACATGACACACAAGGGGACTCTAAGGAGAATATCAACCGTGGGCCCATTCATGAAATCCTCTTATCCACTCAGCATCTGATTTGCGCAAATCCCCAAATCACTAGGGAATTTCTCTGTTTTAAGCAGTAAATCTTTAAGCAGAATAAGAGAAGTAGACTTCTATGTGTAAATGAAGCACATTGGGTTAAAGCAATACCATTTCAGCTCTCTTGCTGGATTAGTTATTTTTTCTGTTGCTCGGATAAAAACACCATAACCAAGGCAGCTCATAGAAGAAAGATTATTTGGCATGAGGGTTCCAGAGGGATAAGAGCCCATCCTGGCAGGAAAGCGTGGAGGTCAGCAGCCAGTGAGAGCTCACAAGCTGAACCGCAAGCAGGGAGCAGAGACTAAAGGAAATGCACCGGAAACAGTCCATGGCTTGAACCCTCTCCCTGCCCTAGGCTGTGATGTACTTCCTCTAGCAAGGCCACACCTCCTGAATCTACCCAACTGAAGGGGCGTGGTCGATCGGTATTTAGAATTAACCAGACCAGTTTAAAATAATAGATTCAACTTTTAATAAACAGAAGAAAGAGAACTTACAAACCCAAGGTTCCACCGATCCAGGAGTGCAGGGAACAAAAGAGGAAGAGGCAAGCGTGCCTGGATGTTTAATCTGTTTTTCTGTGGCCCCAGGGGGACACACCCTAAACAGAATGTGATGATTGGCTGAAGTTCCCCATCATCCATCAATGGGGAGCTGTGTATTCAGATGCCTGAGAACGATGGGGACCATCTCACTCACCACATACTCACTTTACAGTTTGTTTATTTGGGGTTCTGAGACGACAGTCTCACCATATATCCAGGCAGTGCCAGAACTAACTGTATATTCCAGTTTGAACTTGCAGCAATGCTCCTGTCTCAGCTTCCCGCATGCTAGGGTTTACCGGAGTGGGCCCAGATCAGGTTTGGGTGTTGTTTGTTTTATTTGAGACAGGGTCTCACTCTTTGGTTCTGGCTGTCC
>NC_022019.1:22295105-22296712 GCF_000317375.1 Microtus ochrogaster
CCCGGCAAGGCTTGGGTTTTTAAATACAAATTTAAAGAGATGTTTCTAGATTCTAGTCAATGCACCTATCTTACGATGTTATAGTAAAAAAAATGACTGGACAATCAGAATGTCAATAGAAGAAGCACTCATAAAATCTTCAGTGGCAAGAATTCCTGGAGTCTCCACCGTTATCTCTAACAGTTTGGGTGAGAATGTAAAAGGCGTGGGTAGCTAGAAGGATCATGCAGCCGAGGTGGCAGCCATCTCCCACGGCTTTGGTTTGGCTTCTTTTACTTGGTTTCTTTGTGGTTTTTGAAGCCTTGCTTTTGTCCTTTTTGACAGGCTCCGGGGCTGTGTCTTAAGCGACTGCCCAGGCAAAGGACAGCTCACAGACCTCAGTGAAAGCTGTTTTCTAGGTTTGTGTTTTCCTGATATTTCCGACTTGCTCAGAACTACATGAAGAATACTGCTCTCATTGAGATCTGGCTACTAAATTTTCACTTTCTCTAGTATCCATTTTTTTTTCTCACAAATAATTTGGAAAGTTTTGCACTTTCTAAATTAAAAAATAAATATAAAATTTGCTATAAACGCTGAAAAAATATTAGTCTATTTAAAAGTTGTCTCTAGTTCTCATGGTTGTGCTGGTCATAGAGTTTTGGTTGGTTGTTTATATTGTTCTCGGCATCTCCATCACAAAACAAAGAAGTGTTTTCAAATATCTTCAAAACAAACATGTGTTTGAAAAGTAACTTATTTTAACCAGCTTTAAAAAAAAAACCCACGTGTCTGAATTTTAAATATCATCTGCCTTGCTATCTGTCCTTTGCGTTGGGGAAAATGGTAAGTAATTTTGTGCCATTTGGTGTCTTTACAAAAGAAAACAATTAGTTTCAAAATAGCAACTGTTTAAATTCCTTGCCATAAGATAGCCAGGGAACTTCTCTGCGCACCGCAAAAGACCTCGTGGTCACAAAGCGCAGCCACGAGTAAGCTGGAAAATGCTGGACCGTGTAGAGCGTGATCGGGTGCTGAACGGGCAATAGTTACATCTGCCCTTTGCAACCGCTGCGGCGTGTGGGTTACACAAGCCTCTGACTCTTGGACCGAGTGTCCATCGGGGGTTTTCATCCCTTATCTGTTGTTTAAGAAAATGAGCCAAAGTCTGCTGTATTCACCTCCTGGAATGCCCAGCTTTGGGACCCTTACACGTACTCACGGACTTGAAGGAGAATCGGGAATGGATCTTTGAAGGTTCAGTGATTTTCTCAGTCTCAGAGAATTTGGGACTGGTGCTATATTTGACTTGGAATACACTTTATCTGTGCCATGATGCTCAAGGAGTTTTATTTCTCAGGTTTATTTATTTTTTTTTAGAGAAGTCTTTTGATTACATGCATGTGTCTGGGTATATGCAAATAAGTGCAATTGCCCATAGACGCCAGAAGAGGGCATCAGACTCCCAGAGCTGTCTTTACAGGCAGTTGTGAGCAGCTTGGTGTGGGTGCTGGGACCCAAACTCAAGTTCCCTACAAGAACAGTTCATGCCCTTAACCTCTGAGCCATCTGTCCAGCCCCCCTCCCCCGTTTACTTTACACCTATGCGTTGGTTATTATTTTTTTTT
>NC_022019.1:22297544-22344859 GCF_000317375.1 Microtus ochrogaster
TGAGACTCGCGAGATGTGGAGAAACGCCACGGCAGCTTTTCACCCTGGGGTTCAGCGGATGTAAATAGTAGGACTCCTTGGCCATAGCACCACCCTGTGTGTTGTAAGATAGTTAGCAGTTGCATCTCTGACCTCAACTACACAGCATTTGGCTTCCCTCAGATATAATTGCCAAATGCGCCCACCCGCTAGGACCCACTGCCTGGAGATGAGGACTCAGGGGAAAGCTTGGATGCCTCCCTGCGTCTTTCCCTGCATCTGGGGGTGGTCTGGAGTTTTAGGGATTTTCCATGTGAATGTTTTTCTTGTCCCTTTCAAGTCTCCAGTTCTCTCTTCCTGTTATCTTCATTTCCCCACCCTTCTGCCCCCCCTCCCCCATCTTTACTTTCCATTTTTCCCTGGACAGAATCATCAGTCTGGTAAAGATGATGAACTCCAAGCCTTTTTCTGTCTCACCGATTTTACCACCCCCATAGTGTACTGCGATCAAAGTGTTCCTTTCGTCTGTTTCTGCTGGTGTGCTGGATAGAGTTGCTTTCTCCATGTTGATGGTCCTCAGGGTGGGATGGAGCAGAGGGAGGGATTCAGCCACCACTCACAATCTTTGTTGCTGCTGTTGCTGCTGCTGCTGCTGCTGCTGCTGCTGCTGCTGCTGCTGCTGCTTGGTAGGCCAGAGCCTCCTTTGTCTTTTGGTTGGCTTGCTGCACTAGAGAACTCCCTGCTTCTACCTTTGCAGCTAATCCTCCATTAGCACCCCAGAGGCTAGCCTGTCCCTTTCTAAACGTCAGGAGCATCCCATTCTTTGCTTGAAACTTTGAAAAGTCTACCTAGTTTTATTTGTAATAAAACCCTGCATGATCTGGTCCCTGTGTTTGCCTCTGGTCCCTCAGTTCCTGCTCTTCTTTTCAGCCCCCAAAGGCCTGGTTCCCTGATACAGCAAGCATGCTGCTTAAGTTCTTTGCCCAGATTCTTCCAAGTGCATATACATGCTCTGTCCTCAGATATACTTTGGGGTGGCCCCCTCCTTGCCTCCTTTGGGTTTCACCAACCTGAGGAACCGTTCCATAACACTGTCCTGCGTATCCCAACTGACATTGCAACACTTCTGGTTCCCTGCCATGCTTTTGCCAGGGCTCCTAATTCACTCTCCCTTTGTATCTCATGTCATTTACAAAGAGCCTGGACTTAGTACTTTTTGTTATATCCTACGGCATAAACCAGCTAGCTCAGTAGTTAGAGCACGTTGTGTTATGGTTTGGATATGGTTTTGTTCCCCCATAAAAATAACTTTGGTCACTACTGTAGCCGTTCATATGATTGAGATCTTTGAGAGACAATCCATAAGGGAATTAATCATTCATATCTATGGAAAAAATGGACAGTTCATTTATGGACATTGTAGACATGATGGGCATTCTTAAAGTTTCTTTCCTCTCTCTCTCTCCTCTCTCTCTCCTGCCCCCACCCCGACCTGGGGTGCATTTGCTCTGGCATGCTGAACCTCTCTAGCACACACGTCCTGTCCCTCCACATTTTGATGCAGCTAAACTCACGCTCTTCAATCCAGACCCCAGAACTAGAGACCACCCACACCGTCATTTTCTATAAGCAATCTAGGGTATTCAGTTATATAGTTATATGTATATAGACATACACGATTAGTACATTGTGTATTTATGGAATTTTGTCTCAGTGTTTTTCATTCACACTGTTTTTAGTGTCTAGAGTGTTACCTAGCACCATAGGAAGTATTCCGAAGGTATTTTCCAATGGCCTGGCAGGTGAGGGCTGAATTCTGGTCCTGTTGAAAACAACGAAAGAGCTCTCCCTCCTGGGTTTTGACTTCATCTCCCTTACCATACTCCAAGCATGGAACTATTGATAATTGGGGCCAGATAAATCTTTGTTGTGTGGTATATGCGGTATGTTTTCTTCCAAGAAGCCTGTTTTAATCTCTGTGCACACCGGGCGCATACAAAAGCATTTTTCCCCTCCCTATTCCAGTATGCAGGTGGAACTTCAGGGCTCCAACTGTTCTAGAAGCTGCATGAGAGAGTTTGGAAGTCCCAGATACTCCCCAGGCAGTTTATCTGACAGCGTCTCTGTTCTCATCCTATATAAATCAGACTTGACTGGGTTCCAGATGTAAATTATAACCCACGTCATCTTTCCTAATGATTTCCACTAAAAAGTTCTCTGTTTTTCTTTCCAGCAATTAAAGTAAATGAAAAGCACAGTAAAAAGTATTAATTTTACCTAGTAAGTATTTAATAATTCTGTCAGGGGCTAAACCTTGCCTAATGATTACATATGTAAAAGTAATTAACTTATTAAAAATATAAAATTCAAATAAATTGTCAAAATATTTGTACAAGGAAGGCATTTTCAAATATATCTTACTCCCTCTGAATTACTGATTTCACTCTCTACCTGGGAGCAAGGAGATCATTTAATGTTCTTTGTACTTCTAGATCTGGAGTTCCGTACAAAATGGTTGTTTAATAGACTCTAGTTGATAGAAAAAAATAAATTCATATGCTAAAAATAATTCATATGATAAAAATCAATTATATAAGAAAGTCCCGAAAGAACATTTTCCTTGACAAGTTTGTTACTGGTTTTACTTTTGCGCGCATCTGAAAGTAGTGAAAATGCTTATCTTTAAAAATAGTCCCTAAATTTGAAGCCATTTGGCAGTTTACTTAAGGAACTTAAGATGGTCCATAAGCTCTAACTTAATAATCACACTCTGGCGTTCAACCCTGAGAATGCAGTAATAATCCTTTACTATAACGTAAAATAGCAAAAATGTTTTAGGCGACTTACAATGACCAACCATAGAAGGCAGATGAAGGTAGAAGCTCCCGTGGCTATGGACAAAGTGTTAAGTAGATAGTCAAGATTATGTTGCAAAACTTTTTCTAACATAGACTATTTTAGGATACATTATAAATCGACATTATAAATGGAACCAACTCATAACATACAGGTAGATGATGACTGGAGACAGTTTGGTACTGCCTGCGGCTCTGAGACAGTCTTCCTTTGGTGCTCTTGTCTCTCTGTGTTGCTCGGCTTACCGCAGTCTGGTTCCCACACTGCCGTCATCTCTTGCTTGGAGCGTGGCAGCAGCTCTGGGTCAATCCCTCCACTTTCAGCACTGTTTGGATTCTCACTACCTAAATAGCCACAACAGTGATCTCAAGCACATCAACTCCTTCTTAGTAAGGTGGCTTGCAGTCGCAAATAACTAGAAAACCACTTAGCCTTTAATTGGTTGGCAACAGCCGCCATATCATGCTTGGTCTGATTTTCGACTCAGGCTCAGCGTTTATTAGGTAAATTTTAAAAAGCATTTCCCACTTCTTCTGAAAGTCATTTTCTTCTTGGAAAAAAAAAAAACACAACAAAAAGACGAATGGCCCAATCGTATTTATGACCTTTAATTCACTAAATTTCACTTCAGTCATTAACTTTGAATTATGTTTCATGTTTGTTTTAGCCACTTTTACCAATCGGTCATATGTGCATTTTGCCTTCTCTTCATATGGGTCCAGTGCAAATGAAATCACATGAAAATGAGGATAGTAACACCCTTTGATGCAAGGGAATATGGATGAATGATCAACAAAATGAATTCAAGGTAAGCAGTACTTTCTTATTGATTAGGGTTGTGCTTCCGTGGCAAGGTCCCTATTTGTTTGCGAGATACAATCCACTGCTCTAGATCAGGAAAAATTCCATTAACATTTATTGAGTTCTTAATTGCCTGGTAGATCATTAATTCTTGTTATCGCTTTTAAGACTGGAAGTATTAATAGATCCGTGACAAAATAAAACAAGAAATATTGCCAAATATTCATAACAAACCCAGTCTGAAATAAAGCTGGACTTTGCCTTAATTTCAGCTCAGTCAGGTTTTCTGGGTGAAAAAGGCAAGATGCTGGTCAAGTAACGTCTTCTACAAACCAACACAAGCCACACCGGAAATAGTAAATTCCTAGGAGACACACAAAAATGTTTAAAGTATAAAAATAAAAGGTAAAAAGTCGATTTTAATAACCTAGTTTATTTAAACCATATCTAAAACATCAAAATATATTTTGAAATATATTCAATAGGAAATGCATTTACACCATAGTTTATATTTTTTGTAAATCCAGTAAGCATTTTCTCTTTAGAGCGCATCTCAGTTCAAATTAGCCACGTTTCAAGCGCTCACTAGCCTTCCAAGCCACACAGGTGGGCCTGGCACCAAACTGCACAGGCCTTGATCACAAGAGGAGGAAACAAGCAATGAAGAGTCTAAGATCGCTCCTCTTGGCTCAGTGGGCAACTTGTAAGTGCTTTGGGAGGGATCAGTTGCCTTTAGAAATTTGCAACACCAGAGCTGAGAAACCTGGCTTAACATTGTCTGGGATAGTTTGTCCAAGCCTCCAGCTGGCCGAGTCAATCAGGGGACCAGCTTAATCGCCCACGGACGCACCTTGGCAAGATGCATCTTTGACATCCGAATGACAGTCCGAAGCACAGCTTTTTTTTTTTTTTATTGCTTCATCATCTCTGTTGATCCTTAATCAGGAATGTCATAAAAAGCCATTATCCCAGCCAGGACACTTTTGAGAGAGAAAGAGGAACTGCTCATGACGAAACCAGGACAACGGGCAAACCAGGACAACGGGCGTAATATAGGCCTGTCTTCTACTGACCAGTCAGGACATACAACCACACTGCTTTTACTTATCCCCTCTCAGGATAACTTGGGTTACTGCCAGGGGTCTCATAAATCTCCAGGATGTATGTAACTCAGTGAAGAGCCAGTTTCCAAAAGGCCTGGCACTAAGCCCACAATTCCTCCTGGAGGTTCTAGACTAGCAGTTTTCAACCTGTGGGTGGCAACCTCATTGGGGGTCGTATATCAGATACCTTGCATATCACATATTTACATTGTGATTCAAAATAGCAAAGTTACAGTTCATAGCAAAATTACAGTTATGAAGCAGCAATGAAATAATTTTATGAGAAACCTTATTAAGCCATGCAGCGTTAGGAGGGTTGAGAACCGCTGTTCTAGGCTCATTCCGAAAGGCTGCTTCAGAAAAGGCTCTTTCTCCCAAATCTAAGAGCGTTGTTTTTGATGCAATTTGCGAGCTTCCTGCTTTGTGATTTTTTTTTCCGTTCTGGGTCTTGTTTAAATTGAGAGTTTAATGACACATGGCTGGTGTCAGGTAAATGGAGCTTCTCCCTGGCAGGATCTCTCAAGGAAAGTGGAGGGAGGAGCAGTAAACAAAGCTGGGGTGGGGGAGGGTGGCTGGCAGATGTACATCCCCAAGCCTTTTCTATGTCCCCTCTTCCTTCTTCTTGTGGAAAAAGAGCAGAGAAATCACTGACGACAGCATGGGAAATGTCTCACTGGATGTAGCAGGAGGCTCAACACCATCCTCAACTCGGAGCGTGAGCAAGATTGCAGGCACAGAAACTTGGAGGTGCGACAACCGTTAACTCTTTAATCTTTTTCAATAGAAGTTCCCCTCTTATGGATGATTAAACAGTTTTTAGTTTTTGCTGTTTTCCCTGGGAGAAAGATAAAGATCCTGTGGAGGAAATGGGAGGAAAATAAAAGCAAAGGAAACTTCTTGGCTGGCCTGAGGGCACAGGGAAAGTCTCAGCTAGGATTCTGTGGTCCTTTGTGTAAAGGCTGTGGAATTTTACAAGACAGGAGGGTACTGGGTCATTGTGCGGGGCTATGTGTCCTGTAGAGACTACAGTCAGAAGTTAGCTTGTTTTTCTAGTATTCATTTTTAAGTCACCCATAATTCCTTTGTTTTCCATTTCTTGCATTTTTCTAAAATAGTCAAGTATCCTTATTTGCTATTTTAATTCTCCTGTTAATATATTAGTTATATATGAGTGATACGTTGTATTTATTGATATCTTTAATACAGTTCCCAGACAATGAAGGGCCTGAGAACATTTCAAATCCATCTGTTCACTAGAGACTTCTGTGCTATCATAGGTTTATAAAAAAGTCTACATATATTTTATATTCCATATTATTTTCACGTTATGATTGTATTACAGTCAATATGCTAACACACACTAATCTTTTCCAGAACTAGTCATTTCCTGCGCACTTTTTATTTCATTTGAAACAAGATCTTTGCCTCTTGAATTATTTAAATATACTATTGTAGTTTTGTGGGTAGTTTTGTTTCTGTGAAAGCATCTTTCCTACTCTTTGATATTTGAAGAATATTCTAAACAAATATAGAATTCTATGTTGGCATTTATTTTACTCCAGCGCCATGTTATTTTTATTATTAACGCTTCTTTGACAATTTCGCAATGTACATATACTGATTCCTCTCATTCCTCCAGCCTCTCTTAACTCTCTCCCACTTCTGTTTATCTCGCTCCCTTCCCTGCAAACATCTTTCTCACGTTCATATCGATTTCTGTTGTGATCTACTGAGTTTAAATAGGACAATCTGTGGGACCCTGGGTTTAGAGCTATCCCTTGTAGCCTGGTGGGCTTGGCACTGAGTGCAGAGCTAAAGACAGGGATTTCCTCCTCCCACAATCTATCAGTGGCTAGTGTGTGAGCAGGACGAGATAGGACACCATGAGCCAGGGGCCAGTAGGTGAGCAGGATGAGATAGGACACCGCGAGCCTTCCTCCAGGGTTGTAGTTGTTGCATGGCTTGCTGCTGCTGCCAGTCGTGCGACCCCCATTTCCCAGGGGCTGAGGAAGCGTAGAGGCAACACACAGATTCTGAGAGATTCCAATTCAGAAGCTCTTTATAGTAAAACGGTGGTGGCTGGTGGGGGCGGGTGGGGTTAGGGAAATTAAGCTACAGCGGGAATGTTTTTGAAATATTTTTGGTCCTTTTGAAACTGGCGGTTGCTGCTGGTGCATTGTGATTGGCTAGGAGTGTACGTCATTAGTGATCATGCTTTTGTTCCTCTGACAGGTAGTTTAGGCCAATTCTGCTTATTCATTGTGAGCTTGCACGCGTTTGCTTGTGCTTTCGCTATTGTCCTGCCTCACGTCGTGACCTATTCATAAACCAGTCTTGTGGAAGTGACCAAAGCTCCCGTGACTCCCTGATTCTGTTGGTTGTGTTGTGCTCAGGGAAAGGCGTTTTGTAACTTGTCTCCCGTCTTGTAGTCTTCCGTTCTTCTGGATCCCTCTTCCACAAGGTTCCCTGGGCCCTGATGGTAAATGTCTTGTTTGGGGCCAGGTCCTCAACAGTCTCTTCTTCTCATTGAGTTAGGTGTAAGTCTCTGCACTCACCAATGCCCCTTGAAAAGAGGCTTTTCTTAGCAAAGCTCTGGTCCCAGCTGTGAACACAAACACTTAGCAGGCAGACTGATACTCTGGCAGTTTAGCTAACAACAGCTTTCCCCTTGGGCCTGCAGCATCTCCACACTGGGGTTGTTGTTGACCAGGCTGAAGGGATGGATGGCTTCTCGGATTTGCATGCCATTGTCTTCCTTGAGCAGGGGGATCTAATCTAGGTATCATTTCAGAGTTTGGAACTGTATTCCTGGAGAATGCATGCTCAGGGTTTTTGTTGGTTTGTTCTTTGTTTTTGTTTTGTTTCTTGTTTGTTTGTTTTGTTTTTTTATGTTAAGTAGTAATGCATTCTGTGATAGTTACTTTGAAAGTAATGGATTTTTTTTCTTCTAGTTGTTTTTCAATTAATGCTTTTATTTTGAGCTATATTTTTAACTGGTTGGACTTGGAGCAACAGTTATATCTCTGAGCATTATGATGACAACAAAAGCTGATTAACTTCTGTGTCCTTCTGTCTGTCTGCTCATATTCCCACCGTGTACATTTTAGTAAAAACAAAGTGTGTCAAGGGGGAAAAGCACTAGGTAATGCCAACTTCACTTCCTGTATTCTCTTCTTCAAGGTATTGCCCCACCTCTTTTCTGCTTTTATTGTCTTCTTAGCCTTCAGATCGCTAAATCTTTGTATTTGTCTAGATGGCATCGATGTTATCAGCGGACAAGAGGGCTTGAGGAGAAGCTACTCTGTGTCATGGGAAAGTAAGTGAACTGCTTTTACATTCATCTTAATTCTAAATACAACTGGCATAAAAATATATTGAAGGATCAAATCATCGTTGTACCTAGACCAAGTAAAACAATAATATGAAATCATTACTCCTATGACTTGGCAACCATATTTTAAATTGATGATGACAGTGTATCCACCTGAGAAATCAAGTAACAAAAACAAACCAACAGATCCTATTGCCAGCATTACCAGGGTGGTGCTGGCTGAAACCAGCAAGAGAAGTCGGGAGGGCGAGTGCCGCAATGTCAGTGTGGGCAGGCTCGGGAGGAACAGATCCACTCAGAGGTCATTTATTTTTAGTCTTTGTCATTCTAAAAGTAGGACCCGCTCTTGGTAGCTCGAGGGTGTCTCCGTTCAGTGAAACAAGTTGCTGATGAGAAATCTGATGACATCAGTCATTCTGTCCATGTCGCGTTCAGAGAGTGAAGTGGGAGAGCTGAGCAGCTCTCTTTCCTTGGTGTAAAAAGCATTCATGCTATATCAGCGGTGTGTTACTCACTTCTCTCCTCGTGTGAAAAAATACCCAAAGCAGCCCACTGAGGCAGAAAGCACACGTGTGTGTATGCATATATATAGATATAGATAGACATATATATACACAAACATATACATGTGTGTATGTATTCATACTTACACGCATGCATGCACACCTGCATGCACACACACACACACACACACACACACACACACACGCTCGCACACACATGCGCACACACAATTTTGGCTCACGATCTGAGAGCATGCATCCTACCTTTGCAGGGAAAGCATGGTGAAAGATGCCGCCAGCTGTGGAAGTTGGTGTGTGAGGTGACTTGCTTACATCTCGGTGAATCAGGAACCAGAGAGGCCTAATCTGGAAGGGGGATAGAGTTATAATCCTCAAAGCCCCATGGCCCACTTCCTCCAGATAGGCCAGACTTCTCAACGACTCCACAAACACCCCAAAGCGGCGGCACCAGCCAGGAAACAAGTGTTTTGAACCCATGACCCTACAAGTGGACATTTTACACCCAATCGTAACAGGAACTCTAGTGGCAAGGGCCATCCCGTGCCCAACATATAAGGGCACTTGTGTGGAATAAGTGGGCACGGGAAGTTAAATACGGTCTCTGGAATATTCACTGGGTTGGGCAGTTTACAGCAAACCACCAAATTATCCGGCCACCACAAACCCATTCACAGAGCTAGGGTAGGGAAGAAATCCAGAGGGAGATCAGGAGAAGAGGAACAGGTCATAGTGTCTGGAGCTTTGTCACTTGTAAATGCCATGTCCCTAGTGATGTGGAGAAGTCTTGTTTCGTTTATAAAGGGAGAATGAGAGCGACCTTGTAATGCTGTCCCATGGAGGAGGAATCACCTAGCAAAGCGACAGACATGAAGACACAGTCAATGGGTGTTTTGCCATGTCTTTCTCAAAACTTCCAGGATAATAAGGTATTTCTAGTTACTGTATATTATGTAATAATTCACGCAAGCGACAGTGTGTCTCATTCTTCTGAATGAACTTCCAGTCTTTATATTACAAGATTCATGTGAAATCAACAAGGAGTGAGATAAAGATTCCATTAAAAGAATTCATAATAATCACATCTGAGTTATTAGTAATTTCTCACGGGGGAATGAAACAATTAAAATCTGTAAGACTGAAGAAAAATATGGAATTAAACGTAGGGCAGTCTTCATCATTATGATCTGTCTTTCATTTACATTTGAACAAGGGGACTTCAGTGTAGGCTTAGTACTTAGTCATCAGTGATTAGCAGAAGCACAAAAATCCCCTGTGGCCCAGTGACCTTAGAGCTGATAAGAATGCCATTTCTTATACTACACCTTTAATGATTAATTGGAAGAATATTTGTTCTGTAAGTTTGTCGGGGTCTGGTGCTAGCCCAGACCATGAATTATTTCTCTGAACCAGACCCCAACATAAGCTATCTGTCTCTGGACCAGCATGCAGGCGCGGGAATAAAGACACAACTCACAGGGTTTTGTTAGGAGGGAGATTCTCAGTGGTCCTTCATGAAGTCCTGAGTTCACATCCTGAAGATTTCCTCCTCTTTATTCTCCAAACAGCCTTATATATCAAAACATAAGCTGGGGGGGGGGGTAGAATCATTAGCATTCTGTCTCCTAGGTAACCAGATGACTGGCTTTTAGTCACATGGGCATCTACCTATCTGCCCTGTATGCTAGGTGGCACGTAGGCTTGAATCAGCATCTCTATGAGGCATCCTCCAAATTACAAAGAAAGGAGCAGAGCAACATCCTGACTCTTTCTTAGGTTAGCGACAGCCTGTCTGGAAGGTCACGTGACCACCTCAGGTGTGGCCTATGGCTTGGTAGCCTGGCTGCCACGCCATATAGAAATGTGGGCCTACATAAATTCACCATGGAGCGGTATCTGCTACTTATTTCATATCCTCAGCTTATTCCTCTACTTTGTGCGTCTCCCACTGCACTTTGCCCCCTCATCTTCCATCACGAAGATGATGGAACAGCCACCTCCTCACCATCCATCTTGCTATGGGGGCAATCTGAGATTTCTGCAATGGTATCCCCATCCTCTGGCCTCTCACTCTCCCGTGAGCTCCCCCCAGTCAGGACGTGTGCACATCAACCCCTCCTCTTCAGGTGTCCCTATCCAGGGCACCACATCCACTTCCGGACTTGGAATCCTTAGCTTACTGAGCAGGATTTGATGGTGGTAATAACCACTACCCCATTGGTAGATCTGACGGGCTGTGGAGACTCCGGTTGCCTAGGAGATTTCACCCTGCCAGCCACTGCAGTCTCTTTAATGGGCATCCTCTCTCCCTGAGTCTGAGTCTGAGAGTAGTATGCACGCTCCCCACGTCTGTATTCACCACCTAATGACCTCAGCCAGTGGCTTTACTTACATTTGCCTTTCTCTTCTATCTGATATGCTGTAATAGACTGAATAATGATGCCCAAAGATGTCCAAGTCCAGATCCTTAGCCCTTGTAAGCAAATGTTACTATGGATACAGGAAAAATGACATGTATCAACTTAAGCTTAGGATCTTAAGATGCCCATTATAGTTGAGTGGACAGTAAACCAAACCAAGATGGTGCTGCGGTGGGGAAGGCAAAGAGTCATTTGACTACAGGGACAGAGCCCAGAAATACGATGGCTGAGGTTAGGTGTTACGAGCTCTGGAGGTAGAGGATGGATTCCTGGGTCAAAGGTGTAAGACTTGAAGTGGTGAGAGCTGGAAAAAGCAAGGGACTAAAACTCAAAACCTCTAGATGGAGTGTGGCTTCAATCAGTGAGATCAGATGGACATTGGCCTCCAAATCCTAAGAGAACCGTATGTCGTTAACTAACAATCATGTGGCAACTGGTTGCATAGAAAATTGGCAAGTGGGCATTTTCTTCACACTTTAACATCTCTGTGATTGGGATGTGTTTAACAATCACAACATCTCAGAATTTCCCTGAGCCAGCTGGAAGGTGTTACCTGTGCCTCCTTAAAACTGGAGGTTGCTTCCAGTGCAGTAACTGCAAGTGCAGCTCTTGGCACGTCGGCACCACTGCAATACAGGCAGTGGATTGAGAGTTCTAGTCGTCTTTTTCAAAAACCTGTCGTTGGTGGTGTTCACTGAGATCATAAATTACGATCCCTCAGAATGAGAGTGTGAACAACTTGAAATAGATCCTGGAGAAAATAGGGAAGCACTGTTTGTTTTTGTTTTTTTTTAAGAGTCATGATGGTTGCTAACCAGAACAACACAGACAAAGTGGCTTTCTCTAGGGATGACCTCAACTGTCATCCATACGTCTAACCACAGCCCTCTCGGATGGGCCGCCATCCCGAAAACAGCGTGCTTCAAGCGGCTGGCTCAGCTACTGCACGGTGATGACGCCTCCTGGTCTATAGCCTTCAGTGCTGGCATTAGCTCCTCCTTTACGAGTCTGTTTCCTATGTGTTCTCAGCCAGAACAAAGAGTCTGGGGGCTGCAGGGTTTGCCTCATTAATTATTGAATCCTAAGCACTTCACACAGGGGCTAATGAGTGATAAAAAGCCAGTCAGTGCCCGAGAACACTGAATGGTACGATGAGACTGGGTTTGTTGGTTAACCCTGGACTCAACCTTTTCTAATTAATAGCCTTCTTTCCAACAGTGTTGGGTTTCCAGAGAAGTGAGAGCAAAGGACCGAGTTCCCACCTTCTCCCTGTCCTCCTCCTAGGCCCCTCCGTCATTAGCATTCTGTATTGGTGGGGTGTGTTTCTTACCATAGTGAGCTGCTGTTAAGATGTCTATCAGCTCAAGTTAATGGTTTACGTTGACTTTTATTATTTGTGTTTTATGAATGCATAACACGTGTCCACCATTGCAGAACCAGATAGAATGGTTTTCTGCCTTTAAATCCTCTGTCTACACTTATTTGTGCTCGTGCAGGCATGCACACACACACACACCACACACACACACTTTACATTGCTTCAATGTTTATGCAAATAAATGGCTGGGCTTTTCCTCAAGGAAACAAAGCCTGGGCTCCACGTTTCCAGTGTTCCTGACAGACACACTGACTGCCCGTCCGAAGTTCTGGCTTTTCAAAATAATCAAGGAATAATAGAACAGGAGGGAGGGCAGAAGGAGGGGGTGGGGAGGGAGAGAGAGAGAAAGAGAGAGAGAGAGAGAGAGAGAGAGAGAGACAGAGACAGAGACAGAGACAGAGACAGAGACAGACAGAGAACACTAGAAACTCCGTCACCCAATGTTCTATCTTGTACTGCTTTCCTGAAAGATTGTTTGATGCCTACTTACCACTCAGCTGTGGTCTCCAGTGCTGATGTCTGAGAGCTGTGATTAATACAGGGACTCATGGGGAAACCGTTTCTCAATAGATTCACTTCCTCTTTCTAGGATTCTCCCCACTCCCACTCTTTTCTCTTCTAGTTTGTTTTTTTTTTTATGTCAATTCTTATGCAATCCCATTTTAATTAAGAAACCACCAAAGACCAATGATATCTTTTTTTTTTCCAGTCATTCCTGGAGGAAGGCTATGCTTGAGGGGGTTCAAATGGCTGAGGCTTCAGTCCTGCTGTGTGAGTGGGGCTGGGGAGGGTTAAGGCTGCTGAAGGGTCAGGGTCTTTCTCTAAGTGGCTTGGTTCTGGACTTCCTGTGGAAGCATGACATGTGGGAGCAAAGTTCTGCAGCCTTGAGCTGGGCTCCTGGGGGTTCTCTCTTCTCCTGACAGGGCCATGAGATTGTTTGCATGAACCTTCTGTACTGGAGAACTCCCTGAAGAAACCAGTTTGCTTACAAAAATCCCAGCTATCACCAATGCGGGAGGGAGTCCTCTCACAGCTGAAGGACACCGTGGGGTCCGGGAAGGATCTGGTTGGAGTTTCATTAATAATCTGAGTTCATAAATGTACTCTCCCCTCTCCCAGATGCTTGCCATTTTCCAAACACCTGTTATTCTGTCTCTTGGACCCCCTTCATCCCCTGAGGCCTCTCCTTCATGGTTCAAGGCAAGTCCTGTCCCTCCTGATTTATACTCTCAATCTTTCTTAATATACAAGTTTCCTGTAACACTTTGGAACACTCTATGAGTGACGGGTCCTTTTGAGAGTCAAGAAGTTCATCCGGGGCTCTGTGGTTCATAACAAGGTGCTCTGAGGTTGAAAGAATAAACGAAGAGCGCCTAGATTCTATAGCAAAAGCCCTGGCCGGAGTGTGAGCTGGGTGGAGTGTGAACTGGGTTTGCTGTTGGCTACTCCAGCATGTCTGGGTGACCACTGGAATGGGCCCAATAGCGGGAATTTCACAAGAACCAGGCTCTCCTGGGAAATCATTAGTCCTGTAGAAGTGGTTCTTGAAAAGACCTGACCTCTCCTGCCCCCGGGCTCCACACATGTTCCACACATGTTCTGTCTGCAGCTCTTCCTCTCCCTTTCCACCAAGCTAATTGCAATTGTATTTCAGAGCTGGGTTTTAAATGTTTCTCCCTAAGGAAACCTCGAGCCGCTGCCAAGCCTGTCAGCCTCCTGCTTCATCTTTCCCAAGCCCCTTGCTTTCTCGTCTTTCATTCCCCTAGCATCTTAGTTCTTGGTGCCTGCGTGGTGTAAAAGTCATGAGGCCAACGTCCTGTGCTCTCCTGTTTACTCCACGTTGGGTTCAGTTCCTACAGAGAGTGGGAACTCGAAGATACTGAAATTGGTAAAGGAGCGTGTATAAAGGCTGATGCTCTGCTTTGATGGATGTCTTGCCAGCGCATTTACCTTAATATGTTAAATGTGTGAGCTCATCAGCAAAAAGCCCATTTTCCATTCTCCTGATTGTTTATACATACCATCATCCATTCAGCCGTCCAACCAGGTCTCGGTGATTGGTCTTGACTCTTCTCCGTCACACGTGCTGACTCTATCAGCAGATTTGACCTGTGCTCCAATGCATCTTCTGTTTACTTTTTGATTTTTTTCTTTTATTGAAAATGAAGTTTTCATATGAGATATTCTGATGCTGCTTTCCCTCCCTCAGCTCCTACTAGTTCCTCCTCACCTCCCTACCCATTGGAATAGACATCCAAGGAATAATAGTGAAACACCAAAACCAAACCAAACCAAACAAAAAGACTAAACCAGAATAAGACAAAACAAACAGTTGAAAAGGAGCCAAAGAAAAAGCTCCAGAAACACATATAGATGCAGAGACACACATGTTCCAAAGCACAGAAAATACCATAAAAACACAAAAATGGAAGTCATAATATATACACTGGAGTCCCGCAAGGTAGAAAAAAAGCCTGACAATATATTATGAGACAAAGAACTTCCAAAGATGTCCCTAAATTTATGTGTGTGTGTTGGCCATCTACTGCTGGGCATGGGGCCTGCCCTTAAGAGTGGTTTGTTTTCCCTCTGGAACTCCATTAGAGAGAACTAATATTTCATGTGCAAGTGGTTTTCAGTTGGAGGTAGCTTCTGAGGTTTGTTCCTCCGGTTACAGCCTCCCCTCCTTTGTCCATCCCTAACTATGTATTCCATTTCCCCTTCCTAAAAGGGTACCATTCCTACTTTCTTACTCTACACCTACCCTCTATGGTTCTGCAGCTTGTAGTTTGCTTCTCATTGACATAACAGTTAACATCCACATATAAGTGAATACATACCACATTTATATTTTCAGGATATCTTACTTGGGATTTTTCCTGGTTCCATTCCATTTACCCACAACTTTCCTGATTTAGTTTTGTTTTAACAGCTGAGTAATATTCCTCATATAGATGTACCACAGTTTGTTTATCCATTTGTCTGCTGACTGATATCTACGTACTTACCAGTTTCTGACTATAATGAAGACAGCAGTAATAAATATGGTTGAGCAAATGTCTTTGTAGTAGGGTGAAGCATTATTTGGGTATATATGCTCAGAGTGGTATAGCTGGGCCTCAACATTGGTCTATTCCAAGCTTCCTAAGGAACTACCACTTTGGTTTTCAAAATGGCTGTACAAGTTTGCACTCCCACCAGCAATGGATGAGGGTTCTCCTTATTCCACATCCTCCCAGCACGAGCTGTCATTTGTTTTATTGATCTTAGCTATTATGACTGATGTGAGATAAAACTCCCAAAGCAGTGCAATTGAGATAAGGGTGGTGATACTCAGCATTTTTTTTGTCATTCAGAAGAGTTAAAGTTATTCTGGTGTGTGTGCGTGTGTGTGTTTCTATATGAAGTTGAAAATTGTCATTTCTAATTCCGTGAAGAATTATGTTCAAATTTTAATGGAGATTGCATTGAATCTGTATGTTGCTTTTTGTAAGATGACCATTTTTACTATATTAAGCCTACTGATCCTTGAGCATGGGAGATCTTTCCATTTTCTGATACCTTCTTCAATGCCTTAAAGTTCTTACCATACAAGTCTTTCCTTTGATAGGTTAGAGTTACTCCAAGAAATTTTGTATTTTTTGAGGCTATTTTGAAAGGTGGTGCCCCCCTGATTTCTTTCTCAATCTACTTCTCATTTATATATATATTGAGGGCTACTGGGTTTTGTGAGTTAATTTTGTATTCAGCTACTTTGCTGAAAGTGTTTATCAGATGTAGTTTCCTGGTGGAATTTTCAGGCTCACTTATATATAGTATTATATCATCTACAGGTAAAGATACTTTGACTTCTTCCTTTCTAATTTGTATCCCCTTAGTCTCCTTCTTTTGTCTTTTGCTCTAGCTAAGACTTTGAATACTATATTGAATAGTACAGAGAGAGTGGACAACTTTGTCTTGTTCCTGATTTTAGTGGAATTGCTTTGCGTTTCTCTCCATTTAAGTTGATGTTGGCTATGGGTTTGCTGTAACTTGCCTTTATTATGTTGAGGGATGTCCCTTGCATCCCTAATCTCTCCAGGACTTTTATCATGAAAGGGTTTGGGATTTTGTCAAAGACCTTTTCTGCATCTGATGAGATGATTGTGTGTGTGTGTTTAGTCTTTTAGATTGTTTATATGGTGGATTACATTTATTGATTTACATATGTTGAACCATTCTTGCATCTCTAGGATGAAGTCTATTTGATCATGGTAGATGATCTTTTTGATGTGCTCTTGGATATATTTTGCAAGTGTTTTATTAAGAATTTTTGCATCCACGTTTTTAAGGGGAATTGGTCTGTAATTCTCATTCTTTTTTGGGTGTTTTTGTGGTTTAGATAGTGTAACTTTGGTTTCATAAAAAGAATTGGGCATTTTTTCTTGTGTTTGCATTTTGTTTAATCATTTGAGGAGTGTTTACATTAATTCTTCTTTGAAAGTCTGGTTGAATTCTGTGCTAAAACCATCTGGCTTTTTTTGGCTGATGGATTTTTAATGACTGCTTCTTTTTCACTAGGGGTTGTAGTTCTGTTTAAATTGCTTATCTGATATTGACTTAACTTTAGTAGGTGGCATATGTTGAGAAATTTATCATTTCTTTTACTTTTTCCTATTTGGGGGAGTATTATGTCCTTCTCAATCTCTGGTCTTAGTGTTTGTTGTTATGTCCCTCTTATCATCTCTAATTTTGATAATTTGGATCTTCTTTCTCTGCCTTTTAGTTCATTTGTATAAGGGGTTGTCAGTCTTACTGATTTTCTCAAAGAACCGATTTTTTGTTTTGTTGGTTCTTTGTATTATTGTTGTTTGTTTCTATTTTGTTAATTTCAACCCTGAGTTTGATTATTTCTTGCTGTCTAACCCTTTTGGGTGTCATTTCTTCTTTTTGTTCTAGAAGTTTCAGGTATGCTATTTAGTTACTAATACAAGAATTTTCAAAAATTTTTATATGGACACTTTACTGATATGAACTTGCCTCTTAGAACCACCTTTATTGTGTTCTGTATTTTTGGGTATGTTGTGTTTCATCTTCATTCAATTATAAAGTTTTTAATTTCTTTCTTAATTTCTGTCCTGACCTGTTTTGTTTGTTTGGAAACAGGGTTTCTCTGCCATAGCTGTCCTGGAACTCTCTCTGTAGATCAGTTTGGCCTCGAACTCTCAAAGCTCTGCCTGTTTCTGCCACCCAAGTGCTGGAATTAAAGGTGTGTACCACCATTGCCCAGCTTTCTGACTAATTTTTCATTCAGTAATGAGTTGTTATTTTAAGGTGTGTTACTTTTGTGTATGCTCTGGAACATTTGTTTAATGATGTAAAGATGTGTTTCTTTTGTTTATGCTGCATTTGTTTAACTCTGTGAAGCTGTGATTCTTTGCCTGTCCAAAACACCTGATGGTCTAATAAAGAGCTGAACAGCCAATAGCAAGGCAGGAGAAATAGGACAGGTGAAGCTGGCAGGCAGAGAGAATAAATAGGACGAGAACTCTGCAAAGAAAGGAGAAGAACCAAGAGAGCAAGGAGAGGAGGATGTCAAGGGTCAGCCAGCCAGCCAGCCAGCCAGCCATGGAGTAAGAGTGAAAGTAAGATATACAGAAGTAAGAGGAAGAAAAAGCCCAGAGGCAAAAGGTAATTGAGATAATTTAAGCTTAGAAAAGCTGATAGGAAATAAGACAAGCCAAGGCTGGGCATTTAGAAGTAATAAATTTATTTGGGAGTTGGGTGGCAGGTCCGCAAAAGAGCCAAAGAATAAAAACAACCAGCAATGTTGTTCAGTTTCCATGAGTTTATAAGGTTTTTGTTGTGATCAATATCTATCTTTTATCACATCTATAGGATGTGATTTCAATTTTGTTTTATCTGTTGAGCTTTCCATTGTGATCAAGTATGTGGTTAGTTTTGGAGACGGTTCCATGAACTGCTGCTAAGAAGTTATGTTCTTTTCTATTTGGGCGAAATGTTCTGTAAATATTTGTTAAGTTCATTTGGTTTATGACGTCAGCTAGCTATTTAGTTTTTGTCTAGATGGCCTGTTTATTGGTAAGCGTGGGGAACTGAAGTCTCCCACTATCACTGTGTGGGAGTCAAGGTGCAATTTAAGCTGTAGTCGTGTTTCTTTTATGAACTTGGGTACCCTTGTGTTTGGTGCATAGATACTAAGAATTGCAATGTCCTCTTGGTGTATGTTTTCCTTTGATGAGTATGTGGTGTCCCCTATAACTTCTGATTAATTTTTGTTTGAAGTCTATTTTGTCTGATGTTTAAATGGCTACAGTGGCTTCCTTCTTAGGTTCATTTGCTTGGAATATCTTCATCAGTCCTTTAACGATGACGTTATATTTATCCTTGATGTTAAGGTGTGTTTCTTGGTTGCAACAGATAGATGGATCCTTTTTTCACATCTGTTCTGTTAGTCTGTCATTTTATTGGGGAATTGAAACGGTTGATCTTGAAAGTCATTTATGAGCATCTGTGCTAGCTAGTTCATGTCAACTTAACGCAAGCTAAAGTCATAGGAGGGAACCTCAATTAAGAAAATGTCTCCATAACATACAGCTTTCTTTAATTAGTGGTTAATGGGGGACAGCCCAGCACTTTGAGGGTGGCACCATCTCTGGGATGGTGGTCCTGGGTTCTATAAGAAAGCAAGCTGAACAAGCTATGAAGAGCTTGCCCATAAGCTGCAACCCTCCATGGTCTCTGCTTCCAGGTTCCTGCCCTGACTTCCTTCTACGATGAGCAATGATATGGAAGTATAAACCAAATAAACCTGTTTCTCCCCAAGTTGCTTTCAGCCATCACAGCAATAGTAATCCTAACAAAGACAAATTGGTAACAGAATCATAAAGTATTGCTGTGACAGACCTGAACATGTTTTGGGGAGAGCTGCGGAAGGACCTTGGAACTTTGGGCTAGAAAAGCCATCGGAGTCTTCAAAGCTTGGTGAGCTGTTCTGTGGAGCTTGGAAAATAACAAAAGCAATCAGGATTATGGAGGCCTGGCTTCTGAAGTTGCAGAGGAACTTGAAGAGTCTCTTAGACTCTATCAGGTCTGCTTGCTCCTTTGACTTGAGAATCTGTGGTTCTGGTTAGCTGGAGGATCAGCTGTGATTAACAAGAGGCGAGAAGTCAACCCTTTCTTTTCTTGGGACAACTGATGCTGGTCGGCTGGAGCTAAGAATTTAGCAATGGTTGAGAAGAGATCAGCATCACTGAGGTGGAATGCACAGGAACTAGTTCCTCAGAGTCGGCACCCAGAAGCTGTGTCCTACCAGAGGTGGCCAAGGCCGAACCTCACAATTGCATCTGAACTTGGTAGTGTGAAGGTTTGGAAGGCATGAAGGGGTCATGGGCAGCAGCTGAGGCTTGGCCGTGTGTGCGCGGGCGGGGCTAGAGTTCCTGAAGAGAAGGCAGGAGTGGCTATTTGTGAGACTGTGGCCCAGATGCACAAGGGACCCCAGAATTTTGTAGATGCAATGGAAACACTGCCAAGAAGAGCAGCGGAGGTGGAATCGAGGCTGCCAGAGCTTGGAAGACAAGCTGTGGATGCTGCAGAGGGCAGAACCAGGGAAGGGACTCCAGCCCTTTGGAGGAGTCCAGAAGACCAGGAGCAAATCCCAGATATTGGACACTGAGTGATTTCCACTGTTGGAGTTTGGTTTTGCTTTGACCTGATTATGGCTGTGCCCTGGTACTCCTCTTGAAGTAAGTATTTCACTTATTCTTGGTTTTACAAGTACTCATAGTCGAGAGACTGAATTTTTAAAGAGATTTTCGGTTTCAAAAGAGACTAGAATTTTAAAGAGGTTGAAATTTAAAGTGGGTAGCTTCTTCAGGTTGAAGTTTTCCTCCTAGCACCTTGCATATGGCTGTATTTGTCGGTAGATACTGCTTAGATTTTTTTTTTTAATCATGGAATGTCTTTCTCCCCCCATCTATTGTGATTGAAAGTTTTGCTGGGTATAGTAGTCTATGCTACTATAGTCTGTGGTCTCAGAGTTTGTATAACATTTGTCCAGGCCCTTCTTGCTTTTAGAGTCTCCATTGAAAAGTCCCATGTTAGCCAGGCGTGGTGGCACATATCTTTAATCTCAGCACTGGGGAGGCAGAGGCACAGGCAGACCTTTGTGAGTTTGAAGCCAGCCTTGGTCTCTAGACAGAGTTCCAGAACTGCCGGGACTGTTGCACAGAGAAACTCTATAGCAAAAATGTATCAAAAAACTAAAGGAAAAAAAAGAAAGAAGAAAAAAATCCCAGGTGTAATTCTAATAGGTCTGCCTTTGTACACACTTGGTCTTTTCCCCTTGCAGTTTTAATATTCTTTCTTTGTTTTGTGCATTTAGTGTTTTGATTGTTGTGTCACGGGGACTTTGGTGGCTGGGATAAAGGGACCAGGTGAAAGAAAGGCTATAGAAGAAGATCTCTGTGCTCTGCTGGGGATGAGGGCAGAGAGGAAGGGGAGGCCACAGCCGGTCACCTGCTACAGGGCTGGGGATTAGGCTGGGGCTCGGGTTTGGATTTGGAGGAGAGGAGAGAGAATGAAGATTGCATCCCTCCTTCCCTGACCAGTGTCCCCATTTACTTTTAAATTTAAAATTTTGATGAATTTATGTATATATGCAATATGTTGTAAAGATGCTCACTCTGTATTCTTATCTTCCATCATCCCAAACCCATTATTTTCAACTACTCCCCTTCTCTTGGCTGTGTGTGTGTGTGTGTGTGTGTGTGTGTGTGTGTGTGTGTGCGCGCGCGCGCTTGTACGTGCATGTGCGTCTGTACAGGTCTTGTGCAGGTGGCCATGGATGTTGTGCAGTCATGGTTACCTTGGCCATGCCATCTCTAGAAGACAGGGTTTCATGGTACCCCTCCCTATCCTCCAGCCCTTACAATCTGGCTGTCCTCCCTTCTGTGGCGTTCCACAGACCTTGGGATGGGTTAGATGTCCCGTTTAGGACTGAGCATCCAGCAGGAATCCAGTCTCAGCACTCTGATGTGTTGTGGGTCTCTGTATAACCTTTACTCCCTAGAAGAAGCAGCCCCATGGCCCAGGTGGATGGTCCTTGTTCTAGCAGCTTGTCGCCTGGGTGGCTACAGCTAATTAACAAAAGGCTCCATTTCCCTTCTCGGTTCTCTTTAATATGTTTACAAAGGCAGCATGAAGGAGTTCACAAAGCGGAGAGGAAACAATACTATTCTCCTCCTCTTTAACGTCTCTTCAGTCACAGCTCATAACACTCAGAGCCCGACTCCTCCTCGTGGTTCTCATTCTGTCTCCTTCTATTCTGCCTCTGCTTGGGTCAGCTGAGCTCGTGTTAGCGCATCGAAAGTCCCATGCCTTTTCTTCTTCAAGCCTATTCTCTTTGCCTGTAAGAATCCTCATCTAGCTCCGTAAAGGGCTACTTCCTTCTGACTCTTTCCATTTAATTTACTAACCGATTGAACGACCAGAGTGCTGAGAATTACACCCAGGGCCTTGTGTGCTAGGCAAGTGCTCTCTCATGGAGCCATAATTCTAGTCTGCAATCTCGACTCGAAAACACTTCCTGAAGGAAGCTCCGCTAACCATTCCCTGTTAACTACAATTGATGACAGCACCCTGACCATTTTCTTCTCAGCATCCATAACTGTAATTCTGCCTTTGCTAATTTGTCTTTCCATTACTTTCAGTCTTCACACTGTAATATAAGCGCCATTATGCATTTTGTGTGTGTGTGTGTGTGCGTGCGCGTGTGTGCACACGCGTGTGTGTGTGTGTGCGCGCGCATGCACATATGTGCAGAAAAGAAGGAGAGTATTATGTGTGAGTGTAGTATATGGGCATACATGAGTATGGGTGAATATTAACGAGTCAGTGGGTGCTCATACCTGTGACCACCAACAGAGGACAGAGGGAAGCATCATGGATCCTGCTTTATCAACTCCACATTATTTCCCTTGTTACAGGGTCTTTGAACCTGGAGCTAGGCTTGTGGCCAGCAGACCCCAGCAATCCACAGCAGTCACTGAGATGGGGTGAGAGGCGTGTACAGCCAAATTAGCTTTCAAGGTGGGTGCTGGGATCTGAACTCAGGGCCTCGGGCTTGTGTAATAAGCCATCTTATCCATGGAAACATCTTTCCAGCTCCCATGCTGTGAACAATGAGACAGTTTTAATATCAGCACACAGCATGTTTAATACACACTGGTCAAATGGATAAACAGATGACTGAGCAGAATTCAAGGAAAAGTGACGTGCAGGTGACCTGAGGAGGATATTCAGTCTCTGTCACACTTGGCTTGGAGGGACTCAGACACTAATGCCCTCTGCCTTGGTCAGCACAGCTTGGTGTGGACACAGTCACCAGCAACCTGTCTGCTGGGCATGGAGGCCAAGCTGTCACCTCAGTCTTGGTAAAAGCATATGGGTGGTCAACACAGGCTGCCGTCCCGTCTTGGCAAAGAAGGGAGATGTCTGAAACTGTGGGTGCCGCATGGGAGAAATGTGAGCTTTGGTCAGATTCCTCTCAGGAAAATGCGAAGGTTCTAACGAGTCTGCAAAGTGAGGCTAGAGCTAGGGAGGAAAAAAAAGTCATCTTGGGAGAGTTGTGGCCGCGTCTTTCAAGCCTTGCCTCTACCTGGGTGACTCTTCTGAGTGAGTTTTTGACCTTCATGACATTTAGAGCAGCAGAGGCAATCAGTCAACAGTGCCAGGTGACACTGGGAGGCCACCGAAGCTTCGGCTCCTCCGGTGGCAGTGGTTGCAGTTTTATGAAGTTGCACTGGAAGTACGTTAAACAAAGGAGCCTTGAGCCTGGTCCAGCTGTTTGCAGAAACCCCTCAGGTGTTTATGTCAATGACCACGTAGACAACCTTAATGTGTTGCAGGTGGCTGCTGCCTTCTTCCTCTTCTTTTTTTTTTTAAAGCATTCTCACCAGGCAATCCAATTTAAGTATACATTTGGGCCAAATTCTAATCCTTCGCGGCTCTACGGGGGATGCGATTTCATTAGCGAGAAGGCACCGGGTTCTCTGAAAGGAAGAATTGTCTACTAGTTTAGAAGTCAACCTAAACGTCGGCGAGTCCTACATCCTGTTTCTGCTCTGTTTGTCCCTGGATTACTTCTTTCCATGGAAGCCGGGTTTCTTCAAGCCTGCTGCTGCTTGTTGTTGGAAGTTCTGCGTGAGGAGAGCAGGGTCCCAGGAAGCCTCACGCAGGAGCCTTGCCTGAAGCCCAGCCTCGTCAGATTCCCATAGCCTCAATTTTTGAAGTGTTTAAACTCGCTTTCAGGCGCGCTGTTTCCCTGGCTTAAGCAGCAGTAAGGAATGTGTTTCTGGCACATTCCTTCCATCTCTGCCTATACTCCCATGAGCCTCTAGCCTACAGTTTGCCTTCAGTTTAGCACTACATACGGTCCGTTTCACTACAACAATCACAGTACAGCGTCCTCAGCTGTGCTTGCCTGAGCCGGGTCTCTCCGAGTGTCTGTTTTGAAACCTTGATGTTTTGTCTCCTTTCAAGAATATATATCTTTTCTTTTTCTTTTTCTAAATTGGTAAACCTCATTCTGCCCGTCATCTCATACCGGAACTCTGTACCCATAAATCAAGAACCCTGCTCCATAAAGATTTTGTTCACTTTCCAGCCATTGTTTCTTAGAGTAAATCTTAGCTTGCCTGCCCACCCAGCTTTTTGGTGTCTGGTCTCAAGAGCCAGTACAGGGACTAGAATCTTAGTTTTGAGTCTCAAACTAGGAGGTGAAACCCAGCTCTTTGTCTTTAAAATGTTTCTATCTCCAACCTGCTTCAGCTTCTGAGTTTCATTTTGTAATCAATCTTTCTCAATCACTCTCTCTCTCTCTCTCTCTCTCTCTCTCTCTTTTTCTGTTATGAGTATGTATAGAGTATACCTATGGGTATGTTTGACCCCTCGTGTGTGTGTGTGTGTGTGTGTGTGTGTGACTGGGAGCCAGCGGAAGACATTGGGTTTTCTCCTGTAGAACTCTTTGCCTTATTCCCGTAAGTCAGTCTCCCACTGAAACTGGAGCTCATTGTTTTTCAGCTAGGCTGGAAGCCAGCAAGCATCAGCGGTCTCTTTGTTTCTCTTCCGCTCCCTCCCCAGAACTGTGGTACAGGTGCACATGGCCACACTTGGCTTTTCTCTTGTGCTAGGGATCTAGCTCAGGTCCCCAGACTTTTTCAGCCAATGCTCCTTCCTTCTGAGCCATTTCCCTAGCACTTCACTATCTTTTCCTGGTTCCTAATTTCTCTGTCACATGGCTTTGAGCTCTCTATCCTAACCGTTTGTAAGCATATCGTAACCATTGCTGACTCTTCCCCCTACCTGCGTCTTATTTCCGCACCTTGAGACGGCATTGTGTTTCCAGACAGTACTCTTCAGCTCCAGGAGTTGGCTCTGTCTTTGCTCTCTTTCCTGGCCTCATTCCTCCCAGCAGGCTCTCTGTTGTTGCTTTTATTTCAGACTCTCTGGATGTCCCTTCAGCCACCTGGCATAGCTAGGTGATTCTGCGGCCTTTGGAAGCTTACAGATTGTATTAGTTACTCTTCCGTTGCTATGATAAAATAACGTTACCAAGGCAACTTCTAGAAGAAGATTTCAGAAGGATGAGTCCATCACGACATCACCAATAGTGTCTGGCATGGTAGCTGGAGCAGGAAGCTAAGACTCACGTCACCAACAGGAAACGGGAAGCAGAGAGAGAACTTATAATAGGCAAGGCTATACTCTCAAAGCCCACCGCACCCAGGGGCACAACCCCCCCCCCAACCTTCCCAACAGTACCCAACCAGGAACCAAGCGTTCAAATGCCTGAACCTATAGGGGGATGTTTTTCATTCTAAACACCACCCTGATGTGAGCTAGACTCAAGTTCAGAATTTTTGCCAGATGGCCACAAGGACTAGCAAAGTCTGAGGAAGATAGTTGTGTTCTGGACACACTAATTGAGATGAGTTTTCATTGGCTGAGTGACCCAAATGAAATATTTATATTTAGGTTTAAAAACTGATTTCACATTATTAGAGCCTCTTTCATTCTACAATATGAAATAGGAATCTCTTCAGCAATATCCCCAACTAGAGTAGCCCAACAGTTCCATTTACAAGGAACTTAGTACATCTCAGTGTCTCACTGTCCCCTGCCTGGTTGGATTGTCAAAGCCTGAGATGCTCTCTTGAAGGGACCGACTGTTCTACGGACTGGCTTTCCTTTGCTCCTATTCAAGTCCACATTGTATTCAAGAATGTATTGCCATCTCTTGTTAATAAGAGCCACCTTTAGAGGTCCATGAAATAGTAGTGGGAAATTGAACATCACGACCCAATTTCCCGTTCCTTAGAAGTCACTCATTTCAAAACCGATTTCCTTCTGAAGAGAGGGGAGGTAGAATTAGATACTTATCAAAACTCTGAATGAATTCTCAAATATTCTGTGTTCCCGGAGAATCTTAAGAAATAGTGAAAGTGGTTCTATTTCTTAAATAGTTGAAGACACTTTGTATGTGGGCAGAACTAAGCAAGATCAGGCCAGAAGCCAGGCTCTCAGGGCTGGCAAGTTGAGCGGTGAGATCAAAGCTGGGTTGCAGGGTAGACAGAGACTCAAGTGAGGTTCAGGGGACCTGTCCGCCAGCTGAGGAGGTATTGGTGCGGTGAGACTTGTGATCAGAATCATGCAGAAGAACGTGAGGTGTGAACTGAAGAAAGAACTGCCTAACGTGAGGGCGGTGTTGCTTAGGAAGATCTCCCAGGGTGCTTGTAGTGGGTAGAGTCTATTTGGAAAAGGTCACTTGAGAAGGTGCCATTTTTGTTCTAGATGCCCTGCATCCACTAGGAAGAGCCAATCAGAGGGAGTAAAGCATCCTCCCATCAAATTTAGGCATTAAAAAGGCATTAGGCTTTGGTTTGAAAGACGCAGGTTCCTGTTTCGCTGCTTATTCCGATGTGTTCCGAGAGAGCAAGTCACCCTCCCAGACCCCGATTCTTCTTTTTAAGAAATGGCAGAACCCAGTTAATGAAGGCAGAGGATGAATGTAGGTGTCTTTGAGCACGGGGTGAGCATGCTACAGCAATTAATGTTAGAACCTCCTAAAACAAGGAGGTCTTTTTCCCCAAAGGGAAAATCCCCAGAATTTGCTCCCCAGAAGATGTCAGCTGCACAGAGAAGACAGAACGGGGAGAGGCTGTGCTTTCCTGTGCGGGTCTGTTCAAGGGTTTTGTGCCATGTTTTGTCAGCTGCTAATAATGGAAGTTCCTGCCAAATATGAATTAATAATAACGCTAAGTCTAAACTTTCCTGGCTGCCTTTTTAGCAGTAAGCCACGGAGCCTAGCGGCATGAGCTTTTCTACAACTTGGCTTTGCGGTTCCGGTCAGGTCCAATGCACAGCTCTCCAGATCTTCAGGATTCCCCTGACCTCCACATATGCATACAGGTCCATGAATACCTGCACACACATACATATAACAAATACACACACACTCATAACAAATGTATGTGCGCGCGCACACACACACACACACACACACACACACACACACACACACACACACACACACAGAGATACTGAAGGATCATTTGAAAAATTCCTACCCTAATCTCAAAACCACCCTTTTCCCTGGGAGCCTGTGGTCCTTTGAGGGAGAACAATGACAGGTCCAAGATCTGAGTATCAGGTCTGTGTTTTGCAAGACTGCCAGTGCTCCTGGACTCTGGTTGTCAGAGCAAGAAACTATGCACTTAAATACTGGCCCATGTACTCGCCATGCAATTCTGATGTTTCCAATCCTGATTTACTACTGTTTTGATTATTTTTGACTCCTCCCCTTATATGGGTTTTTTTTTTTTGGTTGTTGTTGTTGTTGCAATAGGGAGAAGCCAGTCTTTTGCCATCAACTTAGTTCATTGTTCAAGTCTAATGTATGTGGATAGTGACTTAGAAATAGGTACCCCCATGGGTAACGGGCATACCCAGTCCAGTTCATTCTAAATATTTCCTTTTGCCTTTCTCTTACTCATTCCGTCCATTTCCTAAATGACTGTTAATGGCAACCCCACCACTTGGGGGAGGTTTTCTCACCTATCTTTATAGTTTACATTCGCTGCTGTATCTTACCTCCTACATAAGCTTCCCCCACCCCCCCAAGAATGACATTGTAGCAAATTTTATTCTTTGTGCTGTTCAAATGGTTCAGTGAGTTTTCTCAAGAGAATGGTTAGTTCTATATATCCATAATTTAGGGTGATATGATGTCATTAACCTAAGCTACCCAATGCTTTACATATTCAGTAAGCCCCTACCACACACCACAGATGCAAACCTTAGCATGCTGAACCTTTTATTGTCAGTGCAGTTTTGTCTTCTCTGGGCTATGATGTAATTAGGATCTCACAGAATGTAGTTCTCTCAGAGTGGCTTATTCTTGGTTTTGATTCTACATTAAGTATGCATTTAAAAGTCTTCTATGTCTTTTTTTAGTTTTTGTTGTTTCTGCCTTAATAGTACCCTCCTCATTGCACCCTGGATGATGCCCAGCGGTGAGGATGTACCTCTGATGATCGTTCACCTTCCGAAGGACATCGTGGCTCTATTCTGTTTGATGCTGTCATGGAAAAATCTACTATAAACATTAACAAAAATTCCATTTTAGCCCAGCAGTGGTGGCACATTCCTTTAATCTTAGCACTCAGGAGGCAGAGTCAGGTGGATCTTTATGAGTTCGAGGTTGTCCTGGTCTACAAGAACTAGTTCCAGGACAGGTCCCCAAAACTGCAAAAAAGAAACCCTTTCTCAAATAAACAATTCAATTTTGTACTTTCCTGTGGACTGTAGATGTCCACTTAAACCCTACACAGTCAGCCCTGATCCCCTGCTGAGACTGGCCAATGATGACATTTTTAGAACTTTTCTGTAAATGTAATCCTCACAGTCTTATGTGCGTGGCTTCTTTCGTTGTTGCTTTTGACTATTGTATTAGTTTCTTGTCTCATTGCTGTAACAGCAACCGACAAGGACAGCTTGAGAGGGAAGGTTTACTTTGTCTCCTGTTCAAGGATGCAGTCTATCACAGAGGGGAAGGCATGACAGACCTAGCTTGGAGAAGCTGGCCATTTTATCTGTGGCCAGAAGCAGAGAGCATCAAATGTTAGTGCCACTTGCCTTTCTTATTTTTTCGTTTCTCTCTCAGCTAGAGTGGGTCTTCCCACATCCATTAACCTAGTCTCTACAGCCCTTCCTAGAATGCACAGAGACTAACTTAGTCCCCTATTCCTTCACAGACATGAGATGTTCATTTCCTAGATGAGTCTAGACCTTGTCAAATTGACAATCAGCATCAACCATCATAACTATTGTGAGCAATGCTAGCATGACCATGCATGTCTAAGGTTTTGTGTGTCTACATTCCCTCATTCTTCTGTACATACCTAAGAGTGGAATCGATAGACCAGGATGAACTCAGTCACAGTTGTTGGTAATTGACTATAGGCTGACACATGAAGGTACAGCTATACACGGAAGTCTTACTATTGATGAAGAATATCTTTTGCATTGTTATAAAGAGCAAATAGAAAATTCAAGGTGAGTACTGAGAAGATAATCATATTGTTGTTGCTGTTAGTGTGTGTGTGTGTGTGTGTGTGTGTGTGTGTGTGTGTGTGTAAATTTGTTAATGGTAGTCGTGGTAGTTGCCTGTGTGTCCCCAACTAGGTCTCTTGAAAGAGTCCAATACTGTCTGTTCAGGTCAAGGAGCAATGTGTCCTTTGGGACATGGATTAGCACCCATCACCCATCATTTTCAACAGTTTCTACGAGGTAAATTAAACTCATGATGAAATCTAGAAAGAATTAGAGTTAGATGACAATATAATCCTTGTGTTAATAGCTGAGAAATATCTATGGGAAAGAGAAAGAGGAATTGTCTAAATATGGATTAGTGAATCTGTATATCCATCCACACACACACACACACACACACTTGCTTCTATCTGTGTGTTTATATGGATGGAACTGCATTGCTCTAGGCCAAAGTGACAATTCTTTCTTCCGCCTCAAGTGCCTCACTGGGCAAAGATCCCCTCAAGGGAACCAGACTGTGTTTAAAAGCCATGCTGCCTGTTGTTCTTTGGGCCAGGAGAGAGAAACACATAAAGGGAGAACTGAACTTTAGACGTCACAGACTTGAAGGACGGGGTGGTTTACAGATGCCGTGAGGGACGTGGTGTTATTTCATTTCAATGCTTTCCTGGCACTATCCTCTTTTGAATCTTCAAAGGGATTTAATTTTTATCTTTTAGAAATGTTCTTTTCTTTTGAAAAAGAAAAAAAAATTGTCATGGAAACAGAAGCAAATGTAAAATTGTGTGGGCATTAACAGCTCCCAAGCCTAGAGCGAATTTTCAAGTTCTGGCCTTGGTTTTTGGTGGTGGCAATGATGAAGACAATGAGGGCAGGCACAAGGATGGAGGATCAGATGTTTAGGGCATTCTCGAGAAGGGAGTTTGACACATCCAACCCTCAGTCTGCCTTTGAATGCGTTTGTGCCTCCTGGAGAGAGGCTGACAGTGATATGCAGACGTATATCGTGCATAATGCTTATTATCTACATGTGTGGACATTTACAGTCATACATCCAAGTTTTCACTGGGACAGTCTTGGAAATTAGATTGGAATAATCTTAATTGAGGCTTACTCTCTCATTCAGTACTGATATGGTTTGGATGTGGTTCGTTGTCACCCAAATTCCTGTTGAAATTTAACTGTGGATGTCACAAGCTAGGTGTTGGGGACAAGAATGAAAGGTAACTAGGTGGTGAAGCCAGTACCAGAAGCCAAGCCAGTGCTGGCACGACGCAGCCAAACCATGAGCCGAAAACAGGCATCTTTCCTTCGTGATGCATCCAGCCTTAGTTTATCATCATGACAGCAGGAAAAGGACCTAATGCTGAAGAAATCACCTTTATTATAGGTCTCCCAAAGTGTTTTTTCTCTTTGTTGTCCCCTCTACCTTCCAGCAGCCACACCCTTCTGCGTGGTTCAGTTGTTGGCCATTCTGAGTGGTAGCTGGACTGGGAGGACAGAGAAAGAGCTAGCGTTTCTCCAAAGCAGTTGCTGCCTCCCCTCCCCTCTTTAGATCCATGTTTCTAGTCAAGCAGAAGGTATTGACTGTAGCCCTCATTTCCCAAACTCAGATGGAAAATACGATTATAAATGTCTTTCCCTTTCTCAAGATTTATCTACAGGGCTATCTGAGAAAGTCAGGAGTTAAACTGACCTCCTCCGGGGAAACAAAGACCTCTTAATCCTCGGTAGGATAATAAAATATTTTAAGATAGGAAATGGTATAGACTAGCACGTTAATTTTACAGGTGAGAAGGCTGAAGCCCAGAGCAGTTGGGTTGGTTCTCAGTCTCACAGCTGGCCTGTGCCCCACTGGGGCATGAATTTGTTCCTCTGGTCTCTCAGGCCAGCATTCTTTCTTCTCTGTTATGCTTCCTAGGTAGAAGACTGTAGTGTAAAGGACCCAATAGTTCTACATCTGCTACTTACATTTCTTTTGAAACCATGTGTTGTGGTATTTTGTTTGTGCTCTAACAAATATAAAACTTGCCTGAAGATCAGAGGGGGGAGCTAGCCGCTAGTTAACCATAGAGGCCAGGGGGGTGGTGGCACTCACCTTTGATTTCAGCACTTGGAATCTCAGGCCTTTAATCTCATCACTAGAGAGGAGACAGAAATACAAGGCGGGTGGAGACAGGGTCTCGCCTATTCGGTCTGAGGGTTCAGTAGAGGTAAGAAGTGTCTCTAGTGGCTGGCTTCTTTACTTCTCTGATCTTCCAGCATTTACCCTGATATCTGATTCTGGTTTTTTTATTATTAAGATCAATTAGAATTTATGCTACATCCATGCAATCTTAGGAGTTAGATTATGGACATAAATAACATCGCCCGTTGTTTATTTAATACCACATTCATTTCAGACAACAAAAAACCCAAGGACCGAGTAGTGATACCCACAATTGCAGAAGCACCAGATGAGGCTGTACTTCTTACAGGGCAAGGCCTCTCAACACAGGCATCTGAGGGAGGACTGGGACTCATGAGAAAGAAGCAGCCTGATCCAGTTCCTTCAGCTGGCATGGCTGCCCTGCTCACATAAGCACAAGGGCATAGTATCCACTCAGCCCGTCCCTGCTTCCCCACCAACAAAGCAAACACCCACAGAAAGCAAAACTAGCAGTGATGGTGGTAACCAGCGCCACACTCTGATCCGTCCAACCGAGAAGGAAATCCATTTAGCATCTGAGGGAGGTCTCTGTGTGGTGCTTCTTTTTGGTCTAGCCTCTGCAGGGTGCTCCGTGGCTCTTCATTCTTGCCCCAGGAAGCTGCTTTAGTCCCAGGAATCCTGGTGTCCCCATTTCCCTTGGAAGGTCTCTGCAGAGATATGACTCAGTGCACAGGACTGACCTTCAGGGTCGGATCCACCCTTACTTTCTGGGGATGCTGAGTGAGGACCACCCTGGCTGAGAAGCGGGGAATAGCTGCATCAGAACCTGGCTGCTGCTTTGGAAATGCAGGGTGAACGAACAGGTATTTTATAGCAGAGCCCGTTGCAGTCAATAATCGGAAATGATGAAGTGTTTTCCAAGCTCAGCATCTCAGATTACAGGCTTATGATTGCCCTAGAAATGAATCTTTTATTTTAGGCTTGGACCTGAGAGCGAAGCAAAATAAAAAACTTGGGAGGATTTATTTTTCCATTTTGCCATGGCTTTCTTTCTTACCTCAGCGAAGGAGATGAGGGGAGGGCACAGTGTGGGTTTTTTAATGAGAATGGCAGGCCAACACGATTTTCCCTTCTTCGCTGTTACATTTTCCTAACTGCATCCACTTCCATTTTATGACTCACTCTGACAATTGACTGTGTTTAAAATTACCCTGCATTCTTCCTGCAAGACTCAGGTCAACCATACGTACTGTGTATACAGTGGGAAATTCTTCCTCACGGATCTGGAGAGTGCTATGGACTTTGTGTTTGTGTCCTTGTTGCCATGGTGACTAGCAGAGGTGAAAGCCAGAGCCTCACATAATGGAGTGGCTGTGCAAATAAGGTATCATGACTCGATGTGCACGCCTCAAGACATGCATTAAAACACCCTAGAGCCATTGTCATGAAATCCACTTTCCACTCCGATCATGCGGGTTATTGCCTAATATACATATTCTCAAAATGATCTCTCTCCACGTCTTTCTCTGTAAATTACAGTCCTGTGGTCATTCCCCTTGGATGCTAGTCTCTGCGAATCTAGGAGAAAGGTTTCACAGCTGGACAAGACACGTCAACGAGAATATCAACGAAGCAAGCTATAGTCTCAAACCTCTCCCCGCTTAAACCCAATTATATGAAAATAATAAAGCCTTCTCCCTTGTTTGTTTAAGAACTTGCTAAATAAACTTGGTTAAGACCTAACAATACTAATGTGTTAAACATTTGCCAGCTGTTAGCATACGGACTCCTCTTCATCTTGGCTAATGGCCCCCAGTTCCTGACTCAGTATTTCCTTAGACGCCTTTAACTGCCCCTAAATTGAACTTACAAGGCTTGTCCCCCAAGTAGCTTTGGATAGGAGGAGAAAATGCCAGGCTTGCCAGACCTTGGACTGCAATGGAGACAAGAGAACATTTCCCCTACCCTCATCTTTCCTATTTCTATTGTCAGATCCAAAAGTAGGCTGGATAGAAAGAAAGCCTTCATTAGATACTTCCCTGTCCCCTCTGCCCACTACCCGGGGGCAACAGAACAGATCCAGGGCCTCTAATTCATGGGTTGAATTCTCAACTTCCAGCCTAATGCTTAAGTCTTCCACAATCTGCCTTTTTCTCCAAGATATTTTCATGTAGACACATATGAGCATTTAGCCACAGGACTACTTTTCAGCGTTTATTTCCTGCCTTCAATATAACTTCATAGTTAATGGATTAGTGAGTGAATCAAAACCATGTCTGCCTCTATCCTGGCCTCTCTTCTGCCATCTGGTGGCGAAATGAAAAAGCAGCGGTATTAAATAATAGACCAAGTAGTCTTTGGTTTTTGTTGTTTGTTTTATGGAATTCATAAGTGCATCCACCAGTAAGTGTTTAGGGGGAATTATTTATCAAATAGTTATCATTTATTTATCATTGAGATACTCCATAAAATGTCACACTCAGCAGAATCACCAAATTTAGTCTGTCCCCAGGAAGTCTATTAAATGTTATGGAACTGAACGCTTCTTGGCTGGGGTGACAGAACAGTCGGTAAAATGCTTGCCTTGCAAGGAAGAACCCGCGTTTAATCCTCAGAACCCATTAACAAATAAGCTGGGCACAGTGACTGAGAAGCCCCAACACCAAGAAGGAGGCACAGACAAGTGGCTCCCTGAGGCTCAGTGACGAGCCGGCCTAGCATACCTGTGCGTCCAGACCAGAAAGACATCCTGTGTCTAAAAACAACAAAACCCATCTTTTGAAAATTAGGTGGGCCGGGCGGTGGTGGCGCATGCCTTTAATCCCAGCACTCGGGAGGCAGAGGCAGGCGGGTCTCTGGGAGTTCGAGGCCAGCCTGGTCTACAAGAGCTAGTTCCAAAGCTACAGAAAAACCCTGTCTCGAAAAACCAAAAAAAAAAAAAAAAATTAGGTGATTAGGTGGATAACTTTATTTAAAAATAAGGAAAACTCTCCAGGTTGTCTCTGACCTCCACATACAATGCTGCATGTATGTGTATCTGCACATACCCTAGCACGAACACACAGACACATAAGAAAGAGAAAAGCTTCCTGCACCAGAGCTAATAAAGTGCCACTTTGTTTGTTTTGTTGGTGGGCTAATAACATTACATTGTGCCCCCAGAATACAGAGCTTTTCTAAGCATAGAGAGAGGAGGAGGGGAAGGGGAAGGGAACACGGGGAAAGAATATTTTGTCTTGAGAAGAAAGAAATTGAATTAGCATTAAACCATTTTAAAGTCTCTCTCTGTCCTTCGGTCTCTCTGTCTGTCTCTCTCTCATTGAACCCAAGGGCTTGGATGTGCTAGGCAAGAATTCTGCCACTGTGAAAGATCTCTTTATTTATAAGAAAATTACCCCTGTGTGCCACTACACTTTTGTTAAACTCGTTATCGTGTGATACAGGTACTATCCAAACTGTTACCCTTTGAGGAAAGCGGTAGTTGTCTCAAGCGAATTTGAATCAGCTTGATAAATTGCTCCACGGCTAACCAGATCTGCATTCCCATCCTCTTCACAAACTCATAAAAAAGAAACAGCCAGAGGTCACCCAGGAACACCACGGGTGTTGCTAACTATCTCATATAATCCACGCGAGTGTTCTGTATCCAGAGGGAGTTTGACCGAACGCGCTCCGGGACAAAGGACATGATGTTTATGTTGAGAGTTAGCCACAACTCTTGGTTTGGTCCACTGCCACAGGCTCGTTTATTTTACAGGGACATTGAAATCCAATGAAGGGCATCACGGAATTCCAGAATCCTTACACATAGAAGAGTAAAAGAAAGAAAGAAAAAAAAAGCAGTGGTGATATAACTGGTGCCTTCCAAAGGGGCCCTTGAAATTCCACCCCTGCTTCCTCACTCCTCCACTCAGCGTCCTCTTGGCCAGAGCTGGGATGAACATTCGGCCAGAAATAGCCTGGGCCTAAAGAGGGGGTGGGAACTCCATCTTTACCATTGCTGATTACAATAATCAATGGGGGACATTTTGACTACCTGGATTTGGGATGCTTTTCCAAACAACATGAAAATTTCTGTTGGCCAAAAATAGAATTTCAAATTACACCCTCTAGGCTTTGCCGTGGTTTCTCAACACCCATCCCCTCACCCCCACGCCCTCGCCGTCCCCACACATTGTCATCCACTGGGGCAATGGGAAAAGTCAGTGCCTTTTCACAGTTGGCTCAAAAGACCTGGGTTTTGGTTTTGGCTTTCGGTTTTGTTCTTTTTTTACTTGTTGTTTTGTTTTGTTTTGTTTTGTTTGGGGAGTGTGCACAGAGGCCTCCTGCAGCATTCTGCCCGGAAGTGGCACACTTTGACCCTTCAGGATCAAAGTCACTGGTGATTTCCTGGAACCAGTAGGCATTTCTTAATATTGTATAAACTTGCTTCTTTTATTGAAGTTGATGCATATAATAAGTGAAATATTCCTAAATAAAGATGTAACACCTGAAAGATGAAATATTAATGAATGAGCTAATTAATACAGACTCATTTGCATGTTGGGAGAGAGGTATCAAAAGGAGAGCTTTTCTAAAGGAAACAACGTATCCTGTTCCTATTAACAGTTTTATTAACTTAAAATGTCGAAACTTAGGGAACTGTTCAATGACCATCTGACTGAGGATGCTGTAAGTACTGGTCATGTGATGGCACCTGGGGGTCACGGTAGGTGATACAGGGCATCTGACCTCTAGTGTCAGGCTCATTGATTGTGTTGATGGTAGAAATCGAAGGAGCCAAAGACTGGTCCAGCGTGACCACGAGGATGGCAGTATGACAGAGGTAAAAAATACCTCTGAAATTTTGCTGTCCATCATGTAGATTTATGAGTGTGGGGTGGTTAATCTTGATTGCCAATTTGAAAGGTTTTAGGACCAGGAATGAGGTGAACCTCTGGGTGTGTCTAAGAGGGTGTTTCCAGGGGAGGACAAGCTAAATCAGAAGACTCAGCATGAACGGAGAAGCCCCATCCACCAGCGCAGGGCAGGGCTGTTGATCAAGGAGAAGGCCAGTGGGGTAAAAGCAAAAAACATTCACTGAATGAAACCGAGGCTACTACAGGGAAAAACAACCACAAACCTTGAGCAATCAGCCGGCCAAAGCAGAAAGAGCTTGGACAAGGGCTCATAATGGCTAATGGTCAACAATATAGAATCACCTGACAGTAGAGTCTCAGTGAGGGACTGTTCCGATCAGGTTAGCCTGTGGGCTGGCTGTGGGGCATTACTTTGGTTACGTGTTCAGTGATATAGGAAGACCCAGACCACTGTGGGTAGCACCATTCCCTAGGAAGGGGTTTCCTGGCCTGTATGAGACCGGTGAAATCTAGCTGAGTACCAGGCTTGCATGCATTCATTTCTCTCTGCTCTTGACTGTGGATGTGATATGACCAGCTGCTTCAGGGTCAGTCCTGCCACATTGAGTTCCCCACAAAAAAGGACTGTAACCTAGAATTATAAGTTAACATAACCTTTTCCTCCTGTGAGTTGCTTTTGATTGGATAAGATGCAGGACGATCCTTAAGATGCGTGCTGCGTGTTGTGGGTATTTTAGCTAGTGAATTATAGGATATAGCAACTGTGCTTGAAAATTCCAACTAGATATTCCATTACTGCCTAAAAGTCAATACTTTTAAACAATATGTTTAGTGTGGTGGTACGCACCTGTGATTCCCAGCATTCCAGAGCTGAGTCATGAGGTCTGTGAGTTGTGGTTAGGAGCCAGTCTGTGTTAGCTACATGGCTGAGTTCCAGATCAACTTTGGCTATGGAGTGAGACACTCTCCCTCAAATCTCACCCCTCTAAACCTTTTTTCTTTAAATTTATTTTTTTATTTATGCCTGTATGTTTGCACATGCTTTCCTGCTTACTTGTATATGCACCATGTGCATCCAGTGTCTGCCAGAAGAAGGTGCTCGGTCCTCTAGACATGGGCCTTCACACAGTAAAAGAACTGACTCCAGGTCCTCTAGAAGAGTAGCAAGTGCACTTAACCATTGAGGCACCTCTCTAGGTCCCCCCAAAATATTTTGAAAGCACTCTTTCCCCCTCAGATATCTCATATCTTATCAAGTTGGAACCATTGCCCTATTAAACCACGCACCTCTAAGCATCACTGAGGCTGAAATTTCCCACCCACGGCACTGCATCTTTCTGATTCCCGAGTAGTTTTGCTAACATTTCTGAGACCACTCTCTGCATCCTCTACTGATTCAGCTAGGCACACATCACTTTCTGGTTTCTGATATAAGACTCAATAAAATAAAAAAAACTAATGCATACTTGCTAAGCAAAAGGAATGCAAAACCCTGCTGGTATTTGGTTTTAAACAGCTGGGCCTACGCATTACAATGCAATGGCTCAAGCACCACGAATAAGGCTTTCTTCTCTAGCTTTCATTGGTTCAGTGATCAGCGAGCCCTCTCCACTTAGGAAGGAAGGGAGCCTCTGGAAGCTAAATGGCTACAGCTTTGCGTTTTGGAAAGAAATGAAGACTCTTGGATCCATCCGACTGTATCTTCATGTCGTTAGGAAAGAATGGCGCTGCTTGCATGTGTGCTCATCTGGAGCATTCGCGCATGACCCGGGAGTAGAGCTGGACAGTCGTATGTGAAGCAGAGATAGAGGACTTCAGGGTGTGGATTGAGGTCATATGCCCACTCTTGAGTGGATGGGCCGGCCACTAGGAGAATACTGACTGATCCTCTTTCAAGAAACACACGCACTTGCATGCTGAACAGAAACCGTTGGGCATTCTCTATGGTCACACTTCTTCATTGAAACCTAATGGCCCCATCTCTCCTGCTGCCTTAGTTTAGGTTCTCACCGGTAAGGGTAGGCTTTCTTCTGTATCAATTATACTTTTCTTTCTCTACTTCAGGTCACTAGGTATCTCCCCATTGGCCCACAAAGCGAATGTCATCCAGTCTTCCCCTTCTCATTCTCTGCCCCAGATTCTCTGTCTTCCTACCAGACACCTGGACGACTGGACAAAACTCCAGCTAGCCTGAGCTGTGGCTTCCCAGCATACAAGATCATCTCTTGCTTTCGACGACCCTTTCTCCTTCTCTCCTTCCTTCCTTCCCACCAGGTCACTAGGAGCCACCATCTCAAGAGAGGATAAGAAAAAATAAGAAACACAGCTATTTCTCAGGACCTGCCTCAGATAATTAATGCATTTTGAAAAGCAAATTCTGAGTGAACGCTCCTGTCCCTTGCTCCCCGGTTTGCTCCCTAAATCAAGTTGTGATTCATGGTGAGAATTCTGGGCTCCATCACAGTAGAACGACTTGTGCAAGGAACACAGCAAGAGGGGGAACAAGAAGTCACATCTTTGGTGCGATCTGCCCATCCCAGTGAGAGACGGGTCCCAGGTGTGTGTGGAGCGTCGGGCATAGCGATGTGCTGTGGCTGACAGGATCTGGCTTCCTTCCAACCGGGCAGTAGTGTGGAGCAAGACGAGCGAGTCGTCCAGGTCTGAATGCGGTGCTTTTTAATTATACCTGGACACAGGAGCCCTCACTCAGACACAACTGAAGTCCCCAGTGGGCTGTCGTGGCCGCTGTAAAGATTTGTCTGCGCCGCTGGTTGTCTCAAGAGCCTGGCATCACACTGATCATTAAACCAAGAGCCGAGGAGCAGCTGGACGTTACCATGGCAACCTGCTCGGGTTACTGCCGGAGCTTGGTAACAAGAGCGTTTTATTATGGGTCATTAAGGGCAAAAGGCTTCATTTACATTATTTCCTGTAAAAATCCCATTATTTCAGGTTATTTCAGGTGTTACACTCCGTCCGTCCCTACACGGCTCTACTAGAAAAAAAAAAAAATCAAAAAAGAGCGCTGTTGGAAGAAGCAACCGTGTAACAGGCTTTAGGTAAATGGAGCCTTGGAGCGTTTGGTAGTTGAGAAAAGCGTCTCACCACAGGGGTGTGGGGTAGAAAGCGACTCGGTGTTCTCTGAAGGCGGAGGATTCTTGCTCCACAAAGCGGAGACAGCCGCCTTTTCACGTTTGTTCCCCTTGGCTGAGTCATGCCGTTTCCTTCTGACTGGCACTGATAAGAACTCTGCAATCTGCTAAGTGCGACAAATTTGGCCTGCCTGCTCCTTAGCCGCCACCGATACTGTCTCAGGTGTCTTCTGTTTCAGAGCAGCCGCGTGCAAGGCGTGGCAGCTCCTGGAGCATTTGGGCACCAAAGCTTTGAGAGGCTGTGAGTGGTTTTCTTGTGAATCCATCCTTAGAGGCAGAGAAATCAGACAACCAACTCCAGTTAGTGGCTTTCTGGTAGCGTGGAGTCCTGGCCAGCACCCCACACCAACCAGAAAGGGTAAATGTTGACCGCTAAGGATATTTAAGAAAGGTACCAAGAAGGCCATCCCTTCTCTTGTGGCTCTATCCACTGCCTATAATAAAGGGTAGATATTCTACAGGGACAACACAAAGACCAGATACTATGCCCAAGCTTCCAAGTCCCTCTGGCCTATCGAGAGTTATTTTCATCCTTTCTGAGTTCTCACAAGCCCCTCTCATGATTGACAAGATTCCTAGGTGTTCTGTACCTCCGGATGACAGTTGAGAACTAGAGACAACCAGGCCATGGCCTAATCCTTAAACGTCTGGAGCTAATTTAGTACTATTTGGAGACGTGAAATGCCACCATGTGCAGAAAACCCATCGCCTAACATAGAGGGACAAGGGCTACACCACTGAATCGGTTCACAATGTCAGTGGCAGCATCACCTACTTGCAGGGACAGGTGACCCAAAGTGGAGCAGTAGCCGGCCAGGGGTGATTGTCTGCACTTTGCTTGGAAAGAAACCACTCAGAAAGAATTGCAGCATTGGGTTCTCAGTCAAGCAGATGAAAATCAGTCTTGGTCTACTAGTTAGCAGGATTACTGAAACTAGATGCAGATTTTGTGTGTGTCAAATTCTAGTCTTTTAAATATAACATGGGGTGGGGGGTTAAGTGGAGGGAGTGGGAGGAGGGGACGGAGTGGGAACTGAGATTGGGTATGTATAATAAAATAAGATAGCTTGTTTTCTTCTTTAAAAATAAATATAGGGGTTGGGGATTTAGCTCAGTGGTAGAGAGCGCTTGCCTAGCAAGCGCAAGGCCCTGGGTTCGGTCCTCAGCTTCAGAAAAAAAAATATATATGTATGTATATACTAAAATATTATTAAATATAAACAATGCCATTATAAAGATACTGTATATCATGAAGATTTTGAGTTATAGATATCCATACTTTCATTTAAAAATTATCAACAAATATTTCTCTACCCATTAAAATTAGGTTGTCAAGATGTAAAAATAAAAAAATAAATATAGCATCACGGCATCTTGGAAGACAGTGTGACCTTATTTGTCAGAGTTGAGGAAGAAGCAGGTGAGTTAAGGCCATCCGGACAAGGCTCTTGACGTCATGTTGTGGCAGGCAGATAGGAAGCTAAGTACAGATTAGATTCCATGAGCTAAGAGGATCTCACGCACCCACTGTAGCCTACAAGAGACATGAGAGTCATGGCAGGTTCGTGTACAAACTGCTTGTCTTAGGCTGGAGAAATGGCTCAGTGGTTAAGAGCACTGGGCTGTTCTTCCTGAGGACCCAGGTTCAACTCCCAGCACCCACACAGCAGCCCACAACGGTCTGGAGTTCCAGTTCCAGAGAATCTGACACCCTCACACCAATGTACACTAAAATAAATAATACTAAATAAATAAATAAACTTGAGCATTTGCTTGTCTTGTCCATCAAAGGCGATCACGGTAAATTTGACTCAGAGAATGAGGCTATCCCAGAATGATAAAAGACTGTATGGGTAAAAACACACAGCAGGGGCAAGCGTGTGTCTTACTGGTGGGTTTATGATGCAGTCGGTTATAACCAGAAGAGCTGTGGTTATGGTCTGTGGTTGTCAAACACCCCCTTTGAAGGGTAGTCCAAGCCAGAAAGTCTAGTTCGGGAGGCAAAGCTTCCAGATGCCTAATTGAACACATGTTCGGCTAAATTAGAGTGGAGGAGGCGGAGCTCTGAGGACTGGGGCTTCTTGGGCAATTCCCAGCAGCAAGATTAAAAGGTGGAACTTGATCATAAATGATGGTCCTAAATCTTTCCCTGCAGCATTGATGTATGTAAGCTTAACTCTCAGAAAGCTTCACAAAGGACCACTTAAAGACGATTGGGTACAAATGGTAGTTACCTTGGCAACCTGCATCCTACAGTTCGTCATCTGGTATAAGGATCCTTGGTTTTTTAGCAGTAAGTTTGAGTTCAAATTTGTGTGTTTAAATATTACAAACAGAATGTATACAAATCAGACCGAAAGAATAATTCTAAATCGGACACAGTGGCAGATAGATAATAAGAAAAGAAAAACAATTGCTGAAGGAGGCCCAACTGAATAAAATGGAAGTTAGTGTTACTTCTCAATGGGCCCTTCCATCGTAAAGGAGCAAAATTATTACAGTGACTAAAATTGTGCACTGCCAAAAATAGCAACGAATTAATATTACAATGGCTTTGCAATATGAACTAATTTAATCATCTTCTCGATGGTATCCTAAATGAGCTAGAGACAGAACTGCTTGTGGACATGTCTTGAGGAAGATTGCCCTGTTTCCAGCAACTTCTCTTTGCTAATTCTGAGGAAATGCATTGACCTTTCCCAGTGCTTTCTCTGTTCGTTTCTGACTTGTCTGAAAGCCTGGAAATCACTGTTCTCCTTTGGCACAGAAAACGCTCTTTGAAAATGACACCCTCAATTGTTTCTGTCTTTGGGAACTGACACGTGACTCATACTGTTTTCTCTCTTTAAAGCAAGAGGCAGTTCAGCGGGCAAAGAACTTGCCATGCCAGTGTGAGGTCCTGACCTTGAACCCCTAGAACCCGAGTAAAAAAACTTGATGCAGCACCATCTATAATTCTATTGCTCCTGCGGTGAGTTGGAGGCAGAAATGAGAGAATTCGCAGAAGCTTGTGAGCCAGCAAGGCTGGTATACGTAGCCAGGAGCAACAGGGACCCCATCTCAAATGAGATGGAATGTGAGAACCAAGCTTGAGATTGCCCTCTGACCTCCGCATGCATGCTGCGTGGCTTGTACAAGCCCTCCCCCAACATACATTATATACACATGCATATATACTATACACACATGCCCAAAATTAATAGTAGTAAAAGAAGCATGTCCACTTGTCAGAGCAAATTTAAACGAGTAAACTTAAATGACCATGGAAGCTTCATGTGACATTTCTTTTTGCACTGCCTTACCTCAGAACTTCTGATCACATGCTTCTAGTTAATACATGGGACTGAAGAGTGTGTCCAGACATGCTATGCTTCCCAAATAAAAAGGAAAAGGCCTTTTATTATTAGCCTGGAGTGCATGGTGAGAAGCGTCAGAAGAGTCCTCTTTATGAGAAATCTTTATAGTATAATTAAGAACCCATTATAGTCAGGCTTAGGGGGATGTTAAGTACAGCGTTGTCCAGAGATGACTGACAGAGAGATCTGTAGTTAAAACTCCATAGGCCATATTGGATAGGCCATCCAATCGTGCAGAGGAATGATTTGCATTGCTTTCAGAAAGCCTGAGTCTTGGGGATTTTAGGGGCCTCCAGACGTCTCAGGAAGCATTTCTCAATCTATGGGTCGAGATCCCTTTGGCGGGGGTTGAATGACCCTTTCATATCAGATACTTACATAATGATTTATAACAGTAGCAAAATTACTGTTATGAGGTAACAATAAGATAATTTTATGGTTGGGGTCACCATGACATGAAGAACTATATTGCAGGGTCTCAGTGCTAGGAAGGTTGAGAATTACTGGCCTAAGGGTTCTCTTCTACAGTATCTTGGAAGGGCAGTAGGAAGTTAACACACTGTCTGCAGAGCTCAGCCGGGGATGCTAAGTCACTGTACTGGATGTGCTGCTAAAACAATGAACCATGCGTTCTCTCTCCCTCTCCTTTTTCCTTTTCTCTATCTCTCCCTCCCCTTTCTCTTTTTCTCCCTTCCTCTCCTTTTTCCTTTTCTCTCTTTATCTCTCTCTTCTTTCTCATTTTCTCCCTCCCTCTCCTTCCTTTTCTTCCTCCTCCATAACTCAACCTCGGCACTCGCTTCATTTTCTTGGGAAGCAGCATTGGGCTGACCATACTCACCAGCTGAAGGCATGACAGTGGCATGTCCCATGCCCTGAGGTTTACTTTCCTATTTTTTCACTTAATGTCCATCTCCAATCTCATTCTTGCCCCTTCTTTAGTGTATATAAAGTTTGCCTCATCTCTCCGAGTCTAACATGGGGACGTGTTAGGATTCATTAGCTTTGTGCCTTGATGTGCATACTCAGGAAAAGCCTGTGCAGCTTCTCGGTGATTGACACATGTGCTTGTTCATTGCAGGACCGTGCGGGGAGTGATGTGGTGATGGGAGCCTATGTCTGCTGAACACACAGATATGTAAATGTTGGCTTGTGCACCTAGCAGGGTGTTATGTGCTGGTTGACATTAATGAAATTATTATATACAGTGGCACACAAGTGTAGAAAACAGAATAAGTTCTGGAGTATAATGCCATTTCTCTAAGACTTTGAAATCATAGACTTAGGACAACATGAAATATGGATTTTCAGCTCTCATTTTTAGTGGAAAGATGTATACCGTTGATTAAAAGTGGAAGGACGGGAAGGGGACAGGGTAACAGGAGAGATAAAGTTGTCTGTAGGACTGGAGGTTTATTAAGCGTTCCATGGCAGAGTACTTGCTTTGCGTGTTCAGTGTCTTGAGCTCAGTCCTCCATCACCCAATCAATGAAAGCAAACCTAAGAAGGGTTTTCTGCGGGTACCATGTATTAATCATGTACTGACATAACACCTAGTTTAATCATTATCTTTCTGCAAACCGACTTATCTTACCGCCTGTAAGGCAGATGCTGTCATTTCCCTGATAATTGAAGCAAACGAGGCCCAGAAAGGTGGCACATGTCCCCTAAGAGGTAAGTGCAGGAAAGTAACAGCCAGTTTAGAAATGTAGGAAGTCTGGACCAAGTCATGACATCTTCCATCTCTGGGGAGTGCTTTTATCTGCACAGTCATCACTAGCTGGGACTTTTCTCATGGCCTGTTTTCTCTGTTACAGATCTATTCAGTTCTTGGCTGTTCAACATCTTTGCTTCCTGGGTATTTGGAGTCCAGGGAACACTAATGGTTTCAGATACATTCTGCTTCCTAGAAATGTGTGTGTTTGCATCTGGCTTGGATGTTACGTTAGTATTTCATTAGTTTGGTTGGCATGAGTCAATGTCTAAGCAATAAATAAACCTAGATGTATTGTCAAAATTTTCTTTGTGGGTATAGAAAGATGAGAAAAATGGCTGCACCTGTGGTGGCTTCTTTGCTAGTACTAACTCTGAAAACCCAGTAGAGTCCATGGACCGTTCTCAGCAGACAACTGAGATTCCAAGAGAATGCATTTCTTTATAGGAAGTACAGTATGATCTCCAAAGTACTAAACATACTAATTAGAATTAATAATACTAATTAAAATTCATTCCTAGAAATTTTATGAGACATGCCAATTCAATAGAAAGCAAATTAATTATCAAAAAACTTTTGGATATAAGTAAATTTTTCTTTTTTAAAGGAAGGGATTATAGAGTCGAGTCACACCCCTGGCAGTGACTTAGCTCTTTCTCTATAATTGCTTAATGGAAACATCTTTTTAAAACTAATTTATTTTTTGCTTAATGTTTTTGCATATTTGTCTATGTTGGGGCATGGCATATGAATGTAGGCTAGAAGAGGGCATCAGGCACCTGGAGCTGGAGTTGCAGGCATCTGTGAATTGCCCAGGATGGGTGCTGGAAAACAGACTCAAGTCCTCTTCAAGAAGCATTAACATACTCAACTATGAGACGTCTCTTTAGCCTCCCCCCCTCCCATCTTTTGAGAGTTCTAGCAAGGAGCTGCTGGATACTATCAAGGAGAAAACTGAGCAGGACCACTCCGTTGGAATCACTGGATTAGAACACTAATGGCATTTTTGTTTTTCTATTAGTTATGTTCAGTTTATGATCTAGAGAGAAGAGAGAGGCACAGAATTCAGTTGGAAGCTATGATAGCAGTATTGTTGATGGAAAATATTATATGAATCCCTAAAAATTAGGAGAGGGGTCTCCAGTGGGATGGGAAGTACAATTTTTCAGAAATAGAGAAGGGATTGAATATAAGGAAAGAGGGCACTTGTAATACTTTCTCCCAGAAATTGACCAGTACCTATTAACAAAATTTTATTTCTACCAAATTGAAGCTAATTAAAGCATCCTGCATGGATTCCACTCAAGTATAATTTTTTTATGGTTGGGGGTTATAAATCCCTCTAAAAATTTGATTAAAGTTATGCATCACTCTTTTGTAAACTGTGACATTTGAACAGGAGGCAGGGAGTCATTTATCCATCCAAAGTCCAATTACCAGATTAGAAAGATCAGATTGGTAGGCCACATACAGATTCCATCCACATTGTCCCTGATTGTCTAAAGACTATTTAACAAACATCTCCACATTTTCCACATTAGATAGCCACCAATCATCCTACCCTTAAGCAAGGCCCAAGTTTGATGTGAGTAGATTTTGTTTAGTGAGTAGGAGCTGCCACTGAATTCTGCATATTGCAGACATAGTAATGATGTTTCCAGGAACCAGTGCCAGTGGACACAGGCATATCTCATTACAAGGGAGAATTCTAGGGGTGTCTCGTGCCATGGAAGGTGGGCAGTATTAGTCAGCTCTGCACAGTGTTGGGGGGAAGCTCTGAGCTTCTCGGCGTTCCTCAGGTTCAGAAAAGGGTAGATCCAAAGAGTGCTCCAGCACCCGTAATTGACACCCAGCTATAATATTCTTGTCTAACCCCATGACAGGTACATCGTTAAGGTTTAATGCAATCATATCTTGGCAGCAAATAGGACTTTTTATTTCCCAGGTGTACCGAATCAAATTGAGAACATTTATTAAGTGATGCGATCAGTTCTTTGTGCCTTGGGATGGTCTAATGAGAAGCATTTATCTATTACAGAAAGCATTAAGGTTTCAAAGCCGTTCACCTGAAGGTTTCTCAGTGTGTCACCCAGCCAAGGGTACAGTGGAGACCCGAGATCAGCTGTGGCTTTGTCTAGTTCAGTTGTACATAATGAAGGTCATTGCTCTTCTGTTGGGAAAGGTTTAGGTGCCCTGTGCATGTATTACTGAAAATGTAAGCCGAAAGCTAAGGTGAAGTCGGAGCGTATTGTGAGGAAACCAGAACAGGAAGTCAGCCTGGATCTGGCCCATGGCTCTGTCTCTTGATAACCATGCCATTAGCATAGTCTCCCTGGGCCACACCTTCCTCGTGTGTAAAAAGATGAGACATTTATCGTTTAAACATCATCTCGGTTTTCACGAGTCACCACGGTAAAGTGTGTTTCTCTGTTTGCCAAACATACTTACATTTAATGTTTCTATTTTGTATATTATGTATCTAAATTAAAAACTCAAATATTGCTATAAAACCCTAACAATAAAAATTAAAAACTAACAGTTTCCTCACCCATTTCTCTTCCTCATAGACACCCGTTTTCATTTTTTGTTTATTGTCTCTCATCTATTTTCATAATATGCTTGCATGGTTTTTTTTTTGTGTGTGTGTGTGTGTGTGTGTGGTGTTTTTGTTGCCCTTTCCCCATACCTGTCTTGGGGGAGTGAAGATTTCCTGGCTTTGTAGCTGCAGGGTGTTTAATCCATGCTCACCCGGCTGCATCCCTGGGCTTCGCACCCTGGCAAGGGAAGGGTGTGGCAGAGACCGTTCTTCACTTTGGGCCAGGCAGGAGGCGAAGGGGGAAGTAGAGGAAGGGACCAGAGTGAGACGCCCACAGTGACTCCTTCCCCAAAATCCGTCAGCAATGTCATAGAATAATGAATCTATCAAGGGCTTGATCTTTCCGTCAGTGAGAGCCCCATGATCTAACTGTCTCATGAAATGCTATCACAGATATGCTGGAGGCATGCTTTGCCAATCCTCAAGTATGCTTTTATATTTACTAATTTTTGTGTGTGAATGTTTTGTCTGAATATATATATATATATTTAC
>NC_022019.1:22346037-22349648 GCF_000317375.1 Microtus ochrogaster
ACATACATACATATTCATACACAAACACACATACACATGCATACACACACATATGCACACAACACACATACACACTTTGCCTCCATCCATCATCCCAGCACAGCTTTCATCATTACTTGTGATTAAATAATGCTCATTGCTCACATAATTATATCAATGAAAATGTTGGTGTAGAGTCACGTAGTCCACTATGATAATATTCATTTCTCAGCCTGCTTTGGCTCTTTCACATAATGTTTTCATGTTTTGTGTTCCATTTTGTTTCTTCTTATTTTTGTGCACCTCTTATCAAATATCTCCCCCAGCCCCACAGTACAGAATTAGATAGATTCCCCTTCATTTTCTCACGACTTTGTTCCATCCCTCCTATCGTTACCTTGTTTGGGGGCTTTAGAATTTCCTCTGAAGAGGCCCCTGGTTCCCATTGTTCTTTCCTCCTGTGGGGTTCCACTTCTCTTGGTTGTCCGTTTGTTTCCCATTTTAGTAGAGTAAATGATTTTGCTGCATCCTAAGAAACCGTGTCTGGAGAATTTCTTTTTCTGACTTTGTATTTCTGAAATGATTTCATTCTTGAGAGTTCAACTATCTATTGAAACCTAGGTGTGGTTATTTTTTTGCAGAGGAGACACCATCTTTCTGTTGCCTCCCAGCCTTCACTAGTACCCTAACAAGAATGGATGCTATTTAAGTTGGACTGACCACATGTGGCCGAGTCTTTTCTCTTATAGACCCATGTTATGCTTTATTATCCATAAACACAATAGCGTTTCTGGATGTTACCAGCTTGTTGTCTTCTCCGATACCACTGTGCCTTTGAAGGGCCCTTTCATTTGAATGCTTACTGCTTTTTCTTTGAGAAAACTTCTTTGTATTTTCCCCATGGTTTCTTGTTTTCTGTTACATTTGCTAAAACCATTTCAACAGTTCTCCAGTTATCATTCCTGCTCCCATACTGACCCCTTAGGAGAACCTCATTGTTGCAAAATTAGGTGACAGCAATAGCAACTTGATAGGCGAGCCACAGCCCCTAGTGTTCCATGAGGCTACAGGATCCAGCTCCTGCCCATGGCTTATATAGCCAGGCGGAGGAGGAGTTCTTCCTTCACCCCCTTTTTTCCTTTCCACTTTTCTTTCTTTTCCTTCTTTTCTTCTTCCTGTCTTCTTCATCTGTTTTTATCTACTGAGCATCTGTCCACACGCTCAGTCTTTCTACCCTTTTCCCTGAAGGCTGTCTGGTCATGTTGGATCCAGCTATAGGCCTGGAATCCTGCAGAGAGATTTGGATGTTCGTCAGTGGTGCTCTCCTGGCTGGAGTTCATTCAGCTCTGCCAGCTCTGGATCTGTTGCTCTTCCCGTAACACACAAGGTGAGATCTGAGCTCTAAGGCCACGAATCCTGAAAGTTTTATCTAAACACTATGCAATATAAATTTCTACTAAGAAGGCAGATGTAGCACGATGAATAAAAACCAAGAGACAGAAATTGGGGTTCAACCTGAAGGTCAGAAAAGTAAAACAGCCAGCCACTGGATTTTACCTCTATCTCAGTCTGAAATGGTGATTCTGCCTCCAGGACTCTCAGAACGAGACTGTGTATGAGCGCTGTCTACTCCTATCTTATATTCCTTTCTAGTGCTGAGATTACAGGTGTGCATCCCTACTGCCAGGTTTCTATGGCAACTAGTGTGGCTACTGGGATTAAAGGTGTGTCACCACTGCCTGGTCTGTAAGGCTGACCAGTGAGACTGTTTAACTGTTCGAACTTCAAGAAAGCTTTATTTATTAAAATACAAATGAAATATCACTACAGGCAGACCTGATTTTTCATTGCATTTAAAAAAAATTTTTTTTTTTTTTTTGTTTTTTGAGACAGGGTTTCTCTGTGGCTTTGGAGCCTGTCCTAGAACTAACTTTGTAGACCAGGCTGGTCTCGAACTCACAGAGATCCGCCTGCCTCTGCCTCCCGAGTGCTGGGATTAAAGGCGTGCGCCACCACCGCCCGGCTCTAAAAAATATTTTTAATGATCTGTGTTTATGTGTATCTTGGTGTGAGTTTGCGTCCATAGCCGCCAGAAGTGGGTATTGGATTCCCTGGAGCTGGAGTCCTGGGTACTTGTAAGATTCCTGCCATGGTGCTAGAAACTGAACTCAGGACTTCTGGAAAAGAAGCAAGTGTTCTTAAACATCCAGCCACCCCTTGACCCCATTTACATTGTATTTGACTTAACAAAGTCATTAGAAAATGCCTATAGTGAAAGCTGTCCCTGCCTGGTAAGGATCTGTCATTCCTTCTGCACGTGCCGCCTTTGTTGAATCCTAACACCATGGCTCTAAGTACTGGGCACTCTTATAAGCCTCTCTGTGGATGTGATGGTGTGGAGAAATTAATGTCTTTACTCACAAAGACAAAGGAACTCTGTCTGGTTCTCAGCTCTGTACTGATAACTCGCCCCTGGGGTTCTTTCTCAGATGCTCCTGAGTGGTCCCAGTGCATGTAAACATTTGCCACAGTCTCCATGCTTTTTGTTACTGCTTTTTGTTTAGCAACACCTCTCCTTTCAAATCTAGAGATATTTTTCAAGAGAGCCAAGCTCTGACAGAACCCCCTCTGTTCCCTTAAGAGGGGATTTTTAAAAGAGGGAGGGAAAGAGGGAAGGAGGGAAGGAGGGAGGGAGGGAGAGAGAGAGAGAGAGAGAGAGAGAGAGAGAGAGAGAGATATCAGGTTTTCCATGTGTTTCTAGTCTAGTTTTCTTCTTTTGGGATGTAAAGGACTCTTGAAGTTCTCTCTGGGAGGCTAGCCTGACGATTGTATCCAGCAGGTGTCTTTAGGGTCACATATCCAGAAGTATTTTTATCGGTCCTTCTGGGCGACTTCCCATTTATCATGACTGTTATTTTGAGCTGAAAATTTAGTTTGGCCAAGGAAGGGTTACTAAGCAAAGTATTCTTGCTTTCCCTCCAATATAGCTCAGTCATTATATATCACAGTAAAAAAACAAACAAATTGTATTCTAAGTTGAGAAATGTATTGCCCAGCTTGCCAGAACTTCTGTTGGCATTTTGTACAAGAGCAGGGGCACACCCTTCAGTTTAGCTGCCAACTGCATTTTCAAACACCTTTCTTTCAAGTGAAATAAAATCCTTGATTCATTTCAATTTGAAAAAGATAAGATTTATGACAGATTACAAGCGCTGTGTTTTGGCCAGCACAATTTACAATTCATGATCATTTTTGTGAAGGCAGTTTTTCAAAAGCTGTTCCTATCATCCTGCAGCCTGTCATGCTGTTCCTTGATTGCCATACCCATTCTCTGCTTTATTTTCAACATCTTCAGGATATTTCCCTCTATTGCATTAAAGTATAATGAGCCATATATCAGATATTATAAACTGTGTTCTGCCCTTGAAAGCAAGTTAAGTCAATTACCTGTTTCACAACAAGCAAGAGCCTTAGAAAGCGCTCCCTTGTGGCCCCCGTATCTGTGGCTCTCGGGGTCGGAGGTGGTTTCGAATCAAGACAAACAGGAGGCTGCTCCTTTCTGTCCTGTCACCAGGACTCAACAGAGTATTTGGGAAGAAAGAAAGTCAACCCAAAAAGAGGAACATGGGATG
>NC_022019.1:22350293-22365345 GCF_000317375.1 Microtus ochrogaster
AAAGTCAACAAGGTCCCAGTGTAACTGTGAGCAGGCTTTTCCTCCTCCCTCCTTCTGCCCCCTCCCCTCTCAGACACTCAGAATGTGGTCCCGCTTGGAAACATGGTCTTTGTAGATGTGATTAGTTGACTTGGGTGAGGGCCTCTAGCAGAGGCTACATCCAATGGCTGGTCTCCCACAGAAAGAAAGACCAGGATGCAGGGAGAAAGGCTTGTGATGACATAGGAAGAGGCTAGAGCAAGGGAGGCCCAAAGAAACCCAGAGCCACCCAAACCAGGAACAACGGAAGAATATGTCTCTAATCTTCAGGAGGAGTAATTGATTCTAGACCTCTTGTTCACATAGAGAGCTTGGAGAAGATAGATGTATATTGTTTTAAGTCACTCAGTCTGGGGCAGTTTGTTACAGCAGCTCTAGGAAGCTGATACATGCTAAAGCCCGTTCCAGACTCCAAACACTCAGGAGTTCCACATAAAGGAGTTGGGATTTTTGTTCGTTTTTGGTTTTCAAGGCAGGATTTCTCCAGGTAGCCTCAGCTTTCCTGGAACTCACATTGTAGACCAGGCTGGACTCGAACTCATAGAAATCCACTTGCCACTGGCTCCAGAGTGCTGAGATCGAAAGTGTGCATCACTACCTTTTGGCTAAGGAGTTTTAACAGCTGAACTGTGGGCAGTAGTAAGTAGTGGATTGAAGTGTAGTCATCAGAGATGGACCACCTCACTCCAGGCTTCTATAGGTTTGAAGAATAGGCAGACTTGGTGTGCTTGATGGAGCCTTTGCAGTGCACAACAGAGCTTCAAGTTAACAAATAGTCATCCGAAGAAAAACAAGGGGAGAGTCCCAGCATACTGTTAATATCCTCAGCTATTCCCGAGCATGGAAACACAAGACCTCTGCATGCAGCCAGTGGTTCTGAGAATTCTTCAGCCACAGGAATAGAAATATTTGTGAGTAGAAATAGAAAGATATTCAGGATGAGTTACAGGAAAGTGTTCATTGCGGAAACTCAAGCTGCAAGGGATGAGCCAAGACTCCACTCCACCTTGAGGAACACCTCATTGCGCTAGGAAACACCTGGGCCTGTGGCAGCCTTGAGATTCCTTATTTCGGCTCAATTACTTTCTGGTGTTTGACTGTTATGTTTTCATAAAATGCTATGGGCTAGGGCGGTCTCATTTTAAAATACAGATTAGAACGTGCACCTTATAAAGTAGTTATAAATGTTATCTTAATAGGCTGCCAAGATGGCTCAGCTATTGCGAGCACACGCTTCTCTTTTTGAACACCTGAGTTCTGTTCCTAGCATCCACATCAGGCAGCTCGTGACTTCCTGTAACGCTAGTTCCAGGGGATCAGGCGCTTCTCCTGGCCTCCATGGAACCCCCCATGGAAATGCATATACTGACACAGATACACACATACACATGAATAAAAATTTTACATATTTTTGTAAAATAGAACCACTTAGATAAGATATGCAAAGTACTTGGTGTACACTAAGCATTATGAAGTACACATAAAATGTTAGTTTAGTTCTGCCTCTTTCTCCCCTGGTTTCCAGGAAATAAAGATGTAATTGCTCTCTGTCCCTTTGCCACATTTATAGCCCTAAAATATCAGGCAAGGTGTGATTTCCTGGAAGACTGTTGTGGCTTCAAATTTGATTATGAAATATCCCTCATAGGCATATGCCCAAGTTGATGGTGCTGTCTCAGGGAATGAGGGAAGCCTGGGAGGAAAGGCCTACTTGGAGAAAGTAGGTCACTGGGGGAGCTGGGATGACTTATAGCTTGTCTCCAGTTCCTTATTCTCTTTCTGCTTCCTGTAGATAAGCAGGCTCTGTCCCTCCCTTTCACCGCCATAATCATCTACCTAAGCAACAGGAATAGAATCGTGGAGCTAAGAACTATGGGTAGAAACTTCTGGAACCCTGAGCTGATCTTTCTCCTCTTAAGTTTTGATTGGGTATTTTGAAATTGTCAACTTTAATATTTATAAGTGATCTCCCTAAACACATGAGGGTTCACTAAGAAGGGGACCCCACATTCTGCTTCTGTGAGGAGTGGGATTGCTACGTGACCTCACAGATCTGGCTGCCAGGACTGTTTTCAGCATTTTTTTTCTAAAGAATACTAATGTTGTCCAGTGAGAAATTATGACTGTCTTCTCTTACACATAGCCTGACTGCCCCAAGGCATAGGTGGATGAAAAGGCTGTTAATTTTTTTCTGTAGTTCTGCAAACCCAAAAAATGCTTTCTAAGCTGGTATCTCCACATACAGAATTTTCCAGAGATAAAAACCCCCAAGGCTGTTAGAAAGTAATGAGTTCTGGCTAGGACTTTAACTCAAATCCAAAGGTGACAGTGTCTACCAATCATGGTGTTTCTCTTTGCCACCCTCTGCACAGTATCCTCTTCTTCTCCCTCCCCCTTTATTAAAACTGATTTTTAAAAATGGCCCAAAGACTTGTTTCAAAAATTTATTTGGTTTTCTCCAGAGAATAAGTTCTCTTCTGATTATTCAAGAATCCTATCATGTTAAAAGCTCCCAACATGTTTGACATAGAGAGAACATACTAAAGCCATGTATGACAAACCCACAGTCACTGTGATGCTGCACAGGGAAGAGCTGATCTTGCTTCCTTCCTCTGAGGTATGAAGCAAGACCAGGATGTCCCTGTCACAACCCTTATTTTATACTGTGTTGGAAGCCTCAGCAGAGGCAGTCAGAAACAATTGGCATCCAAGTTCAAAGGAAGTAGTCAGAGTATCCACGTTTGTAGATTAAATAGCCTCTGCAAAGAAAGACCCAGACACTCCATAAAAAGAAATGAAAAAAACTAATGAATTCAGTGAAGTTATAGGATACAAAATAAGTCTATAGGGAATAATGGCATTTTATATACTAATGAATTATTATGACAATAGAATTACTTTCTTAATTTCTTTATTAACAGCTGCAAAAAAACCAAAATATTTTAAAGATTTATTTAAAGTGTGTGTGTGTGTGTGTGTGTGTGTGTGTGTGTGTTGGGCTTTGTGAGTGCAAGTGCCCTTGGAGACCAGAGGTGCCAGATCCCAGAGAGCTGGTGATGCAGGTGGTTGTGGGCTGCCTGATGCAGGTGTTGGGAACTGCACTCTGGTCTTCTGGAAGAGTAGTCTGCACTGTTAACCACTGACCCATCTCCCCAGACCCAAGTGCAAAATATTTAAAAGCAAATTTAGTGAGGAAACTGAAAGTTCTTTATAGTTAAAATTATAAAACACATGGCAAGGAATTACAGAGAACACATGCATACACATTTTGGCACATGCTCCCCTGTGTATGCATAAGAAGAATCCCTGTTGTTAAGATAACCACATCCCTGAAGTAATCTACAGACTCAACACAATGACTCTCATTATGAGTAGTCTTTCTAACCCCTAATCCACCATGGTATGGATTGTCATGCCACTAGTGATTCACAGTGAGACTGAACATTTTTTTTTCATAAACTTCTTGGCCACTTTTCTGATTTCTTTTGAGAAGCATCTATGTAGTTCTTTAACTCATTTACTGTCAGATTTTATTGCATGATTGTGGCTGTTTTAGCATTTGTAATTAAATTTAAGTTAAGCATATACATAGTGCTCATGTATGATCACTTGCCGGGATGGCAGACATGTGCAGGTTAGAGGTCAACATGTAGGAGCTGGTTCTCTCCTTCCAGCATACAGACCCTTGTCAATCAAAGACACGTCAGGCTCGGCAATAAGCAGCTTTACCACAGAGCCTTTGCTCCTTGTCAGAAAACTAATTTTCTTCCTCATTCTGCAAACGTATTGAATTCTGTTCACTGTGTCCTAAGGTTGATCTGATCGCATTTGCCTAACTTTTTCTTCTGTTTCTTCTACTTTTTTCTTCGGGGTCCTTCCCCCCCCACAATTGTCACCTCTACCATGCTTCAGTTTTTCTCCCCCCTGTATTTTCTCATATGATTCCTTTGTCAAAGTTCAGTTGCCTGTTAAATGTGTGTTGCTTTGTGGATTCTCTGTTGTGTGCCATTTGCATGCCTGCCGGTTTTTATGTCAGAAGCACACTGTTTGAGTTACAATGCCTTTGCAATATGTCCAAAAGTCAGATATCTATCGTGATGTCTCCAGTTTTGTAAGATTGGATCTATTTGGTTTGTGTTTAAGGCACTGTACCGGTTAGTTTTGTCTACTTGACATAATCCACAAGCATTTGAACCAGGAGTTTCAATGAGGAACTTCCTAGTTTAAGCTGCGCTGTAGGCAGAAAGGCCTGCTTTGAATTCTGTTCTAAGGGCCCTCGGTTTGATCCCAAGCACTGAAAAGCAACGACAAAATCAGAACTCTTATTCTGCCTTTTAAAAACCTCTGAATAAGCATTATCACAAAATAAACAGCAATCAAACAGTGAACGTAGGCGAGGGTGTGGGGAAAGAAGAGCACTTATGCACTGTACTGTTGTTGGGCATTGTAAGCGTTGCAGTCATTGTGGAAACAGGATGGAGATGCCTCAAACAATCGAAAGCCAGAGCTATCACATGGCTTGGGGCGAACAAAGATGGCAGGTCCAGACATACAGAAGATGTAAATTAGCACAATACTGAAAAAGAATCTCTTTTTTTGTAAAATTAAGTCTATCCAAGGTTTCAATAGTATGAAGGCCTCTCAATAGCAACAGCATTCCTACAGCACTCCTGGTGTCTCAGTCACACACCGGAAGCCTAGGTGATTTCAGCTGTCATAGAAGTCAGCCACTCTGTCAACAGCAATGGCATCTGTCTTGCTTCGACGGAACAGGGAGTGACTGGGTCTCTAGCACTTTGTGATTGGACAAAAAAGAAGAAAGGTGCTCCCTGAGGAAGCTGTTTTCCCCTGTGATCAAAGAATGGTTTTAAGAAGGCCTTATATTGGAATTTTTGGCAAATCTGATGATATATACTTATGCTATATTTTTATTCAAAAATCTAAGTGATTGAAAAACCATCAAGTCACAGCACCTTAGCCACTTGCTCATATTCTTACAAGTCCCTCTGGAATAGTGGCAACAAGTAGAATTTAACAACCACTTGCTAAATGATGAGGTTTTACCCTCATCATTAAGATAGTGTTCAGGAGCCTTGCGGTGGTGGCGCACGCCTTTAATCCCAGCACTCGGGAGGCAGAGGCAGGTGGATCTCTGTGAGTTCGAGACCAGCCTGGTCTAGAAGAGCTAGTTCCAGGACAGGAACCAAAAAGCTACGGAGAAACCCTGTCTCGAAAATCAAAAAAAAAATAAAAAATAAAAAAGATAGTGTTCAGGGACTTCTCTTGACTTTCTCACCTCTGACACAAAGGCAGCCCTTCCCTGAGAAATCATAGGAGGTGCTGAGAGATATGTGGGAACAAGATCTCAGTATTGTGGAATTAAATAAATGCCTACATGCATCATCCAGTTTCTTGAAAGTTTAAATACGAAAAATGTACATAGGGATCATAGATTATGCCAAGGATTCGTTTTGTTTTCTTTGGTAGCCAGAGTCTCTGCGAGGAAGAGATTTGGAGATTGTTGGGTGGGCTAAAAGGACACTAACCTACCAGTATAACCTACCAGTTGTAGGAGCTTCCTGTTAGGGGTATTACAAGCCTGCCCATATACTCACTTCCTGCCTACGTTCAGTTCTAGGCTGTACACTGACTGACTAACATCTTGCAAAAGCAGTGGAACTACTAAGTTTTCATCAGCATCTTCGTTTGTGTGATTCCACCCCTCCCTCAAGACTTAAAGATGAGGCAGCTTCCTTCTTAGCTGAACTATCCAGGCAGCCACACCATCTTTTCTGCTCATTCCTTGTTCCTCACACTCAGAACTCAGTGATGCAGAACTTGGGGAATTTTAATGACAGGGACAATCTGGCTACAAAAATACGGTCTTGTGTGTCTTAAAGAAACTAAGGCTGTTTAGTTATACATTGATTTCCTTCCTCCATCCTTTGCAGTAAGTAAAAATAAGTGTTGTGTTGTTGGCCATTGTATCTCAGAGCAGCCTGTGTATCAAAGTCATTTGGAGAATTCATTTGGATACTCTTCTTGGCTCAATCCCTAGAGTGTGTGACTCAGTAGGTTTGGGTCGGGATTCCTAATGCAGCCCGGGTTGTCTGGGACTTTCCCAGTTTAGGTCAGAAAACCCCACATTCTAAGGACATTCTGGTATGGGCAAACCCTGAATATTTGAAACACTTTTATGTGAGACTAAAAATTCCAACTTCAGACATTTGGTTACCCTAATATTTCTGCAAAACATTTTCAAGATGTATTAGGACTTTATGTTTAGATACCAATGAGATTAAAAGACCAGTAGGTTTTAAGTATGAATGACCTTGTAGTATGCTGGTTTAGCATCCTGGATTAGTGTCATGGGTTAGCATTCTGGATTAGCAGGGATGAGTATTATTTGATATTCTGAAGTTCTATGTGGCCCTCTTGGCACTTTGCATGGCCCCCGCCTAATTCCTACAACAGTCCATCTTATTAAGAATTATAGTTTGTATGTGGAAAAATAAACCCACAGAATTTATGGCCGACACAGTAGATACTCTTGCCACAAGCACCTGACTTCACATCACTCATATTAAATTTGCATTCTTCCCAGAAACTCTGAGTGGGTGTTTGCTAGCCCTGGAGCATAACAGTTGTCTCTGCGAATAAATACAGTCAAGGCTACGTTATGAATGATGACAATTTAAAGCCACTAATTCCAAAATAATAATGGGTATCACCATGTAAACACAAGTAGGTACTGTAAGTTATTAGTGTAAATTGGAAGAGCCGAGGAAAGATACAGTTCTGTTCTTGAAAATAAAGTGAAGTTGTTGACAACAATTTCACATTTATAGTAAATTGTTTCACACAGATAAGATGCAGTTTGGTTCAGGATAAAGCTTGAAGGGATTTTCTTAGTTATAAATGTGATCTCTTTACCATATTTTAACAATTATCAGCCATAACAGACGGCAAGAAGAGTCTGCCTTCATTCTCTCCAGCTATTCTGATTTATCCTGTGTTCTTTTTAATTAAGACAAGTCCTAAGTCTTAATCTTTTCCATGGATCAGTCAGTTCCCAGGAATAATGTTGCCACTGTTGCTTCCTTCTATGGGGGAAGCCGCTAAGGTTGTGAAGGCGTTACCTGCTCAGTGCCAGGAATGGTGTGCACTCCTTTTTGAAGGAGACCTGTGTACTCATTTCTTGGGAAGCTTCAGATTACTATTTCCCTGGCTTGTAATTTCCCCTGTGAAGGCCAGATCACAGTGAGAGGAAAGAGTCCAGGTCAGAATGAATCTCTTTCCTCCTGGGCCCCTGACTATTGGTGATTTTTTTTCTCCTTGGGAAAGGTATCCTTCCAGTTCACCAAACGTACTCAGTGGCTTCCTCTTCGCTCCTGTAAGAGCAGTGGTTTACGGCAAGTATAGAACTGGCTCTTGATTTGGTTTATGGCTCAAAGGGACACTGTTCTTGCTGGTTTCCATGATTTTGAATATATTTGGGAGCAGCTGAAATGTTCAGGAGGTCTTGTTCCAGCTGTTTCCCTGCAGGACATTTTCAATGCTGATATGCAGGTACTAACACCCCCACTTTCAGGTGAAGTTCACAACCCATATAATCTCAGTCTTTTCTGATTTCTGTTCAACACAATTACTGAAATGGCTTAGTTTTGTTTCTAACCATTGAAACGTTTACAAAGGCAAAATGTCTTGAAGATTCCTGGCATCCATACCTACTCCCATCAGTGACAGAACACATACGGTGCCTCACGCACACCATGTTTGCTCACCTGAAGAGGGCGGGACACACCTGTGTATATGGAAGAGCCCCCCCCCAACAAGGGTAGGGGAGGTAGCTTAGTCTGTAAAGTGCTTGTGTGAAAGTGGGGGGATCTGATTCAGATCCATAGAACCAAGATTCAAAATGAACAACAACAAACAAACAAAAAAACAAAACAAACAAACAAACAAAAAAACCAGTCCCGGCAGCACACTTATGATCCCCAAACTGGAGAAGTAGACAGGAGGGTCCCTGGCACTTGCTGGCTAGCTGGCTGTGCTAACCAGACTGGCAAGCTCCAGGCCAATGAAAGGCCATGTCTCAAAAGCCAAGGTGGATGTCTTCTAAGGGACATCTGAGGTTGTCTTCTGGCTTCCACTGAAGAATTGCTAACAGAAAACAGATTGAGCATAAATGTCCAACATTATTAAAAATAGTTTTACTTAATATATGTCTTGAAACAAAGTAAGTCTTTCCTAGCCAGATTGGCATTTCAAATGAAGACATCTGTAAACATGGAAAGTAACAGCAGGGTGTGTGTGTGTGTGTGTGTCTGTCTGTCTGTCTGTCTGTGTATGTTTGTTCTGAAGCAAAATGTCTTTTCCTATTTGCTCCTAAGATCAATTCTGGCCAACAGGGCTGTTTTAAACGCTGAGCTGAACCAGATAGATGTTGCTGGTTTTTTTTTGTTGTTGTTTTGTTTTGTTTTGTTTTGTTTTTTCTCTTTAGGACGTAGACCAGCCAAGCCCCTGCCAGGCCTGTGGGTCTCCTGGGGTCATTTCCTAGCCACACAGCAGGCACTGTGGAGGGACACAGAACACTTTGACATCTTTGTTCTCTAGCGCATCAAGGACACAGAAGTCCACTTGAGGTTCTGTTTGGCAAGTTTCAAGGAATATGATATTTTAGCCAATAACCTATCCCAATGTCATTCAAATAAGATTCTAAGAAATGCATCTGCCAACTGAACTTTCAAGGTGGCTGAGATCTTCCCCGAGTCCTTTTCCTGAGCACCAGCTCTTTCCAGTAAACAGAAATTACTGTTGGAAGCTGTTTATGTCACTCTTGCAAGCACAATGGAAGACGGGAAGAACAGTAGTTGGGTAAGGATGCTATTTGTGTTTGTGCAATCATTATCATAATCGTATGACATTTTCCAGGTTGAACAGCTGGAGGTTACTCAGAGGCACAGGGAAGGAGAATTTGAACCAAAACACAGATGCAAGAACTAGAATCATGGATGTTTTGATTTTCCACTGTTATTCCGAAAGTTTAGGATTATTTAATTTGGCCTCAAGCAAAATTTGTCTTTCACAACCTGGCCCCAAATGTCTTGCTCCGCAAATGAAGAGCGAAGCAGAACAACAGCACAGTTTAAACAAGGGAAGAGGACAGGGCAGGACCATCGCCCTTCTGTGCTTTATTCCTGTCGGTCTTGAAGAGGTGATGGAGAATATAGGCTTTTACTCAGCACTGGGGACTTGGTGTGTTTTCTTTCACGTACATACATACGCAATGCGCTTGCCTTTCATCACAGCAAGAACATGGAAAAATCTACATGGGAGGACTCCCCCCGACTGACAAAAGTCCTTATCATCATCTCACCTTTCAATCTGGCATTTTTAGTTCTGTGTTTTTCAATCAACTTTTGTTATATTCAATCAGCACGGGTGTAATTATATTACAAGTGTAGGTAATTCAATGCAACAAAGCATCCAATCTAATGGGACTAGGGCTGACTTTATTATGACAACTCATGTTCTTGAATCGCTAGCACTAAATTAAATGGCATTTTCTCTATATTAGATAAACGTTCCTCTTCTTGGTCTAGTTGATACAATATCTTTTATTGAGAGCCAAAAAAGCAAGACAGAATTGTTTTTCATCCTCAATCTCAAGACATTTTATATTCAAGGCCCAAGGTAAATGCCATGTTAGATGGACCAGAAACTTGACTCTCTTGACTCCAACTAAGATCCCAAGCAGCTTGTTAGGGAAAAACGGTGTCCTCAAGTGCCTCACTGATCTCTCACTGTTAGAATGAGTTTGCATCTGATCCAACCTACATACAAGGGACAGACATTAGTTGAGCGTAGAATAACTACAATTATTGTCCAAACTGGCACATTTTGGAGAGTGAAAAAGATACTTAAGAAACTTACGCCAAAAAAAGCCAGTGTAAATCAAGCCTGTTCCACAGCATCGTGGGTCCAAAGTCACCCAGCCAGGAGTCAGAGAGCCACAGAGATTTCATGTTACAAACTTGGAGTCCGGGAAATCATTTACCAGAATCTACATTCCCCAAGCCACAGACTACAAAGGTGGAAGGCTGGAAGGGAACTCTGTGGAGGGGCCCATAGCAAGTTCCTGGCAGAATCTGGAACAGGACTAGGATTTCCTGTTCCCAGACTAGTGTTTTTCTAATGGGCCCCGTGTTTGTGTAGCATTCTCTTCTCTTCAAGGCATGATTACAGCCTCCCGGAGCCTCAAGTTGCCCCCAGGCCACCTCATCCGGGAATGTAAACTAAACCCTCAACAGCAATAACAAATGCCGTTTTCCCGTTAATCCTCTACCTGTGATTTTGGAAATTGTAGTTTTCACTTGAGATTCCAATGGTAGAGTTCCCAGGTATCTCCTGGGGTTAGCTGGCACTGGTTTCCTCATCTGCCTTCACAGGGCAGCAGAATAAACATTAAGAGCTGGAGATTCAGAGACGGTGCGTGAGGCTCCCATTTCATGCCCTTACCTTGACTTTGAGTGCAGTGTCTGGTCTTTCCAGTCCTAAAACCCCTCTAGGCCTATATGCATATGAAGTGGTTTAGAATTAGTACACGGAACTATGACTATTCAGTGAGCCAATAGTCCTCGGTTTGGGGAAGTAGTTATATTCTGTATTGTCAACACAAATGCTGAATTATCCAGTCCTGAACCATCACTCCTTGCAAAATATGGGATTAGCTCCCGTGACCCTGGGGTCACAGTTTTGCCCGTTAGTAATATATCACCATAATATAGGCACTTGCTATGTAAAATATCTTAATATATTCCTGGCTTACTAATAGGGAACTTGTGGCCAGGAGCTCCTTAATACACGCTGAAGGAAGCTTCTCCGACACTGTTCTCTATAAGGCAGCACACAGCCGCCATACCCTAGGCAACCCTGCAGCAGTCTAATTTAAGGTTATGTATCTTGAAACCACCTCTGAAAAGCAACAATGCAAAGCCTATGGCTAAACAGACTGTCCAGCGGACCTTCATTACTGAGATCCGATTTGAGAGAGCAAAATATGTCACCTCATACCCTAGCTGGGAACACCTGTGTATCGCAGGACTTAGAGTCTCCCGGGGTCTGTTTTTGGCCATTAAGAACAGCTCATATGCCACGGAGTATTGATCTGGAGTAGTTACGAATAAACTGTAGGGCGCAGGCAAATTCTGAGTCTGGAAATGTGAGGACGTCCTGTTACAAGGGCATTCAGCCTCTCCTCTGGGTGCTTGGCTTATTAGTGGAAGAATTTCATTCAGCACTCTGCTGAAATCAAACATGGATAGGCCTTCATGAGTAGGCCAAGTCGGTGGACATGGTGGGTTCTAGGACTGCCAGGGCTACACAATGAGATCCTGTCTCAAAAGAAATAAATAAAAGGGTAAACAGACTCTGAAGGAAGTTCCCAGGAAATGTGATTAGAGTTTGAGAGAGAAACAACAGAGCGAACATGATATAAATCCCAGAAGCTGCTGGGAAGGGAACGTGGAGAAGAGGGACGTTAGAGACCCAGAAAGCAGATAGGCTCAGCTATGGAAGTCAGCGGGCGTTACACAGAAGTGGGGGGAAAGTTCAGAGAAAGGGTGAGAAGGTCCAGGGTGCTCATGCTCAAACAGTAGCCAGAGGAAAGGAGATGGAAAGAAGGAAAAAGAGAAGTTACACTCATTATAGCCACCTAGCTTAGTGGGAAGGGAGGGGTGGGCTCCAGAGGAAGGGTTACGATGTCCAGAGTCTTGCAAGAAAGCATTTCCAAGAATAAGGTACTAGTAAACGGAGAGAAACCTTAGCCACAAGTGTGTGATCCTTTATAAGATAATTTTTACAGGACCCATCTCCTGGCCTTTTGTATAGCAAGGGTTCCCCCTCCACCCTGCTATGTAGGCTCAGTTCATCAGATGAAGCCTGGGTAAGGAAGGGCCTTTAGCCTGTCCCTGAAAACTAGCCTCTTTCATCCGTTCATCTTAACATTATATATAGTCTCTGCTTCTCCTGTCACAAAAGTATACATGCTTGCAATGGCCTTTGAGTTGACTCATATGCATATATATGTATGTGCATCTATATATATACATATGTATATATTTGTGTATATATATATGTATATATGTGCATCTATAATATATATATAAAATGAAGAAGAGGGCTCCAGAATGATTTATAGAACACCCAACTGAATTATTAACTAGTCTTGGTTATAGTTAAGTCTCCTACCAAGATCCAAGACTTAAGCAGACCACTTTTGACTACTTTTGGAGCCCCTTGTGCTACCTTTGCTGCTGTCAACATCAAAGGACATTTTCTTCATGACAAGTAGGCTAGTCTAGTCCATTGACTAAGTCTCATATCCTGGGCCAGAAGAACCTTCTGAATCTTCCAATAACTGGCTTCTACATAGTCATCCTCAAAATTCTCAGTGCTATCTCTGTCTGTCTCTATCTTTCTCTCTCTCTCTCTCTCCCTCTCTCTCTCTCTCACACACACACACACACATATGCACTGCACGCACACTCAACTTAATCTTTGGCCTCTTCCTGGTGGTGGTCCCATTTTCCCACATTTTATCATCATGAGGCAGTCTCGTTATGTGTGGCAGGGCATAGCACAACAGAGCAAGTTAATGGTCCATCATCAACCGAATTCCATGCATATTTAAATGCTTCACTGTCGCTAGCCCCAAAGATTCACAATCACTGACTTTCATTTTCTGCTGTTTCTCACTGTCCTCCTTGAGCTCCCTGGGAGGCGTTTTCCTTGTCCTGGAGCGTGTTCTAGAAACGGATTTAATCCCTCCCTTGACTGCCCGCTGGGTGTTCTTCCCCCCTGCCGTCTGACTTCTTGCTTTCTGGCTTCTCTCAGGCTCCAGCTGCCCCCTCCTCCAGTCAGTGCCCTTCCGGCAGGTCTTTTTACGACTGCGCTTATAGGGCTGTGGCTATCTTCACTTCCTTACAGCCTCCTCCCTTTGCCCTTTCCTCCCCCACAGCCTGTGGCCTCTCCACAGCAAGGGGCTATCTTCATCTTATTGTCCCTTCCTATGCCTTTGCTTTAACTCAATTTTCCACTTCCCTTTCTATCTTATCTTCATCTGGCACCCATCACCTTTGACCCTTCTGACTTACCGGTTTGGATTTGACAAAAAGAATATCCCTCTCAAAGCAGGGTGAACAGAACACTGTGTCCCCCCCTTTTCAGAACAGTGTGTCATTGCACGTCTGTGGATTCACTGCAGGTTACATCCTGCCCTCTTAAGTAGCAGCTCCATGCAGCCAGTCAGGATTGCCCAAACATTGTCTTCTTATGGTAAACACACAATGCCCTGACTTCCAGCTCTAGGCTTTTAAACACTGTGTGAAAACACGGGTTTGTTCTCTGACGTAGGTTCTACAGTTATTCCCGTACATTCTCTATGTCCACCCCACGCCCCACCATTGCCTTTTCCACCCCTGTCACTGTTGTCCAAGGGTCTTCCTGAAGTACCAGGCTGGCAGTCTTGCTCAGGTCCCATTTTCCTTGCCGTTTTGGGACTGTCCAGCCTTGTTCATTTTTTCCTTTGACAGGGTCATTGCTTGTCGCCTCACTACTCTTCCGGGCCCTGAAGATAAGTTCCTAGAACAATGATCTTTGCCCCCATAAAGGGCATTTGCTATTGAAACCTAGAGGGAGACGTCAAACAATGCAGCATGCAACGTATGAGCAAGCAGCTGCGAGTGAATTGTGTGCAAATTAATAAATTACCTAGTGTTGATAAGGGTGCTATCAATAGAGGTAAAGATAAAAATGGCAGGAGTAGAAAAAGGGGGTCGAGGAGGTGTGAAGTAGTGGGGTGCCTTGGTGTTGGAAGGGAGCTCAGGTGGACTTCAGTGTGAAGGTAGCCACTAAGCAGAAGCCAGAGCACATGACTGTACTAGGGTGTACTAGGTAAAAGGTTAGCTGTCCCTAAGACCTAAAGGGCAGCGTGTCTGTGCATGGCATAGGGGATCGGCACCTCAGAGACATTTGGGTGGAGGGTTGGAGGGATCAGAAAGCCATGGCCCCGGGTTATCTACGGCTTTATTAACTGTTCACCACACTATCCTGTGGCTTCCATAAGTGTGCTCTGGGCCACGCATGCTCGCTTCCTTCCTTTGCTTCCTTTCCAGCAGGCTTAGCCCTGCCAATCTCCTCTGAGTCACACCCACTCGCTTGGGTCCTACTGTACAACTAAGTCTCCAAAGTGTTTCCAAGCCACTGCCGCCTCATTCCTGTCCCTGAGCGGGGTCCCTAATGTCTCATACTTAGGTAACATATCAGCATTTCTTCAGCACGGTCAGTAAAATCCCTGGGGTGTTTTCTGTTTACATCAGTGGAGGCTTGTCCCTTAGCCACTGCGAGGTCATAGGCCTGACACTTTAAGATGCATCTCCCGTGGTCATAAGATGCTCTTTCACTGAATAAAGCTCACTGTGGAGGACAGTTGGTCCCAGGACCCTTCTCTGGAGCCAACCTGCTATACTGTCTTTGTCCGTTATAATCGCCCTTATCTCGCTAGTAAACTTGTTTAGATCCATCTCTAAACAGGACTGTGGGTGTCGCTACAGTTTGCCAGGCCACTTCTATAACTTTATCATCATACTAGTTTAGCTAAGTTCTGTGTTTTCAAAACAAGCCTACAAAAAACATGAAGTAATTTTGCCTGATATTAAAAAAAAAAAAACTTGAAAGCTTATGACAAAAGGCAGTTCCCAGGTACAGAATGCTAGATAGAGCAAACTGAATCCAGCAGGCTAGGATCTGGGTTATAAACCCTCCTCTTAATGCCAGGAAGTTCTGGTTCTGCCAAGTCTTTCCTGGCATTTGTCCATCACTTTGATGAGTTTACAGCTCTTGCCTGGTGTTGTAGCTCACCCTCTTATCTCAGCTTCACCCAGAAAAGAATTCAGGTTCTGAGTGAAGCCATGGAGGAGTGTACTAGACACCACCCACCTTGCTCCTGCTC
>NC_022019.1:22365445-22386786 GCF_000317375.1 Microtus ochrogaster
CTCTCTCTCTCTCTCTCTCTCTCTCTCTCTCTCTCTCTCTCTCTCTGTCTCCACCTAAGAAGCTGTTGTGTAACCTGCAATACACTCATTCAGAAACAAACAGTGACTCCCTCTTGACAAGAGAGCTCCATTTTCCCCTCTCAGAGGGACCCTGGAGAATATAATAACGTTTCCATTCTTCTTTGCATGGCTGTTCACGACTCGTCTTTTGAAGAGTAGGGCAGCCTGAGGGTGATGCTTTGCTCACTGTGTGAACAAAGTTTTGGCTCTGGCACTGGGCCAGACCAATGCATCAGACACAAGAACAAAATGGTAACACCAGGGAACTCATGAGAACTAATGAGGGCTGATGGGGTAAGCCTACCTCCAGCTCTGTCACATGAAGGGACAGGCTCACTCCTAAGGACCAGTCACTTGGCATGTACATCAAAGGAGACCACAGGTCTTCATAACATTGAGGGGTTGGGTAAAGGATGATGACAGTCCTGAGACTCTAATATAGAGAGGGGAGAGGTGGGAAGGAAAGAGGAAAGAGAAGGTTTGGATGCATAGGAGGCCGGGGGGAGGGGGGGTTTCTTCTCTGAGGCTGCTGGCTACCACACAAAGGTCCTCATAATGGCTTTTCACAAGCTCCCTGGCTTGTCCAGCCTTTTGTGTATCAGTGAGGTAAAGAGCTGGTGTTGCCATTAACATGACTGAAGCATCCTTACAGTACTTGGGCTCATCAAAAAAAGACCTGCATACGTGTGTGTGTGTGTGTGTGTGTGTGTGTGTGTGTGTGTGTGTGTGTGTAGCATACATATTGAATTGGGATCTACAGGTTGAGATTTCTTCCCAGAATTTTGTTAGGGGTTCTGATGGTGAATTTTGGTACCACCGACCTACAGTGTCTGCCTTATTTCAGCTTGAAGCGTTCTTTCCATGTCTTCATCTGAGGTTGAAGATGTGGAAAAGGTACAAACTCCCAGCTCAGGGAATTAGCTCATCCTCTTACATGGGCTACCCAGCTCCTGCCTCATAGATTTCACAATCTGATACCATCCTGTGGTCCATGGATTCTGAGCAGGTTTGCGACCCAGGATCCCTACACCTGATGGGTAGGATTTTGGGCTTCATTGTTTTACTTCTGTGAGTAGGAAGGGGCCCAAGGTACCAACAGGATGAAGAATGAGTTGTCCAGGTGTAATGGATCAGCAACTGGCTGTCTAGTAATAGGGTGCCCAAGAAGAAAAGAAGCTTGTAGGTCACTAACTATAGCTTGTGCTAATGGCTTAGTTTCCAGCTTGGAGATACTAGGAAGTAGAGAAGCCTTTAAGAAGTGGGTGACTTAAGTCACTTGGGGTACACCAAAAATGAGGAGATTGGAACATCTGGCCCTTCCTGCTCTTGTTTCATCCTGACCATGAAGTGCATACCCCCTTTTTTTCTGCTGACTTTACATGTGATGTGTTCCCTTGCCATTTGCCCCAAAGCAATGAATCCATAGAACTATATACTGAAGTCTCCCAAACTGTGAGCCCAGATAATGCTTTCTGGGGGCAAGTTGACTGGCCTCAGATATTTATTACAAAACACTAGACCAAGGGAAAACTTAGAGCAACAGTAGCTCTAGCACCCAGATCCAAAGGGGTATGCTTTGCCTTGGGAATGCATTCAGGCATCCTCTATCGGCCTGAGGTCTGCTCAGTACTGATTAAGAATCACAAGCCCATATCAACCCATTGACTAGAAAACACTGACCTTTTAATTAAACAGAAAAACTATCTAACCCAAATGAGCAACATAGTTGTGCTATATTGTAGGTCTTACCTAAAAAGTCATCCTACCAATTAAGCATTCTTTTAAAAACTAATTGTGCACATTGACACACACCCCCTCCCGGGGAGGTACATTTGGGTCTTCAGTTTGTCACTTCTACCATTGAGTGTCCTGGGCTTAGTTTATGCAGAATTCACTGACTCTTTTATTTGCTTGTGTCCATCTTGTGAAGGAGGAGGATGGGAATAGTCCAAAGGAAAGCTATGATATCTGACATTTCCCAAAGCATCTTTTGGTTTCTGGGTAACTTAGACTAGAGGGTGAAGGTCAGGCTCACAGATATGCGTGGGAAGCCAGACATGCCAGGTGTCCACTGGGCCTTGGAGATGGAGGTAGGAGTGTGCTCAACTCCTAAAGACCAGAGTCTGTGCAGTAAAGCTCTTTTTTACTTAAAAGCAAATTAACCCTCCTATGCACCGCATCATGCCAGGAAAACATCAGAAATTGAGCATGACTCATTCCAAGGCTCTATTTTTAGTGGACAGTATCAACAGTCCTTTGGTACTTGTCAGGATGTCTAGGGCTCCTGGGCAGAGTTCCCGCCACTTGCTGATCATTAATAGAGCAGGAGAGACATGACTGATTAACGAGGTTCTGTTGGAGGCTGTGGTTTAATGGCAGAGTGTTCATTCCCTTTTTCTGAACAACGATCAGTTGCTGAGGATTATGACCAAGCGTGGCTCCCGCCCACATCTTTCCAATCTTCGCCCTGCCTGCTAGAGACAGCATAATTGTATCAAAGAGCTTTCTTGTCTGGCACCCCGATGCCAATGTGACTTGCAAAAGGTAGCATTTTAAAAACCAAGACCGTTTTTTAAAGGAGCCTTTGTTAAAGTCTGAAGCCAGGCTTCCCCCAGTCTGTGTTTCTGCTTGTGGAGCTGAACTTGCTTTCTGAGGCCCAGGCTTTGATCACATTCCTGGAAACCTGCTTCTCTGTTTTCGCCACTGTTGCCCCTCCGCCCCAACCCAGTGCAAGATAATGGAACTTGGGGACCAAGGAGTAACCAGGAAGGGGGTTAGGCTCAAAACCTGCTCGGATGTGAGCTCTGACAGACACTGTGCCCGAGCTTTGTTGGATATGAGGAGCTATGTGTCCTTTGTTTATCCACTGAGGTTATTTTTACTTGGCGGATTAAGACATTCTCCTGTTGGCTCTAGGTGTTTCTAGACCCCAGGACAGCAGCCTGCTGACCACCAGGCAGTGTTACTCATCCCCGGCTGGCCAGCCAGCGCTGTAACCACAGTGTGAGGAATCTGCCTTAAGTCTAAAGCAATTCAGTTTATCTTGGTTCCTTTTCACAGTCAGTGAAAATATAGAGGCCCGCTCTGCACTGCTTAGGAAATTCAAACTGCAGACCCAAACAACCAAATCTGGCTCTCACTAAAGGTATCAGGTCTTTGCTTCAGATTTTCCAGATTCTTCTGTGTTTCAACCAAAGGCTGGGGCTTCCGTTCTCCCAGTGCATCAGAGCTTTATAAGTGTAGTTCAGGGATACAGTGATGATAGGTATCAGTGGCCATCCAAATGTGCTCATCTTGGTGCACACAGTTCCATTTCTGATATTATCAAAATGTATATTAAAAATTCCATACACAAATATTTAGATGATTAAATAGTCTCCTCTTTTTTTTTGTTTTTTTTTTTGTTTGTTTTTTGAGACCAAGTTTCTCTGTAGCTTTGGCACCTGTCCTGAAATTAGCTCTTGTAGACCAGGCTGGCCCCGAACTTACAAAGATTCACCTGCCTCTGCCTCCTGAGTCCTGGGAGTAAAGGCGTGCGCCACCACAGCCTGGCTCAGTCTCCTCTAGCATGAAGACAGTAGGGTAAGTTGTGTTTAACCCACATCACAGAAAACTGCACAGTTCTTTTAAAGTTGTGGCTTTGAAGCTCAGTTAACTGAATAACCACGACTCCATCACACACAACAGAAAGGGACAGGGCAAGGAGGAAGATGGGAGGTTTGGAGGATGGACACCTTTGGAAAAACGGAAGAGGAAGGATGTGAACAGCAGGACTTTTGACTCTGGGTCACGGGCATGGAGCAAGCCTGGGCTGCCCCCTATGCGTGACGAGGAGCTTAGGTGTCGCCTGAGAAACTGTTCACTTGCTCACTTGGCTGATGTTGGTAAGCTCTCAAAGAGTTTGAAGATCCCGAGGAGCAAGGATGAGAGGCCAGGTGAAAAAACAGAGACCCGTGCCCGCTGCTCAGACCAGGAAATGGCTTACCACTTAACCACTTCTTTATAGATATTCTTTTTTTTTTTTGGTTGTTCGAGACAGGGTTTCTCTGTAGCTTTGGTGCCTATCCTGAACTAGCTCTTGTAGACCAGGCTGGCCTCGAACCCACAGAGATTCACCTGCCTCTGCCTCCCAAGTGCTGGAATTAAAGGCTTACCACTTAACCACTTCTTTATAGATATTCTTTTTTTTTTTTTTTTTGGTTTTTCGAGACAGGGTTTCTCTGTAGCTTTGGTGCCTATCCTGAACTAGCTCTTGTAGACCAGGCTGGTCTCGAACTCACAGAGATCCGCCTGCCTCTGCCTCCCGAGTGCTAGGATTAAAGGCGTGCGCCACCACCGCCGTTCTTGGCTACGCTTTTGCTTAATTTGAATTCCCCCGTCTTTAAGCTTTCCTTTAGCCTCAGCAGCGCTCTCTTCTCCCCTCCTCAGATGTACTTCCAAAAGGAACAGACTCCCAGTCAATGTTCCTCTCGTCGGTTCACTTCCGGTCCATGGAGACCAGCTGTGGACACGGCACGGCATTGTTGAGACTCATGGGGCAAAGTCACCACGTGGCTTCTTAAATGCCAGATCCAGTAGATTCTTTCCTGTTTTCATCTGCTTGTGTCTGCCATAATATGTAGCAGTAGTTAATGGATCCTGTTTGGGAAGAAAGGGCCACTGAACTGGGGCTGGCCCTTCTGAACCTTAGAGGTCAACCCTGAGACCCATTGAGGAAGAAAACTCACTCATCAAAACAGTGGGTGTGGTAGGCAAGTTCCTGTTAGAGTTTCTTATGGGGAAAAAAAAAAAAAGAGTGAACTGCCAGCTCTTTTTATGCAGTATATTTTTGAGATCTGATATTCAATAGAATCATTCAATTAAAGTAGAAATGCGTCAGGACAAAGCTGTATCAGTTTAAAAGAAACTGCCTAAACTTGGGTGAGATTTATTTGGTGGTTGGCGCAATGCAATTTAAGTGTGAAGACACAGAACATTGCATTTCAGAAGCAGGAATATTTTGTTCTTTTTGTTAATAAATTTTATATGACTCCAGGGCTAGTAACTCATAATTATGAATCTTCCAAACTCATTAATTTACACTGATTAATAACAACTTCAACTTCGATTTCTTTCCAGCCTCCCTGAAAAGCTACTTGTGGGTGTTTCCCAAGAGAGAACTGTAGCTGAGTTGGCTGTGTTCTACCTTGTCACAGGGCTGATATTCTGCCTCCATTGTTCAAGGAAGCAAAAAAGCTCCTCTACTAACGTTGGCACAATTTATGCTCAAAGAATAGAATGTTCCAGGGGCACAGTAGCCCAAGAAAAGAGAAAACTTAAAAAAATCAAAACTTGGGGATGGCATCCTGCACCTCCTCAATGTGCCTTCCTGTGATTGGAATGGTTTTTTGTTGTTGTTTTTTTTTTTTATTCAAAGCCTAGACTCAGTGCATATGTTTGACCAATGAACTGCTTGGGGAAATATAAGCAACAGGATTTTGCCCCTCCTGGGTCATTTACATATTGATATCTTGGGAGTCCTCAAAGACCAGTGATGATATCCCCTTCCCATCTCCAACTGAGATTGGAGAATGATGGGGACTCAATATCAGGTGTTAATCCAGCATGCTGGGTGCCACTTCTTCCTGTTGACTCAACAAAGGCTCCCACAGATTTGATTCTAAGCAGTAGAGGAACAGGGAGAGGATTAAAACAAAATGGCGCTTTCTCTTCTATCTAGACCATCTAGGCACCAGAAAGGCTTTCGCTGTTCCTCTGCATAGCATCACATGGCAGAAACATCTAGGCTCTACCAGGAAGCTAAACTTTTCTGGTTGTTACAAAAAAAAAAAAATAGAGCTCTGTTCTCTCTGACCCCAGCCTTTGTTCTCAGATCCGTGTAGGACTCCCAACGTTGGCATAGTTCCCTAGCAGAGGAGACACAAATTACATGGTTTCTGAAGTCTTGCCTTGGAATGGGATCCAAGCTTATATAAAGGGTGATGTCTCCTGGGAAGGAATGAATAGCTTCACTGTAGTCACAGGAAGACACTTAGGTATTCCCATTGTGCTTAGCCAGCCATACCCCCAAATAACGCAAGCAAAGAGGCACACCATAAAGGCTTCGCATCAGAATTACTTTGGAGAAATTGTTTGGCAAGGATTGAAGTATTTCCAGTTGGAGCCAATTCTCACACTGGTGGAGTTGGCAGCCTTTGGCTGAGGAGTCATTAACAAACGCAGCCCATCCTTCTTTAGCTGTGGTGTTGGGCATTGAGACCATGACCCAGATTCTAGCCAAGTGCTCTGGTCCGAGCCGCCAGGTTCTATGAAGGTACGTTGATACAGTCCCCGCAAGAATTTACATATCTTAAGAATAGTTTCATTGAATAATTTCAGCCAGAGTACTTGAATCTGAAGGAGATGTATAATAATAACAATATAATGATACTGATAATAATAGCTACTTTTGTGGTCTCACAATATTGATATTTTAATTCAATGTCCCAATAAAATTCCATTTATAAAGTCAAGACTTAAGACTGAATCACTGGAATTTTAAAAGTAAGTTTAAGTTAACATACAAAGTAATGGGTTTTGTGGAGTTTCCATGCATATTTTATTCTTCTCTCCCTCCTCCTTGCCGGCCCCCATCCTCCTGTGCCCCCTTACTAGTTGCCTTCCTTACCACCCATTAATTTGTGGGATTCCCCTCTGTATGTTGTGAATATCATTGGTTAATAAAGAAGCCGTTTGGGGCCTGTGATAGGTCAGAACAGAGCTAGGTGGGAAAAACTAAACTGAATGCTGGGAGAAAGATGGAGTCAAGAGATGCCATGGAGCCATCAGTCGGTAGGCCACAAGCCTTGTGGTAAAATATAAAATAATAGAAATTCTAGATGTAAGAGCTAGCCAATAAGAAGCTAGAGCTAATAGGCAGAGCAGTGATTTAATTAGTACAGTCTCTGAGTGATTATTTCTGGTCTGAGCAGCCGGGAACAAACCAGCAGCCTCCTACAACAAATCTCCCTCTGCTTTCAAGTCACAAGTACTCATTACTTTCCCCACTTCATCCCAGATCCCTTTAAGCTCTGCACTCACGATCCCCTTTCTAAGTTCTATGGTGTGTTCACACACACACACACACACACACACACACACACACACACACACACACACAGAGAGAGAGAGAGAGAGAGAGAGAGAGAGAGAGAGACATTTAAATCTAGATTCCACTTATGAAAGCAAACATGTTATGTGTCTTTGAGTCTGGTTTTATTTGCTTAACAAGAGAAATTCCTAGCATTTTAAAAGCATGGCCCTAGAGTTCTTTGGGACTCTTAAGGAGAAGCAGGTTGGTGCTTTTTTCTAAGTCTAGACTTTATGACTCCTTGACTAATCAGATCAGAGAGACACCATGCTAACCATCCTTAAGGCAGGAAACATTGACTTCCTCTGTTGGGATGTGAGGCCCAGCTATAAGGAAAGCATGTGGAAAGGAAGCCAAACCCTGAGATCACAGTCTGACTCCCCCAGTGAACGGCCTGTTTCCAGGCATGTAAATATTGCCATCATAAAAGTGAATCCATGAGCCCCACACCATTGCCCAATGGACCCTCGTGCTGAGGAGATGAGCTGATGTAGGGGAACCTGACAAGATCGCAGATTAATAAGAAAAATGATCTGTTATTTTAAGTTTTAAGTGTTTAATTTTAGGGTAGTTATCATACATTATATAACCAGCACAATTTGCCACAAGACTTCTTCAGGCCACCTAACGATTAAACATGATTACTCTTTAATCCAGTACCAGCTTTAGAATCCGAGGGATCAGATTTGAGTTTCAGAGAGGCAGCAACCATACAGCAGAGTTTGGTATTTTTTTTAGCAGAATGAAGTCAATATCCTGACAGACTTAAAATTCAATATGATCATTAATAAAAACTGAACACTGGTGGCCAATTTAAATGGTAATGTCCTCACTCACAATGACTTGTGTCGATGTCACTTTTGACAACTGCATTTCTCTCACTGTGGGCTTGTTTTATGGCTTACTGTCATTAGAACATTAGGTTACATGAGGGAATTCTGACAACGCACTCATAAATGTGTCCAGCCTGGGATGGGGTGCATCAACACAAAGCCACCCTAGTCAATAAAGCGGTAGAAGACTCGACAAACTTACTGCAGCGCTTCTCAAGTCTTCGTGACAAAGATAGAGCCACAGATTTGCCTGTTCAGCAAACAAGTAATGAGCTTGGACACACCACGCATCTGCGAGTGGCTAATGAAACATACAACAAGAAAAACAGCGGATTGTGGCCAAACTGAGCACCTTGGTGCGTTCTGTGGAGCCGTGACAGGGTCGCTGTGGCTGGGTGTTTTAGGGATTTATGGAGAAGTGAACTTTATTTTTCCCAGTACTTACAGGCTGTGGCACCCTGGAAATTGGGGCACCAGCAAGTTGAACTGATGAGAGCTGCAGTCTTCACAAAAGGGGACCACTGTCCTTCACCGCACTAGAGCAGGACACTGGAGGGCAACATGAAATGGCTCTGATAAAGAGACTTTTAACATGGAAGGAGCCCTCATGGCACAGCTTCCTCTCTTGAAGTCACATCCCTGGCTATTGTCATCTTTGGTGACCTCTGGAAGTTGGAGGAAACACATTCAGATGCTAGCTACTTCTGAAGTAAGACCTTTCCCGTTTTCATCTCAACTGGGCTCAAATACCTTTTATTTTTATCCACAAAGCATTTCTGTTTGTCTACTCGGGAAAGCTAGGTTCCTGGACCATAAGCCTTTCCCACTGTCCATCTCCTCTGGCCAGAAGCTGCCTACAAATGCCCTCACACTTGTGGAGACAGATACATCATTTAGCCATTGTGGTGGCATCTCTTATTTTGAGGCCGCTTGCTTGGGGTTCATCCCTTTTAACCGGTTAATCAGTGTGGTGGCATCTCTTATTTTGAGGCCACTTGCTTGGGGTTCATCCATTTTAACCGGTAGCAACATTCAGGTTCTCCATGTTATTGCAGAATATGCCTTTACACTGTGCGAAGCTGTGTCACTGCGGTGGGTTTAATAAGAAGCTGAATGGTCAATAGCTAGGCAGGAGGAGTTTAGGCGGGACTGCTGGGGATAGAGAGGTCTTGGGGAAGAAGAAAGGCGGGTTGTCAGCCGAATGCAGAGAAAGCAGGACGTGCAGAAGGAGAGGTCAAAGCAATACGTCACGTGGTAGCAATAGGCAAATAAGAATGGTTAAGAGCTAGTTAGAAAAAATTCTCAACTGAGGCGAGCTTTCATAATCAATAATGTCTCCATGTCATTTTTTGGTGAACTGGCAGCCCAGAGAAAAATCCACCTACACCTCATAGGAAGTGCTACCATGTGGGCATGTTTGCTGATGTCCATACCTTGTGGGCCAGCATGTTCCCCTCTGTTCTTCATAGCTATGACTACAGGGTTTAGAGTTAGGTAGGAGACATGTTAGGAACACATGGGCATTCTTGGTAATTCTGACAAATAAGAGCCTCTCTTTCACTAGAGATGGCAAGACTAAGGTAGAGCTGGAGCTTCTGGGCCACTGTGAGCAGAATGCCTGGTCTCGAGTGATTGCAGCGCAAAGCAAGGCAGAGCAGAGACACAGAGAGACTCCCGCGGTACTGTGAAAGAAGGCAGGTCATAGGGGTCAAGACTTCCCCTCTCAGGCCGAGTTTGTTTGAAAGGAGTTTTTGTCATTTGTAACGGAAGATTCCTGAAACAGCTAATCTATCAGACAATCTTCCACTGGGCTGAGAGGGGTACATGCGAGAGCGTTGAGTTGGGGGCCTCCCTAATGGAGGTCTTCTTGGAAGTCTATAACAAACAGAAGGGCCCTAAGCCTTTGCCCCCCACCAGAGCTAGTAAGGAGTAATGGAGACCAGTGGCATATGGCAACTGCCAGAAGTACTCTTCCTCTGTGCCTGGGGTGTCTTTACAACTGTGCGTAGGCTAGAAGCATCACCTAATAAAATCTAAATCAACTTAAGGTTCTTATGACACCCAGCCACTATTGCAGTCAGTCTTTGCTACCACCCACGGACCTCACCGTTACCTCCCGGGAGAGGTGTCAGGACTGAAGCCTGAAGTACCAAGGGACAGGATTCGGACCCATTTACCAGACTCTGGGGTTAGAATTCCCTCCACTACCCACCCAAATGGGAGAAAAGGTGGGTACTGTTTTCATACCTCATGTACAAAGATTTTTTTTAAAAGAAATCCTGAATGTTGTGGTGCACAGCTTTAATCCCAGCACTCAGGAGGCAGAGGCAGGCGGGTCTCTGTGAGTTCGAGGCCAGCCTGGTCTGCAGAGTGAGTTCCAGGTAGCCAGAGTGACACAGTGAGACCCTGTCTCAAGGCAGGAGGGATAAAATAGACAATAGCAAAGAATGGGCTAGCCAGCTCTTCTGCAGTTCTGGGAAGGAGACGAGGACTGTCAGAGGAGTTTTGAAAAGCTCACGCGTCCCCTCTTACAGTCTAGTTGGGAATTTGTGCAGGACAGCAAATTCGAGAGGCCGCGGTTGTCAAAAGAAAGGATGTGTTATGCTCCGTCATCTCTGCCCCATTAAACCAAGAAGCTGTCCAGGAGGATGGAATCATGTTTTGTATATAAAATGTTGGGAACAGGGGTAAGAGTCAAAGGCAGAATGTGACATCCTGGTGGCAGTGGGAGGGAGATAGTGGAAAGTCAGAGCCTGAGATCCCTTAAATGCAAGAGCAGCTAGGTGGCTCCCGGGACAGAGGGAGAGTGTTGTTTTAGGCACAGGGCCCCTGCCTGTCGATTCTTGACAGCTGAGGCCCAGCACAGTTAGGGGAGTGGAGAGTAGGGCCAAGAAGGAAAAGGATGCCCTTGTCATTTCTGTGAGTCAGTTGGTTGATGAGTATAGGTCCTGAGAAGAGGGAGACAGAGCAAAGGACAGCACAAATAATCCAGTAGGAATGCCTGGGCCGGGAACGTGTTGTAGATGTGAAAAGATCCAGAGAATTTAAGTGTCAGGGAAACCCGAGAGTGGGGGAGCTGGAATAGAGAGATGCTAGATCAGAACAAATGAAGGCAAAATAATAATGATAATAATAATAACAATAATAATAATAATGATAATAATAATAACAACAATAATAATAATAATGAGGTCATCAGCTACTGGAACCCACAGAGAGCAAGCTCAGCTACCTCCAGTAGACAACAGCTTGGCCTCACAGAAGGCCCAGACCCAAGCTAAGGGTCTCATCTTCTCAGGTCCTGAGATCAAGAGCCTTTCTTCCATTACCCACATGCCACCTGTAAAAATTTCAAGAAGGAACAATTTAAAATCCCAAGCAGGTATCCCAAAGCAGTGATTTAACTTAAACAAAACTAAGTATCTTAAAATAGTCTCTGGGGAGCTCTCGCCCGCTAACTGAGACTGCCTAAGGGATTTATACCCCCTCACACAGTTTCTGTACTAAATCCCTGCCTGGGTTCTGGTGTTTGCCGCCTTCTTCCTATCAGAGAGTGATTTGGTATTTTTCTTTGGGCCTTTGTTCCCCAGGCCTTACTAATCACAATGTTCACTGAGGAATAAATTGAATATGTAGGTCATTAAAATTTATATTCAGACCCACAGTCCCACTGAATCGAAATCCCTAAGAAGGGTCTGGGAATCTACTTTGAATGACTCTTGTGATCTAGTTGACAAAACTCCATCTCTTAGCTGAGCATCAGCAAGCTAAGTCTAACCACATGAGGCGTCCATGGTCCATGTTGGGCCTGGTAGGCCAGCACTGGTGATGTCAGCAGCTACCATCGCAATGTGCTGTTATGCTTTTTCAACTGCACTTCTGCCCAGCTGTAGCTCTTCCTAAGGGCTTAGGGTCTAGGCTCCATCACCTTCTGATGGTGACCACATAGGACAAAACTAAAACCTACCTATTTAGATAGACTTGTTAAGTAAGTCCTCTGTTCTATGTAAATCAATATGACTCCTGGATGGCTAAGTTCATGCTTGGGCATGGCTATTGGGATTGGGAGGGAGGGCTATATAGGTGATGGACAAAAAAAGGCTAACTCCCTCCCCTCGTTTCTACATGAGAAGCAGCCCGTGTTTAATGTAGGCCTGCAGGGTACCGGGAGCTAACCATTTCCCTGCCGCCTGAGGACCAGTGTTCTGGAAATTAAGTGTTTGAACACAGTGGATATTTCGTCTGAACCCAATTATTGGAACACTTGGGTGGTTTATTTTAATTTTTTTGCCTTTTATTTTTATCACTTTCCAAGGAAGATTTGAGGTCAGTTCGAGGCAGGAATTTCCAGTTGGGGATTTCTTTCAAGGCCAGAGAAGACGGGGGAAACTGAAGCTGAGAGCGGATGGATAAGCACAGTAGGAGCCTGAGGAGAAGGGAGTGGAGGGAGCCCCTGAGGCTGGGCACAAGAATATAATCAGGAGGCAATTCTACCTGTCCTGAGGGAAAAGGAAATGGACGAGGATATCATGAATGGACACAAAAAGTGGATCTCACCAGAGTCATCTTAAAAACAAAATCTTTAAGCCTGGCCTGGGGAAACAAAGGAGGAATCCTTCCTGATCACTCTGCCGTTTTAGTTTTGGGGCAGACGACTTGGAATACTACCTACCAAGATGGAATATACGAGGTGACAGTGGCCAAGAAGTCACCAAGTCACCGAGAGCCAGTCTGCTCAGAGGTAACATAAAGCTCACAAAAGCCTAACCACAAAATGCCATAGCTGGGAGCTCAGGCGTCAAGTCCAGGAAGCAACAGAGCAGGGTTCTGAGACTTTGTCCCAGGCTCTCCATTCTTCAGTGTGCTGTTAGCGCAGGTGGTGACGTAACTGTGTCCCGCAGACTCAGCCCATGACTCGGTTTTGAATTGGGCGAGAGGGTGCTCACCCAGAGAAGCCTCTTTCTTCCAGAAGGAAGACTCCCCGGATGACCTGTCTGCTCCAGTAGCTCCATTCTTCCTCCGCTTCCCCTCTGCCAACGGAATTCAAAGGACCGGCTGGAGGTTGCTGTGGTAACACTGTCTCAGCAAGACGGAGACAGTGTGGGGGCTCAAGTCTCAATGCTGCTAGATGTGCGGGCTGCCTGTCCATCACACCCGTGCACCCTTATATCGGTTGCCTCTCGAGTTCTGGTGGGCTGACTGTTTTGTCTGTGATCAGCAGAAAGGCTATAAGAACTAGAACAGTGGGCACAGGATAGAGGGTGCCGGTGCCGGCATTGCCTCTCCCCTCCAAAGAGGGGCAGGAAAGGGGGACAAGGCAGTGGAAAACCACACACAAAACATCTAATTACTATGATACGGAGTCAGCTGAAGGACCATGGAGACACATCCGGTCTCCCCAACCCTGAGAGCATTAAGCAGTGAAGAAATGTGCCCAGGCAATCTAAGCCACCGCGGGCGACACAGACAAAACTGCACCCGAAAGGAAGGCATGGGAACAAACTGATCACACCCCAGCCTAACCAGTGGGCACCTAACGTGGGCTTTTAGAGCTATACAGATGTGTTCTCTGTGAGGAACTTGTAAGGCCAGTGGAGCTGGCAATGTGAGAGAATCGGTTCATAGTTAGTCTTTTTGAGAACTAACCTGAGTTTTCGGTACCGCCAATGCCTGATAGCGTAGACTGCAAAGGCCTGTGACTAGGGGACCCCGTTCTCTGCTTTGTTCTCTCAAGGCTGTTTGAACTCACTGGTAAAATCTCACCCGACAGCGGGAAGACTGTCTTAACAAAATACTGCTTCTCTTAATGAATCCAGCAGGGCCTCTGGATTTATTGGGAGATCATGAGGCCAGGCCTGGCAGAGAGTAGGCTGGGGAAGAATGGAGCCATTAGAGCAAGACATACCATCAGAGAAGAGTCCTCTTACAGGAAAAAGCCGGGCATCTGCGGGTGAGCGAGTGCCCTCTTGCCCAATTCAAAACAAAGAGTCATGGACTGAATCTGCGGGGCACAATTACATCACCACCTTTGCCACACATCAAAGGATTTGATGCCCGGAGCAAAATCACGGGAGAGCACGAAAATAAGGGAGGTAGGAAAAAAAACCTAACCAGCAGGAAGATGGCTTAATTCGGGCTGAGCGGTGGTTTCAAACAGAGGCACATTTTCCGCGGTCATCCCGAGAAAGCAGAAATCGATGCGGGAAGAGGTGGGGAGGGCCTGCCCCCTCACCGCCGTTGCCAGTCCAAAACTTCACTTGATTTGAATGAAACAGGCCAGAGGAACATTGAAAATATTTAACAAATAAAATATGGCGATGTCTATCCCGTCACAGTGGATGTGGGAAGGAGTCCAGCCCTGGCGACCATTAGATAATGGCTTCCATAGTCTGGGTAGGGGACACTGAGTCCAGTGTAGGAAATGCTAGCACAGATGGGTAGGGTGGTAAGGCTGTGACATGAATTATGGGGCATAACTGACAGTGGCTTACTGGGAGACAGGAAGTATTGAAGATGGTGGCAAAGCTGTGTGAGTCTTCATTCTGGGGACGGGGAAGGCTCAGGTCGGTAAGGAGGAAATAAAGAATTCAACAAAGGCATTTGAATTGGGTGAGCAAGGAGGAAACAAAGGAGGTTTGGTTTCCAAAGTCCCTTGGGACTTGGAGGGCGGAGCTTCAAAGGGAAGTCCAAGATGTTATGAAGAACTGGGCAGCTTCAGGTTCCCTCTGCCACGAAGAGACAACTCAGCGCTTGAACTGGGAGCTGAATGCTCTCCTGTTGTTCTTCACTGGTGTTTTGATTGCTCTTGTCCCCTGGAGGAGGTGAGAGAGCTACAAAGCCCAGCGTGGCACCTGGACCATGGAACTGAGCTGCACTCAGCAGAGTAAAGGAGGCAGGAACAAGGCAGCCTGCACTTAGGGCTTTCCTTACACACCAGAGAATTAGCTCGTTTAAAGTCTGTTTGTAAATTAGCACAAATAAAATGTTATGTAACGTAGAAATATAAATAAAATATTCTTAATGATCATTAGGACATGCGAGAGAAGTTGGAATTTTTGGAGGTATTACGTTATCTCCATGAGACTCTGTTCCCCCTGTATGCCATTTCTCCCATGAGTATGACGTCATCAACTCCAGTTCCTCAACTTAATACAGAAAGGCCTTTTCCTAAAGAAGGTCACAGCCCCAAAACCAGGAGTGAGACTTGGCTATTTCCTTTTCAGATAGGACAGAATTCAATCCACTGTGGGTGCCACTACCAGTTATGAGACCTTGGGCCATTATGCTATATCTTAATGTCTTTCTTTCCTCATATAGAAAAGAAGAAATTAGATACAACAGGAAAATAATATAGAGTTAGTATCCGCTAATTGTATAAATACATAACTAATGTAAGTCACTTGCCCCAGGGCTTGAGACCCAAGTCTTAACTGCTGTTATTTGCATGGAATAGTTTCTGGGAGAAGCAAAACATCAATGTCAAGGCTAGCACTGCTCTTCCACCTCTCAGGCTCCACTGTCCTATGGTATGTATTTTTCATTTTAAGTTTTCCAGATTTTATGTTCATCTCACTTCAAATACCAGGTCTGTAAGAAACAAAAAGAGTTCAAGTGCTGTTATTTCTATTTTTTTTCTACTGAAGAAACTGAGGTACTGTGAGGGTAAGGCCTGTAGTTCATGACTAGACTCGAACCTGAACCCTGGCAGTTTGAGCACCCAGATCATTGTGGTCGAGTGCCTCACCTAGGCAAGCTCATTTGTGTTTTCCTGACAAAATCTCTATAGCCAATGTTTACCTAGCTATAAACAAAAAAACTTTGATAAATACATTGACTAAAATATACCCATGACAGATTATAAAAAGAGATAAAAGACATGGGAATGGAAGAAAACAGATTAATTAGAAAAAGGAGAAGAAAACATATGGATATGATTAAAATGTAGGCTTTATTGCTTAACTTCCTTTCCTTCCAAGTTCTTAATATATACTTACTATTTGAGTGCGTTTTGTCCAAAAAAGTTGTCAGAAAGTTTTCCTTTCTTTCCCTCCCTCCCTCCCTCCCTCCCTCCTTCCCTTCTTCCTTCTGAGACAGTTTCATACATCCTAGTCTGGTCTCAAATTTACTGTGTAGGCAAGAGTGACCCTTAGGTTCTTACTGTATTACCTCCACTTCCCTCAGACTCTGCTGGCAAATATGTACCATTGTGCGGGTTTACAGGCAACTTTTTAGACAAATCCCTTCAAGTGGGCTCCCCTGTTTCCACCTCTTGTGGCAGGTGAGAGAAACAAGCAAGTGTCCGGGAGAGCTGTTGCTCACCTGTGACGGTAAGTCTTGGTTTTCAAACTTAGACACATGGGAAAAGGGGATCCCAGTTGGGGACTTGCAGCCATCAGATGGCCCTGGGGCAAGTCTGTAGGGTATTTTTACTGATTACTAATTAACGCCGGAGGGCATTAGTGTATGTCTGTATTGTCATACCTGGGCAGGTAGGCCTGAGCGGTGGAAGGAAGAGAGTTGAATGTGAGTCTGGGACCAATCAGAAGCAGCATTCCTGCATGGTCTCTCCTTTGCTTCATGTCCCAACTTCCCTTAATTTGATGGATTGTATCTAACCTAGAAGCCAAATAAACCACTTCCTCTCTGAGTTACTTTAAGGCATGGTGTTTGTCACAGCAACGTAAACCGAACTAGGACATCACCTAGGCTTCCTTACCAGTTTTGCTCAGTGGCAATTTCATTGTCACAACCTGTTATACTTACTTTTGTGACAAAAAAAAGTCAGCTAAGGCAGGAAGTATTTATTGAGATTAGGAATTTCAGAGGTAGGTTGGCTCTGTCACTGTTTGCTTATGTTGAAGTAAAAGTGGTAAGAGAAAACTGTGGTAGAGAAATCTTGTCCCAAGGCAGCCAGCAAGCAGAGAGAGTAAGGGATGGGTCCTAGGAAGTGTTGGGAGACAAAATCCCACCAGGACCCACTTCCTGACTAGCCCATTCCCCTATGATCCAGTCACCTCTCAGAGGCCCAACAGCAGGCAATTAAGCCTTTCACACAGAAACCTTTTTAGAATCAAACTATAACACAGTCCGATGCCCAACACCTCAGAGAAGAAGGGGGTAGATAGGTAAGAACCAAGTTTAAAAAAAAAAAACAGTTGAAAGAATCCTTTTGTTGAGTCTTTCCCTACTGTAGTGAGGTTAGACATACTCTACTTGGTTAAGAGAGCATTCATTTTAGGGGTGGAAAACTGGGTATGTGTTGGGGGGCAAATACATGAGAAAGGAATACTGGTGCTGGTGCTGTCATTTAGATCAGTCTACAGGTCTGCAGTACCCCAGAAGCTCTTTTCAGAGCACAGAGTTGCTTCACAGATGAGAAAGGAAGAGGAGCTTGAGAGGAGTAGGGGGAAGATAATTAGGTGAGCACAACATCCTTATACGCTTAAGAGGAGTAGGGGGAAGATAATTAGGTGAGCACAACATCCTTATACGCTTAAGAGGAGTAGGGGGAAGATAATTAGGTGAGCACAACATCCTTATACGTTTTAGTCTCGAAATATGGAACTTGAATAATGAAGGGATGAAATGTGTGTAAAAACGGGCATTCCAAGCTCCCTTGGAAATTAGATTCCTAATGTTTGAAGTCATTTTAATAATCTTGTGGTCTACTTCTATAATGTATTTTCCAATTGCTCTCAGATGCCCCAAGGCACAAATACAATCCAAGCATCCAGCAAAGTTCTCTAAACAATAGAGAATAGTAATAAAACAGAAGCTGGCAGAATCTAACCCACACTGAGGTGATTTTTTGCCCTTCTATGACATTCGCCTTGAAGAGACTGGCCTCCGGGTGAAGATTAATTAAATCCCACAACTGCAAGGAGGGGCAAAATTCCAGATGAGTGCTATTAAACCCCGTTATAAAGCACCTCTTTATTCACAGCTGGGTTATACCTGGGTCAGATTATGCCTCCGAGTGCACGGGAATGCAGAAAATGCCTTCCCCGCAGTAACCCTGAATGCTCGCAACACAAGGTTCCCCTTTGTCCATGAAGACTGATTGAGTGTTTGCCTCTCTCCCAATGCCTTCCAGTTCTCAGGTCCCAGGTGAAGTCTATGTAATTCCTCCATGCAAAGTGTTATAGAATTTGACAAAATGATGCTGTAATTAAGTTCCCCAACCCGACTGGGTCTCATTCCTCCAGTCTCTCTTCAATCAAAGACTTGAACAACATGTTCCCTGTGCTGTGGAAATTGCTTCAGCCAAGCATCAAGAGAGTGGCTTTTCTGCCGTCAGTACACGATTTAACTTTGTTTTCTTCTTGGAGACTTTGTTTAGAGATGAAATTCCTCTTTAAGTGTATCTTGAGGGCTGCACGACATAGGTCCTTAAGGAACTGGCCTCGACTCAGAACCCAAAACAGGAAATGGTCAACTATCTGTCAGATGATATTACCAAGACTTGGAGCCACCACGGTATTTGAATGGCACTTTGGATGGAATATAACTAGGGAAAGTAGCCCTTGTACCCTTTCTTTCCTCAGGCAGCGGTCACATCTCATTTCCTCTCTGCCAGCTTAAGTCCGACCCCCCAGCTAACCCATCAGATTCTGTTACTATCATCCACTATGTGCAGAACTTACGCTTCTCAACTTCGTGGCGACATCTAAAAACTTCCCTACCCTCTCTGTGGACCTGGGACAGGCAGAAAGCACAAATTAAACCCAAGGCACAGCAATGTGCAAATAAAAACCAAATCGCATTTATCAGTTGTTTTGACATGGTTTCAAGTAAGATCAGACTCAGCCACCTGAACAAAGCAAACCTGAACCTAAGCAAAGAGACTTAGATAATTTTTTGCATGAATTTCGTGTGTTAACAGACAGACACAGAGTGGGGAAGGCGGAGAACAACAGGTTCTCTCTTTCCACCACATGCTTCTGAGGACCAAACTCAAATCATTCGGTTTCGACGAAGTCCGTTTACACACTGAGCCATGTTGTCTCTGCTCAGGGCGATTTAGACAAGAGCATTCTGGAAAGAATTCTTGGAAGCCAGGAAATTCAGGGCATATTTGCAATGGAAAAAAATTAAAGGAGTAGAGATACTGGCTGCACAGGGAAAGGACACGTGAGGGGCAGGAAAAGCTCCTCAGGATGATGTAAACCTGCAAAGACATGCAGCTTCTTTGCTTGGCTGAAGGAACCACAATTCCAAAGTTTGAACTTTTCCCCAAAGGCTTTCCAGAAAGTCGGAGAGCAAATTTATCCTTGTAAGGAGAACTGATTTGTTGCGTCCAGTATCACACATTACAGACCTTCAAACAGCCCCTGTGATTGACTGATAAAACAATAGATGGAGTTTCCACATCACCCATCTCTAAAGACCAATGTTAGAGAATTGTTGCATTTCCTATATGAGGAAAGAGCCATAAAAGGGACATTGTAGAAGTTGTTACTGAGCAAGAAGCCACGACAGGTGTAAATGATGCTTACAGGTGGCTCCATTGGCAGGAACACAGCTGTCAGAAAGGGTCCTGCCTGGGGCTGACATCTGAAGGTCAGGTATGAGAAGGACCTGTGTGCTATCCAACCGCAGTGCCAGATCCCAATGCTGACAACAGCTCCATGCATCCCCAAAGCACAGACCCATTCTTTAGGGCGAGCCCATGGAGCTAATCAAACAGAAGCAGAGTGAGAGCCCCCCTTCACCATTGTCTTTGCAGGGACCTCCAGGAAACACAGGAAGCTCTGAAGCTCATGGTGAGGGTGGGATCAGCCACAGTCTACATGGAGCTAGAATTCTCTAGCTTTGCTCCCTGTGTCATCCCAATTCTGCTGTCCAAGGAGTTCTAAGCCACCAAAGCAGAAAGCCCCGGTCACATCCATCCCAGAGAGCCTCCTTTCCCAGGATCTGGTCCACTGAACTTCCCTTCTCTCCAGCTTCCTGGGGGAGTTTATCTCAGATATCCACGCTTATTTCCTAGGGCATAAATGCTGGGTTGAATTTACTAACAGTAAATCCGTGTGTGTGTGTGTATGTGTGTGTGTGTTCTCCTGGTCATTTTCACCAAGACAAAAGCCAGAGCAACATCAAAGAATTAATTTAATGTTTCATTAATCCCAAGAGCTCGTTTGAGTTTTACCCTCCACAGGAAATTGTTAGTTTTATTGGGGTGTGTCGGCTTGTGGGGACGTAGCTGACATTGTCTCCTGAGATGCCATGCGATGCAGTTTCTCTCTCTCTTACCCTGGGAGGGTCTTGATTCTAGCGTTTGAAAACGGAAGGATCAAAGGCTGTAGAAGGAGAGGAGAGCTAGAGAAGTCAGTTTCAAGCCCCTGTTGGTGTCACTTCCATCTGAAGTTCTTGCTTCAGACACAACTTGGTCCAAAGAGCAATGGGAACTGAATCCCATGAGCTGAGTTTTCTCCAGGAATATCCCCTCCAACCGTTCAGTGAAGTCATTTTTGTGGATGATTTTAAACTTGTTTTTACTCCAATTCTATAAGATTGAAAACAAACTGATTCCCAATGATTGGCAGGAAAAAAAGTTATCAATTACTGAAGAGACTGTTGTGGGGAAAAAAAAAATCCATTTGTGCTGCCCAGATGTTAACCACTGGAAACCAAGTCCACAATGTGACCCCTCTGTGCCATTATTTTAGGAGCAGAGATCCCTTAGGAAAGTGAATGTAGTCACTAGCAAGATGCAGTTGTCACATTCAGGGGGTCCTTTAACGGTAAAAAGGAGTCCAATGTTGGTTAAATACACAGATCGCCCGTGCTTTTCAATAGTGTCTTCTATTCAAACAGGCTCAAAGCAGAAATATTCTAGAGGTAAATGCTGGGGAGATCTGTGTCAGACAGGCAAACAGGGAGGTCCCATGGGAGTTAGGAGGTCGGCAGAAGGACTTGACCTGGTGAGAAGGTTAGGAATGGATGTGCTAATTACAGAGCTTGTTGGAACATCCGGCTGGAAGGATATCTAGAATGAGGCCAGCATCCTTTGGCAGGAAAGCCAGGACCAGTCAAACACAGGACACCCCAGCGTTCATAAGGCATCCTACTCTCTGCATCATGTGTCCTTTAGGGTACATGTAAACAGAGACTGCTTGTTCGTTTCCCGGTTACCCAGACCCAAAAAAATCACACAGAAACTGTATTAATTGCAACATTGTTCAGCCAATGACTCAGGCATATTTCTAGCTAGCTCTTACATCTAGAATTAACCCATTTGTACTAATCTATGTACTGGCACAAGACTGTAGCTTACTGGTCAGGATTCAGCATCTGTTTCCTTTGGCAGTTACATGACATCT
>NC_022019.1:22386999-22388824 GCF_000317375.1 Microtus ochrogaster
TCCCCTTTTCAGCTGTAGGAGTCCATCTGGTGCAGACCCATGCAGACCCTGTTCCTGCTGCCGCAATCTCTTTGACTTTGTCCTGCTAGGTTAAGAAGGCCTTGTTTCCTGGATGCTCTCAAGTCCCTCTCTCTCTTACACCGTCTCTGCCTCCTCTGCTAGAGGATTCCATGAACCACGAAGGGAGGGATGTGGTAGAGATTACCCAATATGTACTGAATATTCCAAGGGCTCTCACTCTCTACACATCATCTGGCTGTGAGTCTGCTGGAGTAGGAAGGTTCTCTGATGCTGCCTGAGCAAGGGACTGATCTAAGACCGTAGCAAAATGTCATTCGCTGTCATTTTATTGCTATGTTCCTACTGTATCTAACAGGAGTATTTGATTTTCGCCTAGGTCAGCCTCAAGTTCTTGGTGACCCAGGCAGTTTCAGATATGGGTCACATCTCACGGAGCGGGCCTTCCATCTAATCAGATATTGGTTAGCTACTCCCACACGTTTTTGTGCCACAGTTGTACTATTGTATTTTGCAGGCATGACACCACTGCACATTGAAAAGTTTGTAGTTGGGCTGATGAGTTCATTTCTCCTTTGATAGAACACAGAGTACCTTTCTGTATCAAGAACACTGACCAATAGGATTGAAGGCTCTAGGTAGGCACCCAGTTGACTTGTCTGTGTTTGGTGGGTTGTGTAGCTGTTATTTTTAGCAAAAAGACATGATTGTCCATTTGTGAAGAGTAATCTATAGACTTTGCAACAGTTTGGGTGACTTGGCTATTGGTGAGAGTAGGGTATTTAAGTCTCCCACTGTTAGTGTGTGAAGGTCAAGATGTGAGTTAAGCTATAGTAGTGTTTCTTTTTATGAACTTGGGTGCCCTTGTGTTTGGTGTGTAGATGTTAAAAATTGTAACGTCCTCTTGGTAGAGTTTTTCCTTTGATGAGTATGTAGTGTCCTCCCCCATCTCTGTTGATTATTTTTGGCTTGAAGTCTAATTTCTATTAAAAATGGCTACACCAGCTTGATTATTAAGTCCATTTGCTTGGAATATCTTTCTCTGTTCTATTACCCTGTGTCCCTGTGTTTATTGGATACAACAGATGGATGGATCCTGTTTTCACATGTGGTCATAAGTCTATGTCTTTTTACTGGGGAACTGAGAGCATCGATGTTGAGCGAGATCATTGGGCAGCGTTTGTTGATTCCTGTTATTTTGTTCTTGTCCTCCCCTCCTCCAACTTTTGATTTGCTGGTCTGAGATGATTTATTCCTTGTGTTTTCTTGGTTGTGGTTAACCTCTTTGAGTTGAAAGGTTTTTTTTTTTCTAGCACCTTCTGTAGGGCTGGATTTGTAGGTAGGTTTTGTCTTGGAATGTCTTTCCCCATCTAGCATGATCAAAAGTTTTGCTGGGTATAGCAGTCTGTGTAGGCATCTGTGGTCTCCTAGAATCTGTGGACTTCTGGCTTTTAGAATATCCATTGAGAAGTTATGTGTTATTAAATAGGTCTGCCTTTATGTGTTACCTAGTCTTTTTTCCTTGCAGTTTTAAATAATCTTTCTTTGTTCTGTACCTGTAGTGTTTTGATTACTATGTGCCAAGGGGGCTTTCTTTTCTGGCCCAGCTTATTTAGTGTTCTGTGTGCTTCTCACACCTTGATAGGCATCTCTTTCTTTGAGTTAGGGAAATTTTCTTCTGTGATTTTGTTGAAAATATTTTCTGTGCCTTTGACTCAGGTTTCTTCTCCTTCCTCTATTCCTGTTATTCTTAATCTATTCATAGTTTACCAGATTTACTGGATGTTTTATGCCAGGGGATTTTTTT
>NC_022019.1:22389194-22417008 GCF_000317375.1 Microtus ochrogaster
TTTAATGGATTTATTCATTTATTTAATACCTCTACCATATTGATGAAGGGCCCTTGTCTTGTGCCTCAGCTATGTTGGCCCACTATAGTAGCATTGTTGGGCTCTACTGGGGACATGCGCCATGGCTGTTACTGTTTTTATTCCAGCATCTAGGCATCTGGATTTGGGATGAATATAATTCTAGGTTCTCATATCTGTTCTTGTCTTCACTGGGTGGGTGTTTTGTTCTTGGTTTCGGTTGCCCTATATGTTTTTTTTAGGAGACTGTGGTGGCTGTGTGTTGCCTGATAGAGAACGTTTTGGGGGTCCTGCTATGTGTTTCCAGGTACAATGTATTTCTAGGTATTGGGAACTGATACTTAGGAACGGAGGTGAGCTGGGTGTGCTGGGGAGGGGATCCACAGGAGAGAAGTAAGCAGGGTATGCCACCAGACTCTGCTTAGTCCACGGGGCATGGGAGCAGAGACTGAGGAAAGACCAGAGCAGAGAGTCTGCTGCAGAACCAGGGATGAGACCAGGGGGATAGACTTGGAGAAAAGCAGGCAGTGTGGAGCTCTGAAACGCATGTGCCTTTTTAACTGGCCCACTTGCTTCTCTAACAGACGTGGCCAGGAGGTTCTCAGGGAATGCCCGCTAGAGATGCGGTGAGACTGGGGGTTGAATTTGCAGGAAAGGAGGGAGAGGTGAAGAGCCGCAGTTAGCCAACCGGCTGGTTCCTGAAAATGCCTGCTGGAGATGGGGGCTGGCATAAGGGGATGAGACGGGGCTGGGGTGGGGAGGAAGGATGGAGGAGAAGGTCTGTGTGGATCTGCAGGAGGTGTGGGCAGGGGAGGCCACAGCAGGGGGTCTGCTACCAAGCTGGGGGGTGAGAGTGGTGAGGGGGAAGGGAAGATCTGCCATTAGCCTACTGTTTTCCCTGGCCTGTGTCCAATTATGGAATATTTTTAAAATAATATACACATCCATTATTAATTCACTAAATGAGATGATGTGATAGACGTAATAATTGGTAGACTTTTCAAAGGGTGAGGGTAATGCACAATATTTTGACGTATGTAGAACAGTTGTTACATGAAGTTATGATTTCTAATCACGATGATCATGCAGACTGCGAATGTTATTATAGTGTGTAGCTTATAGTCACAGTCAAAGGAAATGCCAAATTTCCAACTAGTAGAAATGAAGATACGATGTTTCTCCTTCAAGTTCATGGAGTACTAACTTCTATCTATGGATCTATTAGGGCTCAGACCCAGGTTGAAAACTTTCCCCTTTGGGAGGAGCTTGGCTGCCGCTAAAACATTTTAGATCTGGGCAGCATTCCCAAAGGACTAAATCCCGGAAATGGCAGACCAAGAGAGCATCCCCAGCAAGACAAGCCCAAAGAAATGAGAGCAACTGAGGCTCCTGTGTAAGCCCGAGCCACAAGTATGGATATGTGCTAACCCAGCCTCGGGAGAGCAGGACCCAGCAGCTCCCATCTCCCGGCAGCCTCCACAGAGGGAGAGCATGGGGTACCGACAGTTTCATTGTCCTGGAAAGTTATTTGGTTACAATTCAGCTCCTCTTGTAAAACAGATAAACACTTCTCTGACGTTAACACCTACATTACCTCTATGTATTATGCATGGGCCATTTCCTGACTGGCTTCTTTGCCATGGTTGGCGAATGTATCAGTAACTTGTTAAATAAGATTGTTTACTTTATTTATTGTTAAATAGTATCCCACTTGTTGATTTGTTTATGTATGCTTTTGTTGATGCGAAAGAGTCATACAGGGGCCTATTATAGGCTGTGATAAAAACGGAGTTGTCTCTGTCTCTTGGTGGACTCATACCTTTAATTTCTTTTATGTATGGATATGGAAAGCCCGTGTCTTTTCACAGGCAGGCTTGTCCACCACCGTGAGAAGCTGCCAGCGAGTGTTCCAAAGCTGTCCTGACATTTCCTATCTTCAGTGGCCATGCACAGAGCTGCCAGGTGTCTGACATCCTTGCCTGTGTTTAGTGCTATCATTTTATTTTTTTAATTTTGACCACTCTAGTGCCTATGGAATGGCCTCTCATTTTGGTTTTAATTTGCATCTCTCTGATGAAAATTGATCTCGAGTACCATCTAAATGTCACTGCCACTGCCTTTTTGATGTTTTCAGTGTTTGAGGGAAGAAAATCTGTCTCCTGGCAGATATTTTTGGATCAACTCAGTAAATGTCCTGGAATTGAATTTCTAAGAACAAGGTTGTTATGCCATTTTCTGTCTGATTGCCATCTTCTTACTGGGTGCCTTCTCGGCCAATAGTGAATTCGGAAGTGGGGAGGTGAAATACGTTCTTTAGGACTTCAGTGAGTTCATTACTCTTAGCTAGCTGTATGGAAAAGTATGACTTCAGCACTGCGTGAGAGTTCCTTTTTGCTACCACGGGAATAAAGAGCTTTTCCATCCCTTCTGCCTTGTAGCTATAAGGTAGACTGGTTTCTTTTCCTTCTTCCTACTCTTGGAATTAATTGAAAGCAACACAAAATATTAGGGGAAAAGTAATATGTTGATGTTCAACTTTTCTTGGAGGTCAATTGATTGTCTTGAATCCCTAGGGCTACATCTTATGCCCAGAATCTTCCATATCCTCCATAATCTATGTGTAGGGTTAGTGAGCTAAGCAGAACGGCACCTTTATTCTGGGGATACCCTTAATTTAACTCAGAACCCTCCATGTTTGCTACTCAGCTCAAATCACATCAGTTCGTGGCCTTCTAGATACTTACCATCAAATAAGTTCATGCGAGCTGAGAGTCCTGCAACATGGTTTGGGTCGAGTGTATTTTAATAGCTTTTCTGAGAGAGGTTTTGTAGTGATAGGAGCGGTGGGCCACTTTCTGCCACCTGGCTAGCATACCCCGAAATAATTACATGGACACTGTATTCTTTTAAACACTGCTTGGCCCATTTCTATCTAGCCTCCTCTTGGCTAACTCTCGCACCTGGACTAGCCCATTTCTAATATTCTATGTAGCACAGCTAGGTGCGCTTACTGGGAAGATTCTAGCCTACGTCCATCCTGGGTCGGAGCTTCATCGCGTGTGTCTGCCCGGGAACGGGGCATGGCGTCTCTCTGAGGCGTCTGTCCCCGAGAGGAGAGCTGTCGAGTCTCTGAGCTCACTTCCTCTTCCTCCCAGCATTCTGTTCTATTTACTCCTCCCACCTATGTTTTAACCTATGAGACCAAGCAGTTTCTTTATTGCTTAAACCAATGAAATCAACAGATTGATATATGACACTCCCACATCAAGTTTTCACAAACCACACAATTTACCCTTTTAAACGGTGCAGTGCAATGCATTTGTAGATATTTATAGATCTATGTGACCAGCAGGCAGTCTGTTCTAGAACATTCACTACTTCAAAAATAGCCTCATACCCTTGGGGTCTAACAACCTTCCATTTCCTATTCTTTCAGCCCTAAGCAGCCACATACCTACTTTCTGGTAGAAGGAGCTGTGGGCTGTGTTCCTGCCACTTGGCTCCCAGCAGCCTGGCTAGCTTATGCCCCGAAATAACAACACACAAATTGTATTCTTTTAAACACTGTCTGGCCCATTAGCTCTACCCTCTTACTGGCTAATTCTCACATCTTGCTTAACCCATATCTATTAATGTGTGTAGCACCACAAGGTGGTGGCTTACCAGGAAGATTCTAGCCTACGTCCATCTTGGGTTGGAGCTTTATCATGTCTGCCTCACTGCCTTCCACCCAGCATCCTGTTTTGTTTACTCCGCCTACCTAATTTTATGTCCTATCAAAGGGCCAAGGCAGTTTCTTTATTAACCAATGAAAGTAACACATAGACAGATGACCCTCCTCCATCACGTTCTATCTATGGCTTTCCCTCTTCTGAACATTCCCTATATGTGACATGTGCAATATGTTCTGTTGTGACTCCTTCCACTTAATCTGATGATTTCAAGGTTTATCCTTGTTTAGATGCCTCAGAACTTCATTCTTTGCATGACTGAGTCATGTCTTAATAATGTGCTGTATATCATTTTCCTTCTTTTTTTTTTCTGGGCTCCACTTGGCTACTGGTCCTTGGGATTACTATCCAGAGGGTCCTAGCAATCACATAGATTATAACTACAGGTGAGGCTTCTTACAAACTAAGGCAGAACAACACATTCAAGGGTAGAACCTGGTGATGGCCAATGGGACCATTGTGGAGGTAAACTCTCTCACTGTGAGAATGGACTATGGTCAGGAAGACCACTGAGCCCACCTACATTTGTATGCTGACCTTATACTATTTTTTCTTTTTCTCTTTCCCTCTCTCCCTCCCTCCTTTCTTCCTTCTATCCTTTTTGGTTTTTCTTCCATTCAGTTATTGACAGAACCGTAGAGGACAAGAACACTCCTACCCAAAGGGAAAAATAAATCTTTCTCCATCCAACAGCCAAAAGGAAGCCATCTTGGGACCCAATACTATTTCTATCCCCAGAACAGATAACTTTCCTAAAGGTTTTTTTTTTTCCTTTCCAGGTGATTGACAGATTCATTCTTTTGAATGATAATTATACAGTAGAACAGACTAAAAAGAATTAAACAGAGAATTTAAAAGAGCTTATAAAATAGCCATGGTCTACCAGGATGAAATGGGCTATCCTTAATTGTCCTCAATAAAGCCGCTACCAGAACCTCCCACCGTTTGTCTGGCAGGTAACAACCCTCTCCTGTGGTGTCATAAAGTTGAAAGTGGGTAGCTAAGATGCTGTTCCCTTTACCGGGCACAGTTTTCACTTGGAGACACCTGAGATGGGAAGTAAAGGCTAGAGCAAGAACATGCCCCCCCCCCCTGCAAAGAAACCTTCCGAGTGTGAATTCCACACATTGTCTCGCAGAACCCTTGAGGTCGTTCCCTATTGGAAAGTGAGACGTTCTTGTTTTGAGACAGTTTTTACTTCATTTTCCCAAGGTCAGACTAAAGCAAAACTATCTCTTCCTCCCATCTTGGTCTCTTCTCTATCGTTTTCTGTAGAGCTGGTAGGTAGTAGAGCCTCAAAGTAACAGTAGAGTCCCACGGATTCAGTTCTTGGCTTTGCAGGCTTCTGGTTATGAGAGAGAGACATATTTTCTTTCTTTTTTTTTTTAAAAAAAGATTTATTTATGTATTTATGTATTATGTATATAATATCCTGCCTTCGTGTGTGCCTGCATGCCAGAAGAGGGCACCAGATCTTATTATAGATGGTTGCGAGCCACCATGTGGTTGCTGGGAATTGAACTCAAGATCTCTGGAATCAGTGCTCTTAACCTCTGAGCCACCTCTTCAGCCCTAATGGGCCCATTTTTAATGACCTTCAAGCCTGCTAATATCTGACTTGCACCCTCAATCACTGATAGACATTAAGACTGTTAGAGTTTACTTTCTGGCTATTATAAATAATGCTGTTATCTATATATTTATGTCTGGACATGTTTTGATTTGTTTTGGGCATATACCTAACAGTAGAATTTATAGCTCATATAACAATTTTGTGATTAATTGTGAAGATCATTATGCATTCTACCACCAGCAGAAGAGAATAGCAGTTTCTCTGCATCCTTATCAAAACTTGCTACAATCTGAATTTTTGTTCTAGACATCTTAGATGGCTAGAATCTTAAAACTTCATTGAGGTTTTTATTTGCTTGGAGATTAATTATGCCAATCATCTTTTTTGTTCACTTTTAGTCAATTGTGCAGCTTTAATAATGATTTTTTTCCTTATTGGGGATCGAACAAGGGCTTCGTGCAGGCAAAGCAAGCGCTTTACCACTCAGCTACGTCTTCAGCCCCAAGTGTACATCTCTTTTGGAGAAATAGCTATTTGTATTTTCTTTTCCACTTTCTCCAATTTTATTGTGGTAAAAACATATAACATACTAATATAATACGTTCCATTTTAGCCCTATTTAAGTATACAGTTTGGTGGCATTAGGTGTTTATAATATAGCACTCACCTCCATAACTCTTTCATCTTTTAAACTGATTCTATATGACAGCAAACCACTACTCTGCTGCTCCAGGATCCCTAACACCCTAAATGCTTCCTGTGTGTGGGTCATACAGCTCCTGTGTTTCTATGTCTGGCCGGTTTCACATATCATAGAGTCTACTCATATCTACTCATGATGCAGAATGTTCTTCCCTTCTAAGGCAAATCAATATTCCATCATATGCATATATCACATTTTTCTCCAGTTGGGGGTCTCTTCTGTGTTTTAGCTACTGAGAAATAATGCCGCTATGAACATGTATGTATCTATATAACTACCTCTTCGAGACCCCGCTTTGAATTCTTTGGAACATACAGGAAAAAGTAGAATTACTGGTTCATACATAAATTCTATCTCCAACTTTTAAAAATCACTGCAATGTTTTTTTCCATAGCAAATGTATCATTTACCTTCCTGCCAACTGTGCATGGTTCTAACTTCTACCTTTACCTTGTATACTTTGGGTTTAGGTGTATGTGTTTGGCTAGTAACTCATTATAGTTCTGACTTGCGTTTCCCTAATGATTGATATCGCTGGCTGTTCTGTCCTTAATGTCTGCTTGTGTGTGTTCTTTGGAGAAAATGTCCATTCAAGTCCTCTGCCCTGTTAACAGTGGTTTTTGTTGTTGAACTTGAGAAGCCCCCTGCACATTCTGCATATTAATCTTCCCTCAGACATGTTTTGCAAGTCCTTCCTCCTGCTCCGTGGGCTGCCCTGTCATTCTCTTGACAGCTTCTTTTAATGCACAAATTTAAATTGTTTTCTTGAAGCCTAATTTGTATAATTTTTCCCCTTTTGTTACCCGTGCCTTTAATGTCATACTTAAAAACACATTGTCAAGGGTAGCGTTCTGAAGGTTTAGGCCTATGTTTTTTTTCTAAGATTTTTATTAGGTCGAACAAAGTCTTTGACCCACTTTGAGTGAATCCATGATTGTTAAGTCCAACTTCATTTTCTTCTTCTCCATTGTGCATGTGTGTGCGTGTGTGCATGTGTGTGTGTGTGTGTGTGTGTGTGTATGCATTTGTATTTGTATTTGTCTTTCTTTCTCTTTCTTTCTTTCTTTCTTTCTTTCTTTCTTTCTTTCTTTCTTTCTTTCTTTCTTTCTTTCTGTACTGGGGATTGAACCTGGGACCAAATCCACACTAGGTAACTGCTCTACCACAAAACTACATCCCCAGACCTCTAGTATAATTTTTGAAAGGTGATTTTTTTCCCCTCCATTAGATTGCCTTAGACTCTGTGTCAAACTGCTAGGTCATATAAACCAGGCTTTATGCTATCCATTGTTCTCCGTCACTTATGCCAGCACCATACTGTTTGGATTACTCCAGCTTTGTCGGAAGTTTTGAAGTTAGTGAGAGGCTTCCAGCTTTGTTCTTTCTCCAGTGTGTTTTGTCTACCCAGTGCCCCCTTGGAATTCCATGTGTGGCAGCTTTTAACCACATTCTGCTCCATTTAAAACTTAGGTCAGAGACCTTGTGTTCATGTATAAATCTCTGGTCATATTTGGTGGATAACGTGTTCCCTGACAACAGCTCAGGCCTAATTCAAAGCAGGCGTTTCTTTATGTGAGATAGAATTGTCCTGTTCTGGGAGAACATGGAAAGCAGAGAAGCTGCCAACAACGCCCTAGGCTCCAAGCTATCTGCCTTGAAGACTTGTCAGATGACAGACACGTGGAAACTGAACAGATCCAGCATTAGCTTCGGCTTTTCTTGTCAACATAACATCCGTTAGGCTCCTTGAATTTCCTTCAACTTAGTTCGGAGGTAACCATTATAGGAGCCCATGGCTCCAAAATTACCCCAAGGCCTCTCATCGGTATTGATCTCACGCCAGAAGTCCCAGACTACTTCCGAGGGGGCAAACTCTTATCTTCAGAACTTGGGATGCTCCCGGACTGTTCTCAAGCTTCGTACATTCAAACAAAGTCAAGCAGGGTGAACGTTCAAAAACAATTTTTGTTTTAAATAGCAGTAAGCCTCATTTTGGAAGGTCACCAGTGGAGACCTTCAGGAAAACAGAATTTAAAACGTGTACTTAGGACTTAAATGATATGCCTTTGATGGTACCAAAATTCATTCCTGAAACCAAACCATTATTTTGTGTCACTGTTTTGTAACCCATCGCAAACTTCCCATGGACATAGGCTATCTTGGTCAACGTGCGTCCTTAGCCCACATGTTTGCCCGCTTCCAAACATATAGTGGAGTTCAAGAGACTGATGTTCAGTAGATAGATAAAAAAGGTTGCCCGCTTAGACCATTTTGTTTTTATGGTAACAGAATACCGGAGACTGGATAATTTATAAGAAAAGAGGTTTATTTGGAGTCAGAGTCCTGGAATCTGGAAGCCCAGGAATATGTCACCAACATCTGTTTGGCTTGCTGCTTCCCGTCATGGTGGAAAGGGGAAGGGCTAGCAGGCACATGCCATGGAGGCAAATGCAAGGCATTGTCTACTTAATAACTGTCAAGTCACTGAAGAAGGTTGTCATTCATTTGTGAAGGCTCTTCCTCTGCTCGCAGACCCTCCCTTCCTGTCCCTGTCGTGAACATCAGCAGGAGTCGTGGTAGGAAAAAATCACATTCCAATCACAGCACCAGCTTCCCGGAGTCGTGCCAGAGGGAGACACAGAAAAACTCAAGGTGCTCAAAATCACACACTGTTTCCAACCTAGAAAAGGACTGAGGTAAACTAGTATGAAACCATGGGTGCGTGACAATAGGGCTAGTGTACTAAGACTTCGAGTCTTTGTTGCAAGAACCAGGAGAAATGGGATGCCTCGGTAGAAAGCATCTTGTTCTTTGTTCTTTACTGAGCATAAAGATCTGTTCTCCTTTGGGAAGTAGCTGTCCTTTCGTGGAATGCCCTGCAATGTAGTTTTACTTAGAGGAGGGTCACAGCCCCGCTCATGTCCTGTTAGGAAAGCGGTAGGCAAAGCAGTGCAGAGTCAGCACAGCCATCAGCCTGGGGACTGTAAGACCTAGCAGGCAGGTCTTTCAGTGCCTTGTGGGTCACTGTAGCCCAGGAGTACTGCACAGCTAACCTCAGCATCCTTTCTAACATGTACACTGTTTATCCATCTCGGTGATGTTAGAAACTGGTTGCTTGACTGAAAGACATGTCCAGTTCCCACTGACATGACAGAGAAGCTCCTAGACTTCCTGTTCCTAAGTGCTAAACATCTTGTTAACAGTGCTGTGTCCTTCCTTTTGTTGTTAGTTTCATTATTGCTTTAGTTAACATGGAAAACGATGGGTTTTATTGTGATACTTTCTTACACGTGTATATCCTTGTGCTATGTTTATAGTCACTCCTTCACACACTATCCTCCCCATCTCTCCCCTTTCTCACTCTCATCTCTTCCTTTGCCCTTGTGTTTTCATGTATAACACACACACACACACACACACACACACACACTTATATTCTGGATATATAGAAAAACATGGTGCTTTGTCTCCTTCCTCCTTTATCCAGCTTTCATTCATTTCCTCTGTTCCTTTAGACCTCTTCCTCTTCCTTCATAATTCCCCTTCACTTTCATGTTTCACACACACACACACACACACACACACACACACACACACACACACACAGAGAGAGAGAGAGAGAGAGACAGAGACAGAGACAGAGACAGAGACAGAGACAGAGAGAGAGACAGACTTCCTGAATATGGCTCAATTTGCTTAACGAATGCCCGCCAGTTTCATCTACAGACCAACAGATGTCATTTCGTTCTTCTCTCTGGGGAAATGGATTTCACTGTGTATTTTACCGCATTTCTATCATCCACGTGTGGTGTTGATGGTCATCTAGGCTGTTTCCATGCCAGGGCTAATGTGAACAGTCCAGCAATAAACACGGGCACTCCAGTGTCTTTGTAATGGGATATAAATTCCTCCAGGCCCATCTCTAAGGACGGCACAGTGGATTTTAGGGCCCCTGCCTTTTTAGTTTTCTGAGGAACCTCAGAAAAAATTTTCATAGTGGTTGTACCAGATTACATTTCCACCAGCAACAATAGTTTATCTCCCTGCACATCTTCACAGAATTGAAGTTCTTGACTTAGCCATTCTGAGACGGGCACATTTGCCTGACTGCTAAAGTTGCCGAGCCATTTTTCAAACACTCATCAACCATTTATATATTTTTTTCTCTTGAGAACTCTCTGATCAGGTCAGTCGCCCATTTACTGACCAGATGGTTTGGAGGCCACCTGGAGTGACTAGTGTTCTGACTTGGGTCAGGGAGAGTCTCCCAAATGTATTGAGGAAGGGAAGTCCGAACAGCACTAAGATCTGAGCAGGTCATCCACCTCTCTGAAGTTTAAAACCCAGCAAGCGTTAACCAGCATGCCAGGGCAATGCTGCTGCTTGGGGATGCTAAGAGCGATGGAGCTTTACGGGTCTCAGACTCCACTACTGTGAGTCTCGGGCAAATAAGGGGCTCCAGGTTGACCTTCCTGTGGTCCTTGGGCTCACGATTACCACACTCCAAAGTTCTTCCCTGCTGAGGTCTGTCTCCGAGGGCAGGGAGTCACACTTAGGCACTCAGTGGCCTAAGCTGAACCTCCTGCCAACGGCAAGCATTTCCAAATCTTGTTGTATAGTGGACTGAATTTGGGGCCACACATATGCTAGGCAAGCACAGTATTACTGAGCTGTATCCATAACCATCCTTGGTCCTTTTGATATTGAGGCTGGAGCCTACAAAGTTTCCCAGGCTGGCCTTGAACTCTCTCTACAGCGTAGCAAACTCCAAATGGTGATCCTTCTGCCTCCGTCATCGAATAGCTAGGATTACACATTTTTATCACTCCAGTTGGTGTGGGTATCATGGTTTCAAATCCTGGTTTTGCTCCCAAGATGGCACCCAGCTGAAGTTCTCCAAGGCATAGGGAGTGGGGGTGTGGAACTCCTTTCGCGGATGCCCCATCCTGCCAGGGGTCTCATCAGAACCTACAGCTGCATTCGAGGGTCGCACGAGCTGTGGGCTCACCCTGTGGGTAGGATTCTGGTTCATTCAGCCTGGCTTACCATTTGGGAGAGGCTTCTGCTTCCCTTCCTGTCCCAGGAGCCACAGAGCCGGAACACATTTCTCTTGGCTTACTTCTTTACCCTTCTATTTCTCAGCAGTTCTGTCAGACACCCTTTCTTTCTCTCTTGTTCTCTTTGGAACGGAGTCTGACCTTTCTGATCCCGACCCTTGTCCATCACTGCATCACATGGAAGCAGCTTCTAATCTGCTATCTTACCTGGAAGTCAGGTTTGGCCCATTCTTCCTCAAAAGTACCTATAATCTTTTCTCCAGAGAGTTCTAATTTCTTAAGTAATGCCCAACATGGCAAACCAGCTTGGATTGACACTTGACACTTTTCTTGTGTGTGTGTGTGTGTGTGTGTGTGTGTGTAGCCCATTTCTATTTGACTGTCAATAGGAAAAAAATCTGAAGGCAGATATGGAAAATGCACATACACATTTTATCAAGTTATTTATGAGATGGATAGAAAATTGGGCTCCAAGACAGACTATGAACATCTTCTTCTCTTCTGTTTCATTCACTGTGTCAACACCAGGTTCAAGGCTGAACCCAATGACTAAGTTGTTATTTCAGGATTGGCACTGGGAAAAGTAAATTCCCTGCCAGTTCAAACGTTGAGTCAAAATGTTGCTAAATTTTAGCACAACAGAAGGACAACTATTTGGGTGATATTAGTGCTAGTAAGAATGGAACGAATAAGCTACACCTCCATAAAATCAGGCATCACTAGCAATTCAGCCCCTCTTGTGCACTGCCCACCAAAACACTGCACCTCTGTGTCCCCCCCCCACCGTTCACCAATATCAAACACTGGTCTGATATTTAATGTTATAATGACATTATGTCATATAATTTTGTATGTGTAAGTTATAAAACAGTCTATAATTTTATGCCCATAGACATTAAGATTTGTTAGCATAAATGACCAAAGTGTTGGGCTTTTGTGTCTATTCCCTTATGCCATTCATGACTCATTGCAGGGGAGAGAAAAGCAACTCTCTGTATTTTACGAGGAAAGGTATTTAACATAAGAGAATTTGCTTCACACATCCATTGGGAAGCAGGGAAGAACAATTGTCAAGAGGACTATGGAGGGAACCTGGAGGAACAGGAGGCTAAGGAGGACACTGCCAGTGACCTCTGCTGCTGTCCACACGAAGTGAGAACCAAGGGAAGCCATGAGTGAAGCCCTCGGTTCCCCATCCAAGGCTGCAGCCACAGGAAAGTACATCTCGTCAGCCCTCCAATACATCTAAGTTTCCCTCGCTGGAAAACTTAGCTCGGTATTCTACTGAAAGAAACGTCCTTAGGATTTCTCTTCTGTAATCTAGGAGAGAATACAGAAAGGAAGCAAAAGGCTATGGCTCTGAGCTAAAAGCAAACAGTGTGGCAAAAGTTTAGAGAGTTTACACTATGGCAGCGGTTCTCTGTCTTCTAATGTTGTGGCCCTTTTATGCAGTTCTCACGTGCTGACCTCAACCATGAAATTATTTCATTGCCCCTTTATAGCTGTAATGAATCATAATGTAAATAACTGATATGCAGGATAGCTAACAGGTGACCTCTGTAGGGGTCTTGACCCACAAGGTTGAGAATTGCTGATTTAGGGGCAGAGAATCAGCATTTACCCATCTCTGGTCCTCTACTGTCTCCTACCTTCAGTTTAATTTCCAACAGGAGTCCTACAGTGCCCTCCTTAGGTATATCTAACTGCCTTTTTTTTTTTTGTTTGTTTTTTTCTTTACTTCTTTGAAAAACAAAGGCCCTCTTGTATTGCAGATAGCACGGGTACCTTTTGCAGATACACAGCGATGGGCAGCATGGCCTGAAGGCCCCAAAGATTAGAGATATTTGAAACTCGTCATGAGGTCTTAGATGGTGAGACTGTACCTAGCAGAAATAACTGCTAGTCGCCAACTGGAGACCACAGAAACCTAGGCTTCCTGTCTTGGAAGCTGTCTTGACCTCCCAGGGGAGTGGCTGGCAGCATGAGGTTTGCTTGTTTGCTTTCTGTGCATCTAAATATCCCAATAACCTAATCTCTAGAGAGGGCCTCGTAACCAGGCAACGCGAGTCACGCTCCAATTGTGGAGCCCTCTATCCACTCTGACTGTGATGGACTTCTTCAAAATGAGAACACTAAAAGCAGGGCTGCAGCAATTGCATTCTGCTCTGCATGTCTACTTATGATCTAAGAACTTTAAAAAGTCTAAAACAACACATTTCACCTAAGAATAAAATTTAAAGCAAAAGAATATCTGCCCACCCCCAAACAGAAATGAAAGAAATGGGAGGGGGACATCTCCTGTCTGGTGACAGTTTATTTTAGGCCCGGTGCTTTCTCCATTTGTAATTTAGTGCCGCTAGTGTTTTCAGAAACACCGCCAAGTCAGATGGGTTTCTCAGGCGGGGACTAATCTACACTGTTAAACACAGCTGTTCTGGTGCCTGACGTCCTTAAGGGTCCAGCAGGACCCGAGCTAGGAAAATAAACTTAGAGAGGGCCGTCTGGATCTGGATTTCAACAGACAAACCACGCAGAAGTGATCAGAGAGTCAACAGTCCTCCTGGGCCAAGGTCACAGGCAGCCCTGGGACACAGACTTTGGAAAAGCCCTGTCTGCAGTACATCTGTTGTGAGCAAACAGTTCAGAGTTGGACGTTTTGGCCTTTAATCTTCAGGGTTTTGTATGAGGGAAAGTGATCTTGATTAGTACTGTCCGTGTCAGTGCTTTTGTTATAAATACTTCATTTGTGAGGAATTTGGCCATTGGGTGATGGATGATTAAACAACACTCAAACCCAGGGTCACCCCTCCTCTGCCTCCACCCACACGTCTGTTACCTAAAACCCAGAACCTAATTATCCAGACGAAAAGAGCAGCTTAGTCTCCAGTTGCCAAGTATTTTATTCAGGTCACCTCGTGGCAGTGGCGTGCAGGCCAGTACTGCACAGATGGATTCGGCTGGAACTAGTTTCTTTGGCCAACCTGAACTACCTCCCCTCTGGATGGCACTGGCTTTTGTGGGGCCCAGCAGGTTTGCTGTCATCTGATCCTTCAGTCCCACAGTTCTTCTGGGGCAGCCAGGACTCTCAGTTCTTACATCCTCGGCCAGAGTCTCTCTATTTTGCCAGTTTTCACCTTCTTCAGATGAATGTTCTAGGTATGTTGTCAAAATCATGGTAATTACACCAACTAATGAGAAATAATGAGAATCTGGTTGTGTGGATGTGGGATTTCTATACTTGGTGTTACGAGTGTAGAACAGCATGACCTTTTGTTCTGACCATGTACTAAAATTTAAAATGTATATATTCAGTGGGTTCATTACATAAATATGCAAAGAAAGACAAAGATATTCAGAACAATTAGAAACAAGCAAAATGCCCAGCAGGGGGGGCATTAGTTTCTTTTTAAGGAGGTATTCATCACAGAGAAACGGTGTATCCACAGAAGCAAGTCATCACAGAGAAACGGTGTAGCCACAGAAGGAAGTCATCACAGAGAAACGGTGTATCCACAGGAGGAAGCAAGTCTTGAGCATCTGTATTTGTTGGTTTGAGAACCATTCCATGACATGTTGTATGACCAAAGAAATGACACATTAACAGGACTGTTATCCTCCCATTTCTGTGTAAATTAAACAAATCACAGATACCACTGTGCTCTGATTTCAGTATCATCAGGGAGACAGCCTGACAAGCAGAAGTTAGCCAAAGGCAATTTCAACCTTTGCTCTCAATTTTCAAGAAACACAAGAGAAGGAACGTATGATTCATAACCTGCAGCAACACACCTCAGAATGTCCTCTTTTTCATATTCTTCATTATGATATGTTCTGAAGGTTGCCTTTCCTGGATGTCCTTTTCTACTTTCAACCTAAAACTTCACTATCATTCCCAGAAGTGTCAGCCCCCTCTGTTTCCTCTCTTGCTTTGGGACAATGGTCTTTAATCCTATCACTTGTATTATTTTTAATAAAATGCTGATTGGCCAGTAGCCAGGCAGGAAATATAGGTGGGATGACCAGGCAGGACCTAGAGGTGGGGTAACGAAAATTCTGGGAAGGGGGAAGTTTCAGTCTGCAGTTGTGACCCAAACACAGAGGAAGCAAGATGTGACTGCCTTGGCGAGAAAGGTACCAAGCCATGTGGCTAACATAGACAAGAATAATGGGGCAATTTAAGATGTAAGAATTAATTAATAAGAAGCCTGAGCTACTAGGCTAGTCAGTTTATAATTAATGTAGACCTCTGTGTGATTCTTTGGGACTTAAAGACTATGGGAACCGGGCAGGACAGAAAACTCAGTCAGCACTCTCTCTTTCTTGTTCACTGGGTTCTTTCTTCCCTGGATCATAATCTGGGAGATGAAGCATGTGGAGGACATGATAAGTGAGCAAGAGTTCTTTGCTGTGTTGGAAAAAGAACCACGGTTGTCTGCGTACACTCAACCATGGCACCCTCTTACCTCGTGGCAAGAACGAAGTTACTGATTAATATCTGTCCTAGAGACACATAGAGGTACCCGGAGAACACTGACAGCATCCTCAACAATCTTCACCCCAGTTACAATCTCCCTGCTGACCTTGCTCTTGCCTTTCCCATGTTTCTGAATTATTCGCGAACATGTTTTGTTTGCAAGAGACATCGAAAAATCAATTCATCGAAGTGGACAAAGAAAGGTCACGATGATGTCACTGGAAACAATGTATGTGTAAAATAAAACACAAATTCAGCATTTTGTGTGTGGTGTGTGTGTGTGTTTATGTAAACACAGTTAAACTGTCTCTTCCTGTTCTCAACATCAGTCAGCCCCACTAATTTTGGAATGCTTTTAATTACTCCTATGTGATGAGTTCTTAAGTTGAATGTTTCCATCTATTAATTTATTTTACCACCAGTCAACACTTTGTTTTTTGTGAGTGCACTGGGGTGTAGCTTGGAATTCACTGATCAACTGCAATAAATGGTAAACATTATGAACTAAACATTGTGTTCCTTATTCATTCTCCCCGGAACCCAGCATCTTCTTGAGCCAGTTTAGCGAGGAGGAACTTAGCATCTGTTTGTAACCATTTCCATCTCTCTATTCTAGTGGTTCTCAACCTATGGAGTGTGACCACTTTGAGGATAAAATGACCCTTTCTTAGGGGTCACCTAAGGCCATTGGACACAATGTCCAATCATACGATGTAATCGTAATGTTAAGTACATTGCAATTCACAATAGCAAAGTTATAGTTATGAAGTAGCAACAAAAATAATCATATAGTTGGGGACCACCACAACATAAAGATCTGTATTAAGGGGTCGCAGCACGAGGAGGTTAGGGATCAATGCTCCACACCCACATATTCCCTGTCCCTCCTCCCAAATACATAGGTGCTTTTTATCTTCCTTATGTGGTTTGTGAGGCAGACAAATTTCCCTTGAAGAAGAGGAGCCTGCTAGGGCAGTCCAGCTTCTGAGTAATCAGCGTCTCTTAGGTCAGGGAATTCTGCAGAGAAGTGTGTGTCACATCTCCGTTGAGTCCCATCTCAGAGCTTCAGGGAATCAGTGCCAGACAACAGGGCACTCCTTGTTCCCTAGAGAGGAGCTTGTTAATCAGACTCTGTCCACTCACACACCCATAGGTGCCAAATGGCACCCTTGCTCAAGGCTGGAAGTGCTATCCTGAGGGTTCCAGGAAGCAGAATTTATCATCTGACAAACTGTATTTACAAATTCCTTCAAGATTGAAATTAAATAGCCAAGTCCATTCTAGTCACAGGCTTAAAGAAGATTAAGGGGAAAAGAAATAGCCACCCCTTAAAACCCTGAATGGCCTTGAACCCCCGAAGAAGTGATTGGAAGTAGGCTTTAGTGGGCAAGCTACAGAACGGGCATCAGAGGGAAATGCTTAAAGAAAGGGAAGTCGCGGACAGTTCTCCATGACAGGAAGCGACCCCACTGTTCAGGAATATTATATAAACATTAAGCAACATTTCAACAACCTTAGCAGGGTACCTGTTTTTCTTTGTTTCTTAATTTAGTGAACCTTGCTTTTTTTTTTTTAATCCTTTAATGAGGAGCCCTTGTGTGCCAATTGTGGGTAGATAAGCCTGTTGAACAAGAGGCTTATGCTTCACAGGCTCCTCCATTTCTCAAGTTCTAGCCTGACTCGGGAGGTATTGCTTTATTTCCTTCTAAGGAAGAAGACCAACTTGCTGAGAATTCCAGGTTCTTCTACCTTTGGGAGTCGAGCACAGTAGTCATCATTTCCCCCGTGGTGCCTCCCTGACCTCCTCTCTAGATGACTCTCCGTGCATGTCATCTTACCATGTACCTCTCTGTCACCTCCCTGTCCCAGCTACGGCTCCACGTTTACACTGTGATTCTCTGTTTACTACCCAACACTGCTGCTCTAGAATGTAGCTAACATGGCAAGGGCCACAGGACTGAGAATTTTTTTTTTGGCCAACCATTCTTTTTCTATTGTTTCACACAGTGTTTGGTCGGCATGGAGGCTCAATAAATACTTGCTGTCGAAAGACGACTGATGGAGGTAGTTATCTTTAGAGTCATCTCAATAAAAGTGCCGAAGCAAAGAGGATCGCAAAATATCCAGAGCAAAGTTATCACATAGGCAGAAAAGAATGGGACCAGTAGATCCTTCCTGACTTTGATGTAGAAACAGAAAATGGGACTTACCAGAAAGGCAGAAATGGGGGCTCCTTGCTGCTCAGGTGGTCATGGGTGTCATGGTATAATTAATATAGAAGTTGTCATGAGGGTGGGGAGGGTTACGTTTATTGGCTCTGGCTGCTCAGTGGTTATGCTGTGATTGTCATTAGAATTGGTTTGTCCTTCCAGGGATATATAATGACAGGAAAAAAACCCAATAATGGTCACAGTAAGGGCTTCTCATGACTTGAAGTGACTGTTCTGGGGACTACAGAGGTCAAGGAAGAAAGTCAGAGCAGAGGTCCATGAGGTACCACTGCTCTGCTTCTGGACAGCACATGGTTAAAAACAGTGCGTGTTTTAGAATCAAAGCAGTATCGAAAGAGTGCTTAGCCTTGTCGCCTGCTTAGGCCGCCGCTGGGGGAGCTCTACAAGCTCTTTAGTTATCTTACCCTCCCCCCCCACCATTTGCTTCAGATTCAGTGGTTGAAACCCCATCCCGTGAACACAGCCATTTCCGCCTGAACTCAGTAGGGAGACAGCATCCTGAAAGTCACCATGGGGAGACATTGATTTCCTCATGACTGAGGGGGGCCCTGTTCAGTTGCCAGGAAGGCAGTGCCACTGAGGACAACCAAAAGCACCCTCAAATGACAACTTCCAGAGTATATCCTGACACCTCTTAAGCAACAAGGAGCCCTGTTTCTGAATTTACAGTAACGCCAGGCTCTATGGGGAACTGCTATTTCTTTTGACACCGTTTCTTGCCTATGACTCAGAAGCAGACTCCGTTCCTACCTTGGACACTTCATGGAAGCCAGGCCACAGGAGGGAGATGACAACAGAGTTGAAGGGACAGACCAAGAGTCCGAACTGTCTGTTTCATAGCCTTAGAAGGTCTTGGGTACCACTGCCAAGATGTTGGAACTGCAGGTTATTTTCAACTAAACGCTAGTTACAGTAAGAGTCTTTTTCTATGAGCAGAGGCCAAATACCCAACCCATAAACCCACTCAACATCACCAGTGCAACCTTTAGTTATCAGGTCATTTTTTATCTTAAAAAGAACAAAATCATTTGCATGCAAAATTCAAGAAGCCTTTGTTTTTTACTGCTGATGGAAATAGAAAACACTATCCTGAGTGAGGTAAGCCAGACCCAAAAAGAGGAGCATCACTCATATCTGGTTTCTAGCCATAAACAAAGGACATTGAGCCTACAATTAGTGATCCTAGAGAAGCTTAATAAGGAGAACACAAAGAAAAACATATAGGCATCCTCCTGAATATTAATCTTCATCAGGCGATGAAAGGAGACAGAGACAGAGACCCACATTGGAGCACCGGACATAATTCTCAAGGTCCAAATCAGGAGCGGAGGGAGAGAGAGCACGGGCAAGGAACTCAGGACCGCGGGGGTTGCACCCACACACTGAGACAGTGGGGAGGTTCTATTGGGAGCTCACCAAGGCCAGCTGGCCTGGGTCTGAGAAACCCTGGGATAAAACCGGACTCTCTGAACATAGCGGACAATGAGGACTACTGAGAACTCAAGAACAATGGCAATGGGTTTCTGATTCTACTACATGTACTGGCTTTGTGGGAGCCTAGGCAGTTTGGATGCTCAACTAGACCTAGATGGAGGTGGGGGTTCCTTGGACTTCCCACAGGGCAGGGAACCCTGATTGCTCTTCGGGCTGAGGAGGGGGGGGACTTGATCAGGTGAGGGGGAGGGAAATGGGAGGCGGTGGCGGGGAAGAGACTGAAATCTTTAATAAATAAATAAATTAATTAAAAAAAATCAAAAACACCGTTTTTACTACTGGCTCATACCCTATCTTGCGCCCTTGAATTTAAGTTAACGATAACCCCATTTCTCTTATTTTATATAAGAAAAAATTGATACTTGGAAATTCAACCTATATACATGCTACAAGGGAAAAACGTTAATGTACCTCTATGGTATATCTGCCTCTTTCCCACCAGAAGTAAAGTGTTAACAATTGAGACGTGGTCTTACAAAATGGTTTCCATATGTAAATGGCTGTATTTTGGAATTATATTATGACTTTGCAAACAATGAATGTATACATTTTTAAAAATTACATAGAAACAGAATGGGGAGATAAAGAAAAAGGCATTATTTCCTTGACCTGTAAGATCAGAGCATGCCCTACTCTTTGGCGAATCCCCAGGGCCTAGTACAATTGCGTGATAGGAGCTCACTGCTTGCTTTCTGAACGCTAAAGGAGTGGGGGAATGTTATTGATGATGACGGTTGTTTTCTTAGTTTTGTAGAAGCCTAAAAATGTGTTCTTTATTTGTGTGTGTGTGTGTTTGTGCCCCTTGACACCAGAGACATTTGTGGAGCATGTGCTCAAAACTATGATCCCTGTGGTCAGGTCTCCAAGCCAGTATACAAAGAACAACAATAAGTAGGGAAAGTGTTCCACAAGCATCAGAAAAGGAGGCCTGGGGGCATTTCTACAGAGAAGTACATGCTTAGAAGTAGGCAATGGGTGAGAGAGAGTATAAACGGTATTTAATTTATAGCATACACCCATTTCCACGGTCAATTTCAAGCTGCCAATAGTTGTAATAATCGTCTCTTTTCAGTAGATAGAAACCGTTTCCAGCTTGCTGTTGGATCTAAGCATACCCGCCAACCTTTGGAAACCCTCTTGGTGTTCCAGTCACCCTGACTTCCCAACAAGATGTTCTTTGAGAGGCTTAAGCAAATGAAGGTCGGGAGAGTCAGAGAGTGCCTTTTAGACCTACAGACACGGAACACTGCTATCCCGCTGAGTGTTCTCCACAGCTGCCTTTGACCTCAAGAACTCCTTCCCTTCCCACAGTCCTCTCTGCCTCTTGTGTTATGTAAGGTGCTACAATGTGTCCAATCCAGTTGTATCCACTGAGTGAAAAGGTGAGAAAAGGCAAGGAAACAAACGGAGGCTGTGTATTGTTAACTAAGGCTCCATTCTTACCCACTTTACCTCCCCTGCCCGAGGTTTCTATGTGTTAGATGTCGAGTTTACGGCAGGAACATAGGGCCAAGAGTCAGGAGATGAGTCAGACTGGATCCTCCGTGGTACTGGACACATGATGATTTTCTTTGGAGTCAGGAAACAGAGTGCAGCAGCCGTGTCATGGAAGGTATCACTTCCAGATGCTGGTTTTCCAGAAAGTCAAGAAAAATACCAGAGTCTAGAAGTGAGACTTCATGATCAGAGTATTATTTTCAGCATGGCTATTTGACTTTGGATTTCAGGGTTTATCAGAAATAATGAGCTAGCCCCCTTCCCTAGCACACACCCCAAGAAAATCATGTCTACCGCTTTGAGACTCTGAAATATATTTTCCTAAAGGGAAATTTCAAGATACAATAGCCTCATTTATCAGACCCAGACTTGTAAAACACTGCAAGGTCCTACTTTTGCATGGAAAATAAACACGAAAACCAGTGTGTTGGGAGAGAGTCCTTGGAGAATTCAATAGTGCCTTTGATGCTAAAAATAACAAAGAAGGGTGGAGAATTGTGGGGACAAAATTTAACTCAGACCGGATAAAAGAAAACAGCATTTTCATTCTTGGAACATATCAATGTGCATTTGTCTTATTCTTTGTGTGGGACATTTCCAAACAGGGCCAGCTGTACAGACACACTAGCGGCCGAGTCTTCCGGCACAGGCTGTGTATATACAAGAGCTGTATACACCAGTGGTTTAAAGCCTCTTTGCGAAATAAGCATTTTACTTCTATGTGCATATGCGTGAGCATGGACATGCTTTGTCAATCTGTGTGAGCATGTATGTGCAGTGTCAGAGGAGAGCATCTCGCTCCCCGGGGGAGGGGGCGGAGTCACTGGTAGTTCTGAGCTAACGAGGAGGGCCCTCTGCCAGAGCAACAAGTGTTATGATTAGTCAGGGGCACAGCCCTGGCACTAGGACCGGGCATTCTGCAGTTGTCGTCTTGAAACTCTTCACATAATTTTTTTAAGAAGCTGGGGTGAGGATATGTGGGTACGTGCGTGTTCCTGCGTATTGAGGGGCATATGTGTGCGTGTGAGCTGACTCCCCCCACCTCCTCCATCTGACCTTTCCTGTGGATTACTACTGCCTTCTCGGCCCTGCCAGAGCAGAATTTAGAAAAGCCTGCGATAGGGTTGATATGTGTCATGTTATTTGGGATCTGGGCATAATGATTATCCCATTGTGTGCTCACAGTACCGCATTGCACCGGGAAGATGAATTGCATGTTACGGTTCATATGATGAACTACATGTGTCTGAAGATACCAACCTCAGAAAACACCAATTTCAGAAAGCTCCCTGGAAGTCTTGGTCATTTTTGTCAGTTACTGCCAATCGTTAGATAGGCATAACCTTAATCTACTTTAAGCTATCTTCTGAGAAAGTCTGGTCACAGACTAAAGAAAGAAAGAGGGAGAAATGATGTCCACACAGCGATGTAACCAAGGAATTTTTAAAAAGGACAGTAGTGGACCCAAAGAGAAATGCGGTTCATTCTGGGAGAACTTCAGAGAGAGGAGAGAGTTACCCTTGGTGGGGAAAAACAAATGGTTCTTTATCACATATGGGGGCATCTTAGGAAGAAGTAAATGCAGGAGATGGCAGGGAAATCAGTAATGCCTGCTGGGAGGACTTGCCAGGAGTGTGTGCTGTTTGTCTTCGGACTAAAAAGAGACAAAGAAAAGGGAGGGAGTGGGAGGGAGGGAAACGGAGGGATGGAGGGATGGAGGGAGGAAGGAGAAAGGATCCAAAAGGATCTCTACTGGTGTGACTTGTGAGAAATATTTTTATAAAATAAGGTTATAAAATGCTAAAGCCTTCCAGAACATCTGTGGGTCTTTAGGATAAAACCCCAAGTTCTTCTCTGGCCAAGTGTGCATTTGTTTGTTCTCTCTTCCCCCGCCCCTCCGTCTGCCCTCTAGCATCTCACTAGCCTTTGTTCCTTGAAAGACGGGCACTTTCCATTCTGCACGTCCTTGGTGGAGTAAAAATCGATAACGAAACTGCAGATTTCCTATACCCCATTCTAAGCCTTCCCGAGCTCCTTTTGCTTGTGTTCAGCACCCAGCCCTATTCCAAAGTCTGTCCTGATCAGCTCTGTGAAACCATGCTGCTCTCTCCATAGCCACCCGTGTCTCCACAAATAGAGCCCCCCTCGGCGATGTTAAACCGCGAATGCCATTATTACAAAATGCGTTAGTCTTCAAGTCCATCCTGTTTATAACTCTGCGGGTCAGATGCCCAGTGCAGGGAACACTGAGCTGGTCGAGGCACTGTCAGAGCCGCTTCTCCTCGGAGGTTCTGCCCTTTGACTCTGTTCCCAAAAGCCACCCTCCTGCCCCAGCCCATGGCCCCTCTCTTATGTTTCTGATGCAGACCCGGTGGATTGAGTCCATCTTACATTGCCAAATCTCTGCCTCCCTGTGGTTTTAAAAACAGCTCTGCTCCTTTGAAAGGTATTTTGATTTTGAAGTCAGTCTTTCCAAAGCTTAAAATTCCAACTTCTTATTTGCAAAGCTTAAAGTCCCTTTGTTTTCCACAAGCAATGAGTCTAATATTATACCATGTATATAAATCAACTCAGCATAGATGATACTTAGGAAAGACACAAATATATAGACACAAAATAAACTTCTGAAGTATATGTCTCAATAATTTCTAAGTGCTGACCTAATGTCATTATAAACACTCAATTAAATTGCATAACTGAACAACTACATCAATAGTCCTAAGATTTATTAACAATCAGCTCAGAAAATTAAATCCAATGACAAGAGTTCTTTTTTTTTCCCTGCGTGAGCATAGACAATAATGCTTCATTGTGCTATTTTCATAGCATATATATCATCAGGATGATTGTGTTCATCCCACTACCTGCCCCCAAGGTCATCTTCCCCCAAACAGCCCACCTTTTCTGTCTTTCTGGTGACATTTACACAACAGGCTGGCTTAAAGTCTTCAGAGTCCAGCTGGCTGCCATCGCTATTACACAGGATAGATCTGTGAGCCACCTTAACCCCTCCTCCTTATGAGACAGGAGCCAGCAAAGGCCTTCCATCACTCCAGGGCACTTCTGAGAGAGTGTGTACGAAGGCCGAGAGGGGGCAGATCCTGTGGACACTTCTCACTCTGCCTTGACCCAGACAGTCCTGTCGTGACTCATGCCCTGCCTGCCTTCCTGAGTCTACTTCAAAGAGAGGTTCCCGTGGGATCCCCAGGCATCTGGGCTCACGACAAGCCTTTGTGTTCATTCGTCCCTAGAAAGAGCCCTGGCTCCCATCCACGGCTTAGGGAAAGAGGAGATGATAATCCATGAAGACTTGGATGACCTTGACTGCTAGCCTGATCAGCTGAGAATCACCTAGAAGGTGAGAAAAGCACACACTTGAGTGTGAGCTTTAGGGTGCTAGAGACGGCGTCAGTTGTGTGGGCAAGATCTGCCCTGAACATGGTGACGCCATCCCATAGGCTGGGGGGCCAGAAGAAATAGAAGTCAAGAAAGAGAAAGTTCAACACTGTCCTGCAATGTCTCTATGTCTTTATTTTGCCTTCCCCTCCCTCCCTTGCTCTATACCTCCCTCCTCCCCTTCTCCTTCCCTCTCCCTCCTCCCCACCCTCCTTGTCCTACCCCTGGCCTCTGTGCTCTTCCAGGCCCTCCCTGCTATAATGGTCTGAACCCATAATCGAAATAAAATCTTTCCTCTCTTAGGTTGCTTTGTTTACATATTTTGTTACAGGGAACAAATCCCAACTAACATCCAGAGTAAACAAACGATGAATTTCCCCTAAACTCACTAGCACATCACTGCTCTCCCGGGTTAAGTACAAGTGAAACTCAAAAAAAAAAAAAAAAAAAAAAAAAGCATGTGTTTCTTGAACTCTAAGTGTGGAAACTCGAGCTGTACAGCTGTTGTCGATCCCACTCAGTGCTTATTCTTGTGCAACTCTCAACAGCCTTCAAACTCCAAGCTTCTCCACTCACACTGTGATTTTTTCCCAGTCACAATAGATCTGTTCCATTGCTAAAGGAGCCTAACCTTCTCACTCCTCTGTAAGTGATCTGTGGTTGTCACCAGAGGGGAAGGGAAGGGTGCTGCCATAGCATTTGCAGATGGTGGGGAGGGAAGGAAAAGTTGGTCCAGATTGTACCCTAGAGTCTAGCACAGTCTCCAAACCCGTTGCACAGAGTGTAATTTGGAGCCTAGCTGGCAGGGCGTGAAACTCTTCTTTGTAAGGAGAGACGACAGTGTGCTGGGAGGGAGCTGGAGATTCACCAAAGGTCAGGCAAGGGTGAAAAAGCTAACCAACAAGGACAGAGAGAAAGACAATCAAGATCAGAGACTTGGGAGAAAAAACTTAGATATTGGTGATATTTACTAAGAAACTGATGTAGGGGCACAGCTCAGTTAATAGTGTTTGCCAGTGAGTGTTATGTCCTGGGTTCAATCCCTAGCATCACAAGAACTGAGTAGGGTAGCATACACCTATAACTTCATCTCTCAAGAGGAGAGGGAATAGCCATCCCTGATTACTTAGTGAGTTGGAGGTGAGCTTGAGCTATGTGAGACCTGTGTCTACGGAAGAACGCTCCTCTAATTTTCCTAATTTTCTAATTTTCTCTAATTTTCCTTGATTCTCTAGTTAAAACCTTTAGTGGGAACCATATTTAAGGATTTTGCAAATACCTCACTTCAGGGGAAAGGGCAAAAGAGAACACACAGGATGAAACAGGTTGTAGAGGCTTTCTTTCCAAGCCAACAACAAAAACCAAGTGCTAAGGTACCAAATACAATCCAGTTTTGGCTTGAGAGCACAGGAAAGCCTTCCCTGCCTGCACGCGTACCACAGTCCATTCTTATGGACCGTTGCAGGAGCTCTCCCGGTACACTATCACATGACCTACTATGGCAACAGTGTGCCTTTGAGCTTTTGCTCCTGTGAGCTGCTTTTGCAGCCACGGGAGTCACTGTGAGAAGTCAGCGACCCTTTGTGTTACAGAGAGGGGGGAAGGTGACCTCCACCACTGTCACTCCTATCTCAGGTCTTTTGCTGTTTCTCCACGTATACACAAGATTGTCACTTGGCTCTCAAACCAGTGATGCCCACTGGTGCCCACTTGTCACAACCGCCTCGTCCAGCAAGGATGATGCGACACCGGAGCTCTTCTTACAAGCAGTTTTATTTAGGACTTTTGACAACCAAAGAAATCTCTCTCTCTCCCCGGGCAAACCTCCCCCAGCCCTTAAGTAGGCCTGGGCTATCAACCCTGGATAGCCATGTGGGCGCCGTTCATTGGTCCACGCTCACACAAGCAGCTTGCGATCATTGGGTGATGATTGCAAGGGTCTGGCCTTAGCCAAATAAGGAGCTGTTTATCCTAGAGAGCACTCGCTTTCGGGATTGCAGGGCGGAAGCCAGCGCCATCTTTTAGGTGCGGCTCCACGCAGCTCTCTACACCCACTGGCGACCACTGATGACCACTGGCGCCCACTGACTCCCACTGACACATGAGAAATGTCCACGCTATAGCTGCAAGCAGGGGTTTCTTTCATCTGTAATCTCCCACACATAGTCTTTCCTTCTCTCAATACGACTGCAAATATCTGTCTCTTGGGTTACACGAGACTGTCCTTGTGGTTAATCTATATGTCAGCATAGAGGAATCCGGACACCTAGACTTTTAGTTGAACATTATTCTGGATGTTTGTCTGGTGCTGGGAGGGTGAGGGGTAAAATTAAACTTTAAGTCAGTAGACTTGGAGTAAAGCAGCTTATCCTTTATAGCATTGATAGACTTTGTTTTGCCAGTGGGAGGCCTTAAGAGAACAAGGCCCAATGGCCTGTTCAAGCATTCTGTTAAGCAGACGCCTTTCAAACTAAAGGGTGATTCCTTCCCTGACTTTCCTCTGCAGAATCTCTCTGTTTCTCTCTGCCTCCCCCTTTCTGTCATTCATGTTGTTTCCTTGGAGAATCTTGGAAACTTTGGATGTTACTTTTCCGAGCAGTAAACTGTGAGGATTCACACTGTAACAGGCCCCCAGACCTTAGCACACCCTGACACCGTGATGGACGTACAACTCAGTCTTTGAAAAATCCAGCACATGGACAGCAAAACCTGTCAAAACAAGAACCTTATCCACGAAAGTCCATGGTTCTGGAAAAGCCCCTAAGTGTACTAACCTCGCTTCTTGGCTTCTGCTTCTGTTTACCTGTTCCTGCTAACTGCAATGTGTCAACCCTGGATGTGGTTTTTGTATTTCACCTCGAGAAAGGCTCAGTATAGTCCCTGGCTTGCTAATAAAGACTTTCTGTTGATTTGAACCTGTGCACAAGTAGTTTCCTCTGGTGGGTACTTGATAACATTAGCCACTGATAGTACTGACAGGTTCTCTTTGTGAGTCTGTGTTTTCTTCCTCTGACCCAAATGGGTCTCTGGAATAATCCCCGAACTGTGAACTGAAGTAGTCAAAAAGCCTCATGCTTTTGGAGTTCGGGGCTTGGTACAAGGAAAATCCACACAATTAACTTCTTGAGCCTAACGTCTTGAGCTCTGAGAGACTGCAGCAGCAATTTTTTGTGCAGATACAGTTAGAGAATGATACATAGAGCTTGGAAAATGAGTGTAGGGTGGGAAGGGAGTTTTCAGGGACTCGATTTCAGTTCTCCCAGAAGCTTAGGCAGCTTCAGTACCTTCTTTCCCATGCCACACTGTAACATGAGGGCCGGGCACCAGACAGGAAGTAGAGGTGGGGCGATGAGAACAGGAGAATTCTAGGAAGGAGGAAGCCCATTAGCCCCAGTCCTACCCAGATCACAGAAGAAGCAAGATGTGACCTACCTTGCTGAAAAAGGCACCGAGCCATGTGGCTAACATAGATAAGAATAATGGGTTAATATAAGCTCCAAGAGCTAACAAGTAACCTGAGCTAATGGGCCAATCAGTTTTATAACTTAAGGAGATCTCTGTGTGATTTTCTCTAGGACTAAACAGCTGGGGGACCGGGCAGGACAGAAACCCCAAAGAGCCTGGCCCTCATGTTACACCA
>NC_022019.1:22417248-22422686 GCF_000317375.1 Microtus ochrogaster
GAGGAGAGGAGAGGAGAGGAGAGGAGAGGAGACTTATAAATCAGCAATGTGTGTTGCCAGTCAAACCCCCGCTGGAGCTGGGGGTTTGCCGAAGCCTGCGGGTAGTGCAGGCATGCCTGTCAATAAGGGAAGCTCTATCCTGAGGGACAGGGACCCAAATGATAGCAGTTCAACACCTGTTATTCTACTGTCAAATTATGAGAAAAAGAAGCGGGCAACTGCCTTACTCCCTGGCTGTGAGAGCCATGGGACAGCCATGACCACTCAAGTGTGATGGCGGGGCAAGCTCCAAACTCGGGGCAGTAAACAGAGTGTCATGGTTAATCACAGAAGGTTGATGTTAATACCACTGGGTGTAGAACCTGGCTTCCTGGCTTGCTTCTTAGGCAGCTCACTGAGTCTTTCCGAGCCTCAATTCTTGACACTGTAAATGGTAGCAATGATTTGACGCTGACATTTAAATTAGAAAATGCCTGTAAAGCCATCTCTTAGAACAAGCATGCAAGCACTGAGAAATTCAGCTTCTTGGCTTTAGGTTTGCTTCCTTACCCTTCCTGGGTGCAGAATTTAAAAGATCCATTAATCAGGAAAGAGTAGGTCACACAGCTGGCTTCCAGGTGACAGTGATTTCGTTAGACTTTGCAGGAAGCCCAGGAAGCCTTGAGGCACCTGCTGTCGTGGTTGGTCTAGGATGGCAGCGTTCAGTAGAAACACCTGTCATGATGCATGTCCCTGTGCTCCACACAAGTCTTCTCAGGCAGAAATCTGGGGCGGAGGACAGGAATGGACATTTAAGAGAGTCTCCCTTGATGATTCACAGGCGTTGACAGCACAAAACTTCCTCTCTGAGCAAAACATTGACTGGAGGAACAAAAAAAAACAAAAAAAAAAACAAAAAAAACAAAACAAAACAAAAAAAAAAAAAAACAAACCTAGAGTCCTGTCCCCTGATGTGACAGCTTCCATTGGACTTTGCATTTTTTCAGAGGGGAAAGGGGCTTTCTCTGGAGCATAAGCAACATGTTAGAATCCCTTTGAAGTGAAATGCAGTAGAACAAAGGTCAAGAGTTGCTGGAATGTTTATGTCTAAGCCCTGGAGAGCTGTTTTGTGGCATTTTGGAGGTCCCCATGGGCCTGTAAACTGGATATTCCATATTGCTGTGATTATTCTAGGCAGAAACGACTCCTGTCAATCAGGCATGAGGCGGGGCTTACTGCTCACGTCTTATACCAATTGCCCCAACACAACTCTTGGCCATTCTCCCCCTTTCCCCCTATAATAGTCTGGCTTCCTTTTGGATTCTATATGGTTATTAATCCATCGGAAAAATGATAGTGACCAGCCATTTCCCTTTTTAAGTTTTGTTATCTTTGTTGTTTTATCTATTATTTGTTCTTGCTGGCAGTGACCCTTTACCCTCTGAGTCTGGCCTTTCTCTGTCCTGTTCGGTCCTGTCTGAGCTCCATGACGGGTCCACCTCCTTGCATGCTGCTCTCCGCTGAAGGTGAGGATTAAAAGTCTTCTTACGAAACCAAGTTTCAACGACTACAATTTCAATTCAGCTTTCCTTTCCAGGTCTCTTTCTCCTGCTACTTTCAAAGCCCTATTCTTTTTTTGTTTTATTTTGTTTGTTTTTTATTGATTTTTATTGAGCTCTACATTTTTCTCTGCTCCCCTTCTTGCCTCTCCCCTCCCCCCCTTCAACCCCCTTTCAAGGTCCCCATGCCCCCAATTTACTCAGGAGATCTTGTATTTTTCTACTTTCTACTTCCCATGTAGATTAGATCTATGTAAGTCTCTCTTAGTGTCCTCATTGTTGTATAAGTTTTCTGTGATTGTGGTTTGTAGGCTGGTTTTCTTTGCTTTATGTTTTAAAACCACCTATGAGTGAGTACATGTGATAATTGTTTTTCTGTGTCTTGGTTACCTCACTCAAAATAATGTTTTCTAGCTCCATCCATTTTCCTGCAAAATTCAAGATGTCATTTTTTCCTTCTTTGTAGTACTCCATTGTGTAAATGTACCCCATTTTCCTTATCCATTCTTTGGTCGAGGGGCATTTAGGTTGTTTCCAGGTTCTGGCTATGACAAACAGAGCCTCTATGAACACAGTTGAGCATATGTCCTTGTGGCACAATTGAGCATCTTTTGGATATATACCTAAAAGTGGTTTATTGGGTCTGAGAAATCGCCACACTTACGTCCAAAGGAGTTGTACCAGCTTGCATTCCCACCAACAATGCAGAAGTGTTCCCTTTTCCCCACAACATCTCAAGCATAAATTGTCATCAGTGTTTTTGATCTTGGCCATTCTTACAGGTGTAAGATGGAATCTCAGAGTTGTTTTGCTTTGCATTTCTCTGATGACTAAGGATGTTGAGCATTTCTTCAAGTGTTTTTCAGCCATTTTAGATTCCTCTGTTGAGAGTTTTCTGTTTAGGTCTGTACTCCATTTTTTTTTTATTGGATTATGTGTTCTTTTGGTGACCAATTTCTTGAGTTCTTTGTATATTTTGGAGATCAGCCCTCTGTCTGATGTGTGGTTAGTGAAGATCTTTTCCCATTCTGTAGGCTGTTGTTTTGTCTTGTTGACCATGTCCTTTGCTTTACAGAAGCTTTTCAGTTTCAGGAGATTTCATTGATTAATTGTTTCTCTCACTGTCTGTCAAAGCCCCATTCTTTAGCTAAAGTTCTTATAGTCAGCAGTTGCTCTGCTTCCTGAAGGATTTTAGCATGACTTATCCCTAATGGCCTCTAAAATATTTCTTAGCTCGCATGGCACCTTAAAAACTTTTAGGTTATTTTTTATATCGTCACACTTATTGAATGTATGTGTGTGTTAGTCAGGGTTCTCTAGAGGAAACAAATGATAGGGTGAATATATGTGGCTTGCAGGCTGTGGTCCAGCTAGGCCAGTACAACAATGGCTCTCTACCAGTGGAAAGTCCAAGAATCCAGTCCTTGTTTAGTCCAGTAGGCTGGATGCCCCAGCTGGCCATATATACTGGACTCCCAAAGAAGGAGGCTTGAATTCTACGTAGGGATGAATTAGCCAGTAGGAGTGAGGGCAAGGTAGCAAAGTGGGAGTAAGAGCCCCTTTCTACCATGTCCTTTATAGAGCTGCCACCTTCGGAAGGTGTTACCCAGATTTAAGGTGGATCTGCTCACCTTAAAAGGTCAGGGTTAAAGGTGGGTCTTCCCACTTGAAATAATTTAATTATGAAAAATCCCTCACAGGTAAACCCAGCTTACTGGGGTTGGTTCCCTTTCATAGTACTGGGATCCAGGTATTGAACTTAGGCCATCAGACTTGGGGACAGACACCTTTACCCACTGCTCCATCTCACCAGCCTAACTTTCAGTTCTTATTTATTTTATCCCCAAGATCTTAAGAAGCTGGTAACATTTTTGTTCACCCTGTAAGACTCCAGGCAAAGCCTGGCACATTGCATGTATTTACTGAAGGTTTATGCTTCCGATTTGATTTTGTAACAAGTCATAATTTGTTCCATGGTTTCTCAAGGCGAAGGCCGTCTCTTTGTAAAGACGCTTTTAGATGTGGGCTTTTTAGAAAGCTTTGTTTTTATCATGTACGGCTTTAGGGAACCGGATTTGGGAAAAATATTTTTGATATAAAATTGAAATACATTTGTCTTTTATTATGTTAAGATAAATAAATGAAGTTTTCTCGGAGTTCCAGCTTAAGTTTTATTGCATTGTGGTCAGATGGATACACAGTGTGATTTCTTTTGTGTCCCAGGATGTGGTCGGTTTTAGAAAGCTTCCATGGGCTACTGAGTGGAATGTGTAGTTTTTGATGTTTGGATGGAGCATTCTGTATGTATTAGTAAAGTCCATTTGATGTATGTATGGTGTAGTTAATTCTGATGTTTCTCTGTTTTTTTGTTTTGTTTTTGTTTTGTTTTTGTCCAGATGACCTGTCTTTTAGAGAGAGTGGGGTATCGAAATCACATGATATATGTTTTTAACCCGGGAGTCCATTTATTGATGGGAAAGAATTAGTCAAAGGGTGGACTGGCTGGGGTAGCATAGGGCATCAGTTTGTCCAGCCTTTGAGAAGTCCAACTTGAACCCAAGGCTTCATCTGCTTCAAAGCCAAAGTCTTCCTCAACCTTAATCTTGCCTTGGCCCCAGCCCTCACTCCCACCTGCATAGGGGTCAACGAAGCACCCTCCATGGAGCCTGCTGCCTCTTCGGCCCACTGGTCCCCTTGCCAGGAGCTGGGCTGCTGGAGTCTAGGGGTACAGGTGTCCTTTGGGATGGGTAAAGCCCCTCTTTTTCTAGAGGCTCAGTCTCAATGTTGTCTGGGATGGGGACATTGTGCTTTGGTTGTCATCTGCCAACATGATGGTGAACTATCCTGGTAGTCATGCCTGTAGGCGTCCGGTACCCTCACGAGGAACCTGCGCTCCCCCTGAAGTCTCGGAGTTATCCTTTGTACCTGACAGAACCTGTTCACAACTGGCTCAGTCACCACTCTCTCTGTTCCAGTTCCATTTCTCCAGTCGGGAGACAGACACCTCTGACATCATCTGCTATTGATGAATTGTTGTTAATCTTTAATTCCAGTACTAGAGTTTTTACGGAACTGGGCACTCCTGAGTTCAATGATATATGTTGAAGTGTACCTCTTTTATCTCTTCTGATTGGCGTTAGCTTGATGTCTATTTTCTTCAGATATTAGGATAGGGATGCCTGCTTGCTTCTGGATCCCGTTTGATTAGAGGGCTTTTGTTCCTCCTTTTTCTCTAAGTCAGTGCTTATCTTTAAAGCTGAGAGGCACTTCTTGTAGGCAGTAGATAGATCGAGGATTTTGTTTCTTGCGCCATCCAATCAGTCTGCCTTTTGACTGGAGAACTCAGGCCATTTATATTCCAATTTATTGAAATATAAATTATTATTAAAATTTGTGTGTTACTTGTGGCCATTTTTTGTTGATTTTGGTGGTGGTGTTTGTTTATATTGGAATTATGGTTTCCTGTTTCTTTCCACAGTCTCTCTGCCATGCTCATTCTTCTCTTGAATCCTATTACTTCCTCCTTAGGTTTGATTTGTTGGATATAATAATTTTAGGCTTCTTATGTGGTGAAATTTTTGTCTTTCACCTTCAATTATGGCGATTAGTTTCCTGGATATATTATTTTACATTGACTGTCATGGTCTTTTTGGATTTGGAATGCTTTGCACCAATGTTTTCAGCCTTTCAAAGTTTCCATTGAGAAGCCAACTGTTATTCTAATACATTTCCCTTACATGTTACTTGTGTTTTTCTCGTGCACCTTTCACAATTATATTTACATGTAGCATTGCTTACTAGTAAAGCAAAGGACTGAAGAGCTAACTCAGCAGTCAAGGGCACATATTGCTCTTCTAGAACACTCAAGTTCAATTTTCAGCACCCACATCACTCGTAACT
>NC_022019.1:22423034-22425912 GCF_000317375.1 Microtus ochrogaster
AAGGCTTCCATGAGGAGTCAACAAAGCCCATTGAATGTGGGGGAGTATTATGGGACTTGGTCAGTCTGTGGGGCCACTGGCAGTGGGAGCAGGACTTAACCCTAGTGCTTGAACTGGCATCTAGGAGCACATTCTCTATGGAGGGACACCTTACTCAGCCTAGATATAGAGGTAGAGGGGAGGGCCTTGGTCTTGCCTTGAAGTGAAGTATCAGATACGGGTAGTTTTATAAAGAACAGTGGCTAAGACAGTTTAGTTCTGACTTGAACTACAGAGCAACAGTACGTAAACAAAGTGGGATGGAGAAAAAGATCCTTACATGGATGTTCATTTGATTTGTGTCATTTTAATTTAGGGAGAACACATTAGAAATTGCAACAAATGTTTCTGGATTAATTCAATGTGTATTTTGGGAGAAACGTGAACCTTGCCCCTTATCTCACACTAGAAACCAAAATTAATTAAGCATAGATTATAAATACAAACGTAAAAAAATAAGACTTTAAGAAGAATGTATTCTAGGAGAACCCCTAGGAGTCATGTACTTATAGGTTTAGGATATGAAAAGGTCTGAACAGTGCAACAAAATCACTAATTATAGAACAAAAATGGCATATTAAATTTATTCAAAATTCAGAATGTTTCTTAACCAGTGGGTGCCATTAAGAAAGTGAAAAGAGGTCAACCAGATGGCTTAGCATATAAAGGTGCTTGCTCACAGAATTGGCAACCTGGGTTCAGTCTTCAGAACCCACATGAGAGAAGGAGAGACCTGCCTCATCCAGGTTGTTCTTTGACCTCCGCACATGTACAGTGGCACTTGTATAGCCCTGAATGAATGAATGAATGAATGAATGAATGATTATTAAGACTAAAGAGTGAAAAGGTGTGTCGCAGCACAGTCTCTGACAGCACTCTTACATTTAGAATGTGTAGAGAGCTCCTACATCATGAAAGGAGCGAGCTCAGCTCGGATAGCCTGCAGGAGGATTGACTTTACTAGCTTACCCATTTTTCTCACTTTTCCTACTCGTTGGGGTCCATGAATATCATCACCAGGACCCCTATCTTCACCTGTAATGACCACAACAGAAGATGAGCAGCAGGGAAAGCAGTCGACGTTGGGGAGCAGCTGTCACCCTCCTGGGCTGCTCCTGGCAATTTAGCTGTGTAACCACTGTGGGGAAATGATATTACACAGCCTTCCTCCTCCTTAGCAAACACAAAAGAGAAATCGCTATAGTCGTTAACCAAAAGACGTGTGCCAAAATGTTTGTAGCAGATGTATTAATTAAAGGCAAAACATTGGAAAATACCAGCAATGAAATGGATAAACAAGCTATGGTCTTTTCATACAATAAAACACCCAGTACCATTTTAAAAGAGAATGACTGCCGTTATACCAAAGAATGTGGATGAATTCCATGGCTATAAAGTGGGTGTGCGTGCTTGCGTGCGTGTGTGCGCGTGCTCGTGCATATGTGAGTATGCATGTGTGTGTGCATCTCTCATTAGAAAAGAACAGGCTTCTAAGTGATAGCAACCACATATGACAAAATAAAATATAATAACATACAGCAAAATCCATCATATCCAAGTTGGACAAGACGAACCAACAGGAGAAGAATGCCAAGAGCAGGCGCAAGCATCAGAGACCCACTCGCTCTCTCAGTCAGGAGTCTCATGAAAATACTAAGCTAAAAGCTATAATGAATATGCAACAGAGGACCTGGTGTAGACCCACGAAGGCCCTGTGCTTTGCCGCCTCATCTGTGTGAGTCCCTACGTGTCCTGCTTAGTTGACTCAGAGGGCCTCGTCCTGGTGTCCTCCAGCCCCTCTGGCTATTACACTATTTCTGCCTTCTTTTCTGTGGCATCCCCTGAGCTCTGAGGGGAGGGATATGATGGAGATTTCTCATTTAGACTCTCCCTTTCAGGTACTGTCTGCTTGTGGGTCTCTGTATTTGTTCCCATCTGCTGCAAGAAGAAGCTTCTCTGATGATGGCTGAGCAAGACACTGATCTATGGGTATAGGAGAATATCATTAGGAGTCATTTTATTGATTAAGGACTAATAGTATTTGGGTTTACCCTAGGTCTCTGGGTTATCTAGGCTCTTGTTCTTGGTGATCCAAGCAGTGCTGGCATGAGCTCCATCTCATGGATTGGACCCTAAATCAAGCCAGATATTGTTGGTCACTCCCACAAGTTTTTGCCATCACTGCCCTAGCATATTATGCGGGCAGGGCAATTTATAGGTCAAAAGTTTTGTGACAAAAAAAAAAAAAGTTTTGTGACTGGGTCAGTGTTTAAGTTTCTCTTTTAACTGCATGCAGAGTACCTTCCCATACCAAAGACCACTGGGGAGAAGGCTCCATGTAGGCCCCAGCTCAGCTTCTCTATGTTCAGTGACTTGTGCGGATGTTGTCCTCAGCAATGGGGCCCCACTATCAGTTTGCAGAGAGGAACACATTGACTTAGCAACAGCCAGGGTTGTTTGGGGGATTTTCCTTGGCCAACAACTTAATTGAATGCAACTCAGATCCAGTATTGGAAGCCTCTTTTGGTGACAATAGATGGCCAGTTGAGACTCAGTATCCCCCATTATTAAGAGACTTCATTAGGATTATCTTCATATATTTAGGAAGTTGCCATTGCCCTAGGTTTCCATATCATACCTCAAATACCCCTCAGTTCCAGATGTCTCCCCCAAATTTTCTCCCTCTCTTCTATCTCACCCCAACACGTGAACCTCCCGTTCTTGTCCACCTACCCCAGGTCCACCTATAAAATCTATTTTCTTTATCTCTCCCAGGGAGATTCATGTGTCTACTTTAAGGGGGAAAGGGTTTATTTCAGCTCACAGTTGCAGTCTACCA
>NC_022019.1:22427787-22429251 GCF_000317375.1 Microtus ochrogaster
GAGATATTTTATGCTATTTGTGGCTATTGAGAACAGTGATGTTTCTCTGATTTCTTCCCCAGCCCTTTTATCATCTGTGTACAGGAGGGCTACTGATTTATTTTTGAGTTAATCTTATATCCTGCTACATTCCTGAAAGTATCTATGAATTGTAGAAGTTCCTTGGTAGAATTTTTGGGGTCACTTATGTAAACTATCATATCATCAGCAAATAGTGAGAGTTTGACTTCTTCTTTTCCAATTTATATTTCCTTGATCTTTTTCTGGTGTCTTGTTGCTCTAGCTAGGACCTCAAGAACTATGTTGAATAGATGTGGAGACAGTGGACAACCTTTTCTTGTTCCTGATTTCAGTGGAATCGCTGTAAGTTTCTCTCCATTTAGTTTGATGTTGGCTGTTGGCTTTCTGTATATTGCCTTTATTATGTTTAGGTTTTTCCTTGTATCCCTGCTCTCTCCAAGACCTTTATCATGAGGAATTTGTATTTTATTTAAAGATTTTTCAGGATCTAATAAGATGATCATGTGGGTTTTATCAGGGTAATTGTAGCCTCAAAAAAAAAAAGAGTTTGGCAATGCTCCTTCTGTTTCTATTGTGTGGGACAATCTGAGGAGTATTGGTGTTAGTTCTTCTTTGATTTTTTAAAATATATTTTCTGTGTTTTTGAGCTGAACTTCATCTCCTTCTATACCTATTATTCTTAGGTTTGGTCTTTTCATGGCATACTATATTTCCTGGATATTTTGTGTCAAGCTTTTGTTAGAGTTAATGTTTTCTTTGACTGATGAGTCTATTTCCTCTGTTGTATCTTCAGCACTTGAGATTCTCTCGTCTATCTCTTGTATTCTTCTGTTTATGCTTGCATTTGTGGTTCTTGATGATTTTCCTCGTGATATCTGTCTCTATAATTCCCCCAGCTTGTGTTTTCTTTATTGTCTCTCTTTCAGTTTTAAAGTCTTGAATAGTTTCTTTGCTTTTTCCTGATTTTCTTTAAGGGGTTTATTAATGTCTTTCAATTTTTTGTTTGTCTTTTCCTCCATTTCTTTGAGGGATTTTTTTATTTCCTCTTTAAGGGCCTCAAACATTCTCCTAAGTTATTTTTTAGGTCATTTTCTTCTGCTTCATCTATATTTGGTTGCTCAAGTCTTGCTGTTGTAGGGTCACTAGTTTTTACAGGTGTCATGTTGCTCTTTGTGATGTTGCGTGTGTTCTTACCTCGTCTACCCGTCTTTCCTTCTGATTGGTGTAGTTGGGGCTGTCTGTGACTCTGGTGATCAATCTTCCAAGTGCCAGTGAATCCAAGGCTTAGATGGTTGCTCCTCATGGTGCAGTCAGTGCCACAGTTCCAGTTACCTCATTGGTCACTCCATAAACCTGGAGGTCGCTCTGTGCTCCCAGGGTTTGCTCCGTTCCTGTGGAGTTTCCTGTCTCAGGCCTGCTCTGGCCTAGGTCTGGCTCAGTCCT
>NC_022019.1:22429981-22449553 GCF_000317375.1 Microtus ochrogaster
AGCTGGATCTTGAAGTAGATTAATTCCCAAACTTCTGAAGAAGCACCACAGTGATTTTGCAAGTTTGCACTTCCACCAGCAATTGCTTGAGTGTTCCATTGCTCTACATCCTCTCCAGCATGAGCTGTTACTTGTGTTATTTATCTTAGTCATTCTGACGTATGTAAGGTGGAACCTCAAAGTCATTTTGATTTGCATTTTTTTGGTGGCCAAGGGTGTTGGACATTTCTTTTAAGTATATATCAGTCATTTCAGGTTCCTCTATTGAGAATTCTCTGTTTGGGTACCATTTTTAAAATTGGATTTTTGGGGATTTTTATATCTAATTTCTTGAGTTCTTCATATGTTTTGGAGATTAGTCCTCTATCTCATGTGGAATTGGCAAAAATCTTATCCCATTCTGTAGGCTGCTGTCTTGTCTGAATAATGGTGTCCTTTGCCTCACAGAAGCTTTTCAGTCTTATGAAGTCTCAACGATTAATGTAGATCTTGGTGCCCGTGCTAGTGGCGTTCTATTCAGGAAGTGTTCAATGCTGCCAGTGCATTCAGTGCCATCCCCCACTTTCTCCTCTATCAGGCTCAGTGTCTGGTTTTACATTGATGTCTCTGTTCCACTTGGCATCTGTGCCTTCATTTTGCAGCTGTCTCCTTTTTTACTCCAAGTTATGGGTCTGATTCCTATTCAATTCCACGCATAGACATGCTAATCACTTAAACAGTGTTCACCTAGGGCTGGGGAGATGGCTCAGCAGGTAAAATGTTTGCTGCACAGGCTTGCTGCGCTGAGTTAGGATCTCCAGAACCCATATTAAAGCCAGACACAGGAGCACAGGTGTCTGTAACCCCAGCAAGCCTATGGGAGGTAGAGAGGAGAATTGACAGAAGCTGTAATTGACACAAGCCTGGCTTGTGAATATGGAAGAGACCCTGTCTCAGACAAGGAGGAAAGGCAAGGACTGGTACCCTGAGTTAGACTCTGATCTCCACATGTGTGTAGTCATATGCACACCCTTGCCCATACATGTGAACGTTCATACATACACATACCACATACACACACGTTCATGCTCATGTGCATGTTCACCTAAACAGATAACCTTCCCTCTTCACAACTGAATACACTAAAATGAGAGCAAGTAAAAATTTACATGGTGTATAGACACTAAATTATCAACAGATTATCAACCACCAGCTTGTACCATATATTGTCTCTGACCACTGGAACAGCCTTTAGAAAGTCCCCGTTCATTTTCCAAAGCCTGGAGAGGAAGCAGATGTGGCCACCATCACTCCATCTGTCCTCTTCCCTGTTCTGGAGTCATTACCATCCCAGCCAGCCTCAGCTTTCACTATCAAGGGACCTGGTAGGCATCACCTGAACCTGAAAGAACCACAAAGACTGATTAACCAGACCACGGTTGACTGTTTAACTCTGTACTTGCCTCGCATGGTTCCAGCTTTGGCTTTATCCTCTGCAATCCCAGTGGCATTTCCAGAGCTGAGGGTGCTCATTCCCAGGTCCTTCCTACTACGTCCACTTTGAATAAATTCCTTTGCTATTTCCTAACTCCTCTCTCTGATTAGACTCTCAAGATGGTGGGTGGCTAGTCTGGTCTACCAGAACCTCCAGAAGCAAGATCTCTGATGTAGTACTGATCTAAACAGAAGATAGGAGCTGGTCAGGTGGTTTTAGGGTAGGGTGACTCTGAAAGTAAACATTATTTTATTTGTTAAAAGTCCAAACTCCTTGCCCCTGTCCTTTCTGAAGGTCAGAGTTGCCAGTGATATTCAAGCCAAACGTCCTTGGTTCTGTCTTAGCCAAGGCTAGATAGGAGTGCAAAAATGAAAGTCTGTTTTTTAATTATCCCTCTTCTGCTAAATAAAGAACCCTGCCTGGAATCTACATACGAGGACACAAGCAAAGCAGAAAGGAAGTGTGTGGTCTCTTGGGCTGACCAGCTCATCTTCCCATGCCTCAGTTTCTGCCATAAATCCTATGAAAGTCCGTAGATTAGCAGCATCCATTGCCCCCCCCCCCCCCGTGCTTTCCTGGTTCTCTGTTTCCTTTCTTCTAAACTCCTCCCTACATATCTGCAGTAAAACTCCATTTTTTATACCTTGTTATCTGTGGATTTCATCCTTTGCGTTTTTGAAGCCACTGACTTCAGCGGTAATTTTGTGTGGCCGTGTATCCGACACTAACTCCTTAGTTAAAGCCCACCTAAAGTGAGAAGGAAGGCCTCCATCCAACTTAAAAAACATCCCACTTTTCCTCTTTCAGTGCTAGTAACGATGCATATCACATTCTAAGGCAACCGCGGTAAATGAAGGGCAGGATTTTGCATGCACACAGGGCTTCACAGAAAAAAAAAGTAAACCAAAGAGGTAGTTAAGTCTGGGCTTATATACCTTTTTAAACCTGTGGCAATGTGGGACAACGAAGGAAAGAGTTCGGCTTCTGGGCGCAGTAAATTATGGAAAGGTAAATCCGTGGGGCAAACATAATTGAAGGTGAGTAGTACTTTCGTAAAGCCTGTTCCTGCAGACTCATCTGGGTGCTAACTCTGTCTCCTGTGATAAGGGGTTCTCCCCCTGTCCTGGCACAAGTGGCGTTGAGCAGGCTCACCCACACGAAGCAAAGCTCAGGTCCAGCTTGTTTCATCACCTGCTGTTGAGAAGAACCCTTGTTTCAAAGCGGTATATTTGGGGGTGTCATATCCTAATTCTTTTCCGCAAGTACAAGCAGTTGTGTGAAAGTTATTATGTGCACATGATTTCAACTCCTTTTACTAGATTTCAACGACTGGGGGCACAGTGTTTGGGCCATCTGTTAAGAGTATGTTTAACTTTGCCATGGAATAATCTTTTCCCATGCTGGAAATAAAGGAACGAGGACATTTTCAAGATAGCAGCATGTTGGAGATAGCCTTATTCTGTTGTTAGTCCGCTTTCACTCACTGGCAAGGCTCATAGCTGCAAAGGTTTTAACATTGTATCCTTTTCATGTCCCTCATCAAGGACACTCTGGATTCTTTTAACAACGACTCTGCATCAAGTAGACTTGAGCATCCCAGAACCAAAAAGCTTCCGCAGAGTTCTGGGTGCTAGGTCCCTCTCTTCTCCTTGGGGTAATGAGCCTTGAACTGAGGCACCTCGAGACCGGATATGGCATCGTCTATGTTCTATGACTTCTCTGCAGCAGCTTTGCTGCAATTAACCTTCTATCACCTTGTTTTCCTGTGAAGTTAAACAGTGATGACAGGGACGGGTGAAGGGACAGGCACTGAAGGGTGAGCTCGAGGAGGCAATGCGTACAAAAGATGCCCACCAGAGCCTGGCACACAGGAAAAAGTCGACAGAAGCTGACTTTCCATCTGTGAACGAAACTACAAAATTACTACATTCATTGCCTTTCCTACTCCAATGGGCACCACGAGGGACCCAGAAATCTCTACACAAAAGACTACACATTCCTGACAAGCCCTCAAAAGACTTCAAAGAGCCAATGTCAACCCGTGATAGTCATTAGGTGTAGAATGAAAATAACCCTTGCTTGCCACTCTCTTGTTGACTTTACTCTTTCAATGTATCGTGATCTTTGGGAAATTAGCCTTTAAAATGGGGATTCCATATGCTGACATAAGGGAATTAGCATCAAGACAAATTTTAATCACACAATACCCATTTTCCCACTGCAGGATGCCAGCCTCCCTGCAACACAGGAGGTACCAACCTTCCCACAACATAGACTAATTCTTCCAAGGATGGTCCTCAGAACTGGCATGTGTGATCTGTAAGGACCACAACCTTCAGTGGAAGGGCACACTGTTGGAGCCTTGTGAAAACGAGACTACTTTTTCTTATGAGTAAGAGAGTAAAAGATAATTTTCCCTGGAAATACATCTTCAGCTGTATCAGCCCTTCCTACCACAGTCAGCATCCAGTCAGAGTGAAGTGGCCTCACAGAGAGCAAAAGTGCTGAGATTTGCTGATTGTTCCTTGGATATGCTGGGTGTTTTATAGCTAGCCTTGGGCTTCAGTTTCAAAATAAATGATCTGTCCTTCTTGTCTTGCTAGATGACTACATGGGGATTAATAGGCATTTGCACGGACCGATATTGGGACCTCCTGGCAGTCATAGGGACAATATTCTTTCTTTAGGAAAGATGACCCTCTTAGTTCTCAGAGTTTTATTTTCATTGTCAGTACAAGATCTCACCTCATATCTTCATTATGAGATAAAGAGAGTTTAGTTAGGATCCAGATATAAGTGACCATGATCCAGAGAACATGGGTTTAGGTTATCCAAAATTCCATGTCTCAGTAAGCTAATGGTTTCATGAAGCTTTATATTAATAGAACAAACAAAATCCAAATAATATTTTTTCAAGAACTAGATCCTTTCATAGCTCTTGGTACTTAAACCAGAGTATTAGACTCCCCAGTCAAGAGCTACCAAAGGCATCCCAAGTCAGTGACTTCTGATTTTGTTGTCTCATTCCCAAAAGAATAAAGAAATACGAACAGAGACGAGACAGAGAAAATGTAGACTTGTTAAAGAAAGCTAAGCAGGGTTTGGCTTGGCTCATACAAGAAAGCTTTGAACATTGTAACATCAGACTCAAAAATCATGTCTGTGGTTACTATTAAGACAAGTGCATGATAACCCATGCCTACATGTGGTTATATCCTAAGTGCATATTTAAATGTTTTTAATAAACCTAAACTTGCTTTCTATTAACGCATCCTGAAATTCTGCGGCAAAGTCAAGATGAAACCCTGGTTTCATCTAAGTAGAGGTTTCCTGAAAGAAGCAAAAGAAAGCCGTGGGCAGGACCTGGGCCTCCTCTGTCAGCCCCTGTTGCCACTGACATCCTGACAATTGTTCTCACCTCATTGTGAGACAAGAAATTAAAGAAGCCTTCTCTCTCCCTACTGGAAGGCTTGCCCTATAGGAATGCACACCCAGTGCCTTCACAGTCTGCATTTTATAACTTGCTGGACTACAGGAACTCTGTGGTGTTACAATAGAGCTTGAACTCCTTAAGAAATGGGTCCTGGCAAGTTTACAAATTCCATAAATTCTAGATGCCATCATAGCACAGAATTTCTTTCATAAAATGTAGTCGTGTATTGCTAAGAGCTCTAATTGACCCCTGAAGACCTTTGTAATTCTATAAATAGAGCAGCAGACTCATTTACACAGCCAATAATACAAATTCTGTCTGGAAATTTTATTGAAATAGTTTGTGAATTGCCTTTTCTGATGGAGCGTGTGGTAAATGCGTTTGTACCATAGATCCTAGACCCTGCCCACATGGCGTTCCCACCCCATAATTTATCTCAAACTTGTACTTTTCTATATAGGTCTATTTTTTTTGAAATTTTTTTCGGCTTTTTCTTTCTTTCGATGTTAGTGTTAGTTACTGCTTGATTTCAGTATTTTTCCCTTAGTTGTTCCTTTGCTTAGTGGCAGTGTTTTACACAAGACAGAGTTTGTTTTTCACAAAAGGTGCGCAAACCGAAAGATGAGCGGAGAGCCGTGACCTCAGGCCGATCGTGGGATGCTGAATGGTCCCCAGCCTTGATAAGTAACTCCCACTATAAAGCAGCCATTTCTCAGCGTATCCCCCGCCCCCGCGCCCCGCACAGGATCCAAGCTGCTTCATCACGTGGTTCATTGGAGTCGCGCGGCAGTTATCAAAACCAGACGCGGTGATGCACTGAAGGCCTACAGTGTTAGGAGGAGTTTAGAGATCCCAGTGTAGTCTGCAGATTGGCTTTTTGAGAAAGGGATGATGGGAGACGAAAGAGACAGCCGTGTTGCCAGTGAAAGGCTGGGTTATTAGCTTTCTGTTTTAGAGAGCTGTGACATCAGTCAATTCTCCCAGTGTCCCCTGTTAGGGGCGGGTGCCACTCTAACCCGTGGCCTTGCGCATGCTAAGTGTTTCCTGCCGAACTCCACACGCACCCCCTCTCCAGGTAACTTCACAGGCAGGTCTATGACTGTCTTTATGGGAAACGGAAGCCCAAGAAGATTTGTACATGTTTGCCATTACATAGCCAATAGCTGGCCGGGAAACAAAACAGGGCTGCCTAAACCAGTGACATCCATCTTTCTTCCTGTTATCTGTCTGTCTCTGTGTAGCTAAAAAGCAGAATATGTAGGCTGAAGAAGGCTCAGGCATCTCTGCCATTTACCTTTGGGATGCCATCTAGACTAGAGAACAGTAGAACAGATGCAGGATAAGGATGGGAGGAATGGGGGAGGGGAGAGTAGCTTGCCAGCATCTTGAAGTAGTGGTCTCAGTGGGGTGCAGAAGACCCTGGGTTCGAATATTGGAGAGAAACAGCCTTCTCCAGAAGCCCCTGCAGTGAAGCCTAGGTCAAGTCTCCTGCATTTGGAGCCAGGATAGGTTTGACACTAAGAGAGTTCACCTGACGGATGCCATTCTTGGAGGTGCTTAGGGATACATTCTGTCTAGCCCGGAGAAAGTTGCAAGACTGAGCTGACACCCCTTTGGGTCCTCTGAAACTTTTACAACGTAATGGGAAAATAAAGAGCGGCTATGATTTTGGCTGCGAGAGTTCCTGGAGCATACCAGCAGGCTGTGGCTTCAGATCCCCAGGGCCCAACACATTAAACTCGCTAGAGGCCGCGTTCTGGCCTCCCTGCATTTACCCTATTTTACTGCAATTGCAAATTACATTTTAACAAAAACAAAAGCGCGACTGTGCTCTTTTAGCTCATCTCTAAGCTATGTGAAAAGTGAGATGCCAGTTTGTTACTAAAGACCTAGAGAAACTGAGGCGGATTTTCTCTAATTACCGAAAAGAACGCCACATGTAAGTAAGGTTAATATTTTCTGTTTTCAAACGTCTGTACATGTATAGGCAGTTAGACATATATCAGAGTCCAGGCATGTTGGCATGGTCCCTGACTCCAGTATTTTAGGAGGCAGAGGTGGGAGAAGTGAGGTCCAGGCAAGACTGGGTCTATGAAGAGAGACCTTATTTCAGAATAAACAGACAGATAAAAACAAAAACAACCAAAAGACCTAAAGTCTGGGGATGAAGCTCGGTAGCTGAGCACTTTCTTGGCATGCACAGTGCCCTGAATTTGATTTCATGACCACAAGCCAATGAAAAGAAAACGTTATTTCAGATGCCACTTTGCATAGAGACGCTTGTATACTATACAGAGGAAACTATTCCACAAAGACATCATTATTGTTTAATTCAACTGCTAGCCCCAGACATGAAATGTAAGCAAGAACAACTTGTGAAAATAGCTAGTACCCAAATCACCCCGAAAACTCCGGGAATGCAGAGTCTGGGAGCGTGTTATGTATAACCGCAAATCGCTGAAACAGCCAGCCAGCCTCAAGGAACAGACCTTGGTTTGCTCGCAAGGTTCACCGCAGGATATTCTCATTCTCATTCACCTTGCTCTCCTTTCTTGGGCGTCTATGTGCACCCAAATAAAAACATTGCTTATTCAGAGGGGTGTGTCCACCACATGGAGCAGGCCCAGTTACTGGCTTCAGGAAGGAACCAAGTATTGAAGTTGGCTGGAGAACGAGTGTTCTACATTACCTTTGAGACAGTGTTGTTTGCTTAGGAAGCAGAGATGGTCACGGGCTACAGGAGGAGGTGCTTTCTTTCTTTCTCTCTGTCTGAAATTTAATGAGGGCTTCTGAGCTGAGAAGACTGGGGATTCGTGCCCGACCCAAGACTTGTTACACTCGAAGTTTACAGAATCCTGAAGCAGCAGCCTTTCCCCACGAGGCTCACCCCTGTCTGTTGTCTGATGCTCCCTAGAAATGAAAAACACCGTGTTCTGCAGTTATATAAATAATGTGCAGGAGTCGCTATTATAGTTACTAACAAATGCCGAATGTATTTTATACACCACATACACTTAGAAGTTCATTTTGTATGCATTTATATATCGTCTACATTTAGAATTTCAAAGTCTGTTAGATGCTTTCTCTTCCTTGAAAGGCAAAGCATCCAGCCCCTCAAGTAAACCTGCTGGAGAGTCTAGGGAGAGATAGTGTTTTTGGTAACCAGCCTTCTAAAGCCAGGACTTCGCCACAGAGCCTGCCTTGCTTTGGTTTTAACCCACTGTGCATCGAGGAGAGATGTGAGCGTTTCAGCGTTAGGGTGTCCATAGTGTCTCAGAGTCTCCTCTTGATTTATTTCACTGACAAGAAACGTGTATGTTTTCATCTCTGCACCTCACTGAGATGGTCGAGAAAAAGGAGAGGCCCGGAGGAATTCTGCTCCTTGTGAATTATTAAAGCAAGGCTTCAGCAACTATAAATCCGGATAATGGATGACAACCCCAAAAACAGAGGGATGCAACCCAGACTATAGAGCCCAGTGGGAAAACCGAAAGAAGGAAAGAAAACCACATCCAGGTCTGAAAGGCCGGAGAGCTGCCGGTTAGATTCAGAAGGCAGGGTTTGAGCCTGTCTCCATTATCAGCCCCAGTCAGAATCAAACACTTCTGCATGGTTCCTTTTGATCTTGTTTTTTTTTTTCTTTGTTGTCTTACCAGGTTAAGATCAGAGTCATGCATGGTAGGTTTCAGAGGAACACCATGTGGGCACCCGGTGAGGATTAACTGGTGCGCGTTGGCTGGAAGGTGTGGAAACAAGCATAAAGAAAAGCCAACTGATACTAAGATAAAGGATGTGAATCACTATGGTGGAGGTCATGCCGGTCCCTACTCTCCACTGTCAGTTCTGGCTTTGATCACTTGACTTGCTAAGGCCTTGATGTAACTTCCTCTCTGTTCTTTTTAAAATGGATCCTCTTGGGCTGGTGCTTGGAATGTTCCAGCCAGGAAGTGGGTAAGAATAAATGTCTTTACTATGATTTTGAGCAAAACTTGTGTCCTGTTGGGTTATGGTAATTTTTAACCATCCTATAATAGGAGATGCCAGAGAGTTTCTGAATATTCGTGATGTGATTGGTTTCAGGGAGCACTACCAAGCCCATGGATTGCTAACTCCAAGTACTCTTGTGTCTGTGCCCAGCACTGCCTTAGCAGGCATGGGCCTTTTGACTCTCTGAGCCTCAAGGCTGCTACATCTCTAGTCCCTAAAATGCAACCTCCATATATCACATACCTGCTCTGGGACAGACCCTACCTCAGAATATGAATATTATGACTTCACGGGCATTATGGCTCCAGAGATATCTGCATAGGCCTCTAATTCTGTCTTCTAGAGTAAGACTCCGGAAATTTTTAAACAGCTTCCTGTAAGTCCAGCGCCAGAGCCACCCATAAAGAATGCTTCCCAATGAGCTGCCCCACGGTAGAGGTTAGGAGGTAGGCACCCCTGTGCAGAGTAGACACAAAAGCTCTTTCTGGATGCTGGCACCCAACTGTTTTTGCTCAATTCTGTTCAAGTCTTTAGTTCCTGTCTTGGACTTTGGCTGTGTTTTGCTTGCTATGACCTTCATCATTGGCTCTTTTGGAGGCTTCTGCCTCTTGGCATCTACCTGGCCTCAATAACCGGACTTCCCACTGTCACCAAAATGTCCCTGATCTGAATTTCTAGGTACAAACCCCTTTAGGTGTCCTGTTCTCTTATTCTCCCTTCCCCCACCCTTCCTTCATACTGTGTTGAGATTCCGAAGCCATATCAAAATCCATGGTGGCTGCAGACACTGTATCCTGGGATGCAGAGAAAGACAAGACAGCTTATTTTCTATATGGTAGGGAAAGAACATTAGATTATAGATGTTAAAACCATCCTTTTTGATCGCGAAGGTGTGTTGAACGGATTAACGTCTGTAACGTGTGTGGATGGCTGTGGAAAGCAGCCATGCAGAAGATTGCTAAGCTATCGCCTTGGCAACCCCTCCACATTAGGAAGAAAGCTAACAGAAGCCACAATTAGAAAGCAAGGAGGCCGGTTTTGTTTTTAGCAAGCTCCGTGCTTCCGGGGACCTCTTATTCCCTTCAGTTTTTACGCCGTGAGCAACCGTCAGCTATTTCATTTACTTCACAGTGAATCTCTGGTCCCAAGGATTGTTTAGAATGCCCAGTTGGCATTTCCTTTAGGACTAGTGGCAGTTAGACATAAAGAACAAAAACTCTTTTTTTTTTAGGGTGACCCTGAAGTTTAAAATATCAAATCTTGGAATAAAGGGGAAGTTGATTGTTAGTCCAGGAATGTTTGAGAGAAAGATACAAAGAGATTTCTTCTCTATTAGACCCAATTCTATAAAATAGAGAGGTGCTTGAGCAGGTCTGGAGGGATTGTGGGCATGTGCATGAGAGGGGCAAAACACATCCTTGGGATTTTGATGTGGCGTGGAATGGCGGCTTTGTGTCCTGGAAGGAGGAAAACACAGGGAGGCAGACACGTTGTCAGCCCTGTCAGAAAGTCTCTGGGCTGCAGCCTTGACAGGAGACTTTCTGGAGCGCAGTGATGCCAGGTAGAAGGCAAAGTGACTTTCCTTGATCCAGTGTTCACAGGTGCCCCTCCTCGTCACTGTCTCTGCTGCAGCAGATGAGCGGGCGGGAGGGCTGGGGGCTGGCGGCCTGTCAAGGTTTTCCTTGGATTTCCGACCTTCATTCCTGGTTCTGCCCCTCCTTGCATGCCATCTCCCTCTGCATCCTAACTGATGGGGGAAGGTCATTGCTTAAAAATAAAGAAACTGCTTGGTCCTGATAGCTTAGAACATAGGTGGGTGGAGTAAACAGAACAGAATGCTGGGAGGAAGAGGAAGTGAGGTAAGACGCCTCAGACAGACGCTATGCTTCCCCTCTCTGGGGCAGACGCCATGAAGCAAGCTACCAGGTCAGACATGCTGAACCTTTCCCGGTAAGACTGATGCTACACAGATTATTAGAGATGGGTTGACCAGGATATGAGAATTTGCCTGTAAGGGCTAGAGTTAATGGGCCAAGCAGTGTTTAAAAGAATACAATTTGTGTGTTGTTATTTCTGGTGTAAAGCTAGCCGTGAGGGAGCCGGGCGGGACGAAAAGCAGGCCCGCAGTTCCCACTACACCTAACTACCATTCCCTTCGTCCACTAATTTCTGTTCCTGCCATCCTCTCTCAGATCTTCCCCTGTCTAAAGAAAGAAAAGCAATTATTATTGTCTTCAGATATAGCCCAGCCCCCGTATATACTGAGTTTACTGATGTTCCATGTTTACTTAGTTTTGTTGTGGGTTTTGTTTTGTTTGATCTTTCTAGTAGATTACTGAAACAAACCAGATGTGTGTGTGTGTTTATTGATTGCCTAAATTTAATTTAACTTAACAATCATTCACACAATCCATACTAAAACTAGATATAAAGGCTGCAAAGGTGATGTAAAAAGTAATTGCACATTTCCCGTCTGTCTTCAGTTAACAACTCAACTCCAAAGGAATGCAATGCAAAATAAGTTAAGTTCTCTTGCTGTTTCCAGTACAAGTGGGGGAAGCTTCTCCACCAAAATCTTGAATTCCTCAGTCGCTCACTAGTGTTACCGTGAACTTCTTCCATCTAGCGAGGTTTTGACTTTCAGCCCCAATGAAAAATGTTCTTCATGCCATGTGGAATGATGAATCATTTCTGGAAAGTTTTCAACTGACTTTCCCCAGGTTCATTGTACAGGTCACTATGACAGCCATAGCCTTATTAAAATATATGTATTAAACAGCAAGACTTGAACTCAAAATAATTCCTTGCTTCATAGGCTACTGGATGGATTTTGTACTAGTAGGCATGAAACAATATTAATATTGCTAGATATCTCTATTAGCTCCCTTGAATGACAAACTGGTAATTTGAAAGGAAAATTTTTGATCAAATGACTGATCTCAAATGTTTGTTTGTAAATAGATGTGTTGTTGTCCAGGTTTTCTGAGTCCATTTGTAGAACATAGACACAGTATTACTTTCAGAATAATTTTCAAGGGGTCTAGAATTATCCAGAATGGTAAATGATCGCTGGCATCAATTCTGAGTCAGCAGTTAGCTATGTTAGCTCCTAACTAGAGAGCCAGAGTCTCCCGCGAAGATTTGGTTAGCCAACGACTTTTCTCTGTGTTTCAAAGTCCTAGATGGTGTTTCTTTTCTGGTACTGACTATTTGGTGTGCTGTATGTTCTTCTACTTAAGTAGTCGTAGCCTTCTTTAGATTGAAGAAATTTTCTTCTATGATTTTTCTAAGTTTGTATTTATGTTTATTGTATATTTGGGCATACAAATCCACATATATATGTAACAAATATAATAAAAGAAAATGGGAGTTGAGGGGCATGATAGGGGTTTTAGGAAGGGTATTTGGGAGGGAATGGAAAGAGCACAATATAATTCTAATTCAATTAAAATATTTAAAAAATACTTTCAGTTCCTTTGACCTAGGTTTCTTCTCCTTCTAAACCTATCATTTGTTGGTCTGTTCTTTTCATAATGACCCAGACTTTTTTGAGTGATTTGTGCCTGGATTTTTTTTAACATTTTTAAAACGAGCTTCCTTTTCTTCTACCTTGTCTTCAAGCCCTGAAATTCTCTCTTCCTTGTCTTTTAATCTGTTGGTGAGGCTTACTCTGGGTCTACATAGGAGGTTGAGGCCCACTCCCAAGGAGATGGAGGTGGGCTGAGGGGAGGGGCTCAGGCAAGCAGACTGCAGCAGGACTAGGGATAAGTCTGAAGAGACTGGGATGGAGGATAGGAAAGGGGACAAGTTCCACTGGGTCCCAGCCTAGTATGGCAGCTTGGGGTCCCTGATGGAAAGAGGTTCTGTAGATGAGTACAGTCCCAAAGGGTTGGAAATGTGCTAGAAGGAAAGCTGAAAAAGACCACCAGGAAGTTGTATAAACATTAAAAAAAATCCACTTATGGGGGCTGGAGAGATGGCTCAGTGGTTAAGAGCACCACCTGCTCTTCCAAAGGTCCTGAGTTCAATTCCCAGCAACCACATGGTGGCTCACAACCATCTGTAATGAGATCTGTGCCCTCTTCTGGCCTGCAGGCAGAGTACTGAGAATACTGTATACATAATAAATAAATAAATCTTTAAACAAAAAATTCACTTACTTTTATTTTATGTATATGTGTCTACTTGTCTGTTGTGTGTCATGTGTGTTCAAGTACTTGTAAAGCCAGAAGAAGGTATTGGATACTCTAGAATTGAAATTAAAGGAGGCTGTAAGCTTCCTGATGTGTGTTCTGGGAGCAGAACATGGGTCTTCTGCAAGAGCAGCAAGTGCTCTTAGCTACTGAGCCATCTCTCCAACTGCATAGACAGAATTCTTATTAACTGTATTAGCGATATGAGGGACTGTATAGAGATATAAGTCATTTCTGTAGACAGTATTGCAATAGTCCTTGTTCTGTGAAAGGGGTAGATATGGGACTGTTGAAGATGTAGTCAGGTGATGTGTCAGTTTTTTCATCACTGTGACAAAACCCAACAAGGCAGTATGAGACAAGAATGGTTGACTGTAGCCTATAGTTCCTGGTGTGCTCCATTGTGGAGGGATAGTAAGAGGAAAGCTTTACTGTAGCTCATAGTTCCTGGGTACAGTCAATTGAGTAGGGACAGTAAGAGAGAACAGCTTTCAAGTTAATCTTGTATCAAGCTATATAACTGAAGGTGTTTATGGGTTGTAGAAGTTCCTTGGTAGAATATTTGGGATCCCTTATGTAAACTATCATATCAACAAATAGTGAGAGTTTGACTTCTTCTTTTCCCATCTATATCTCCTTGATCTCCTTTTGTTGTCTTATTGCTCTAGCTATGACCTCAAGAACTATATTGAATAGATATGGAGAGAGTGGACAACCTTGTCTTGTTCCTGATTTCAGTGGGAACACTTTGAGTTTCTCTCTATTTAGTTTGATGTTCAAGGACTTTAAATCTTTGAAGAAAGAAATTGAAGAAGACACCAGAAAATGGAAAGATCTCGCATGCTCTTGGGTAGGTAGAATTAACATAGTAAAAATGGCAATCTTACCAAAAGCAATCTACAGAGTCAATGTAATGCCCATCAAAATCCCAGCAAAATTCTTCACAGACCTCGAAAGAACAAAGCTCTACTTCATATGGAAAAGGAAAATACCCAGGATAGCCAAAACAATCCTGTACAATAAAGAAACTTCTGAAGGCATCACAATCCCTGACTTCAAACTCTACTACAGAGCTACAGTACTGAAAACAGCCTGGTATTGGCATAAAAACAAACAGGAGGAACAATGGAACCAAATCAAAGACGCAGATATCAATCCACACACCTAACCTTTGAACACCTGATTTTTGACAAAAAAAGAAAAAATATATATAAAATGAAAAAAAGAAAGCATATTCAATGAACGGTGCTTGCATAACTGGATATCAACATGTAGAAGAATGAAAATAGATCCATATCTATCACCATGCACAAATCTCAAGTCCAAATGGATCAAAGACCTCAACATAAAACCAACCACACCAAACCTCATAGAAGAGAAAGTGGGAAGTTCACTTGAAGGCATTGACACAGGAGACCACTTTCTAAATATAACCCCAGTAGCACAGACACTGAGAGAAACAATAAATGGGACCTCCTGAAACTGAGAAGCTTCTGTAAAGCAAAGGATGGTCAACAAGATAAAACAACAGCCTACTGGATGGGTAAAGTTCTTCACCAACTTAACATGGCACAGAGGGCTGATCTCCAAAATATATAAAGAACTCAAGAAATTGGTCATCAAAAGAACAAATAATCCAATAAAAATGGGGTACAGACCTAAACAGAGAACTCTCAACAGAGGAATCTAAAATGGCTGAAAGACACTTAAGGAAATGCTCAACATCCTTAGTCATTAGAGAAATGCAAATCAAAACAACTCTGAGATTCCATCTTACATCTGTAAGAATGGCCAACATCAAAAACACTGATGACAACTTAGGCTGGAGAGGATGTGGGGTAAAGGGAACACTCCTGCATTACTGGTGGGAGTGCAAGCTGGTACAGCCCCTTTGGATATATCAGTAGGACGATTTCTCAGAAAAATCAGGAAACAGCCTTCCTCAAGACCCAGCAACACCACTTTTGGGTATATTCCCAAAGGATCCTCAATCATACCACAAGGACATGTGATCAACTATGTTCATAGCAGCATTGTTTGTCATAGCCAGAACCTGGAAACAACCTAAATGTTCCTCAACTGAAGAATGGATAAGAAAAATGTGGTACATTTACACAATGTAGTACTACATGGTGGAAAAAATAATTACATCTTGACATTTGTGGGCAAACAATGGATCTAGAAAACATCATATTGGGTGAGATAACCCAGAGATAATTATCATATGTATTCACTCGTAAGAGCCATTTAGACATAAAGTAAAGAAAAAAACAGCCTACAGTTCACAATCCCAGAGAACCTAGACAACAAAGAGGACCCTAAGAGAGACATACATGGATCTAATCTACATGGGAAGTAGGAAAAGACAAGACTTCTGGAGTAAATTGGGAGCATGGAGACCATGGGAGAGGGTAGGAGGGGAGGGAAGAGGCAGGGAGGGTGGCAGAGGAAAATATATAACCCAATAAAAGCAATTTTTAAAAAATGGGGAAAAAAAGACAGTAGCTTTGGTTGGCCTGAAATTTGTTCTGTAGACCAGGCTGGCCTCAGACTCAGAGGTATGCCTGTTTCTATCTCCTGAGTGCTGGATTAAAAGCATGGGACATTTAAAAAAAAAAAAAAAAAACAAAAAAAAAAAACACAAGAAAAAGAAAGGCTTTACTTTGGCTCATGGTTCCTGTATTCAATTGAGAAAGGGAGGGTTGACTGTAGCTCATAGTTCCTGTGCACTTGGTTGAGGAGGGCCGGTGTGGCAGTGGGAGCGTGGTGTAATCTCACATCGTTTCCACTTCCAATAGCAGAGAGCGGTGGATGCCGGTGCTCAGCTCTCTTGTTCTATTTATTTGGCCCTGGACCCGAGGCCGCGGATGGTGCTGCTCATGTTCAGAATGGGACTCAGTTGTCACTTACCCTCCCAGACACACCCAGAAGTGCACTTCCAGGGTGATCCTAAATCCCGTCAAGTAACCTTGAAGATTAACCGCTCTGGTTAATTATTTTATTTGGAAATTTGATTTTCTGAATTTCTTGATATCTACAGTACTAGTCAATTTTCTAAAATATATTCTTTCTTATAAATTTATGTTTTACATTTTAAAACGTTAAAAAATGCTTAAACTTTAATATCACATTACATTACACAAATTGGCCTAACTATATGGAGCACAGAACAGAGCCTTTCAATTCAGAGATCTCAAAACCACATGGTGTTCAAGACAGGGTTTCTCTGTTGCTTTTGGTTCCTGTCCTGGAACTAGCTCTTGTAGACCAGGCTGGCCTCGAACTCACAGAGATCCACCTGCCTCTGCCTCCCGACTGGTGGGATTAAAGGTATGTTCCACCACCATCCGGCTTGTAAGGGTAATTTTTGAAACCCCTTCTCGGATGAGTAGTTTTGTGTGTGTTACTGGTCAAGCCTTTGTCAGTTTCAGATGTAACAAGTATATCAAACTGTTTGCCATTTGTATCTATTCATTAAACGAAGCTTTCTAGTCAAACAAACAAACAAACAAAAAGAACCTTTAAACACGAAAATCAGATAAACTGACAATGTCTATTCAATGGGAATAATTAACAGAGATAAAGTCATTTTATAATGAAAAGAGACATAATTCACCAAGAGATCATAGAAATTCTAAATGGCTCTGGACCTCTTTAACAGAACTTCAAAATCCTAAGGACAACAGATGATACTGCAGAGAGGAACAGGTAAGCCAGTGAGAGCTGGGGATGCTGGCGCCCATCTCTTAGCAGCTGACAGAAAATCGTTACCTGTCTGGAAAAGCTGAATAGTCCTATCAACATGGTAATTCCAGGGAAGTGTTGTGAGCCCCCAGTACCGATTCTGTACTGGACAGGTTAGTTTATGCTCCCGACCACAGCAGATAAGCTTTCCTCCTGCGTTCTCACCAACAGGAGTGGTTGCTTGTTTTCTTAGTGATAACCATTCTGACTAGGCTAAGATGAAATGAAAGAGCAGTTTTAATTTGTAGTTCCCTGATGACTAAAGAGGTCGTGTGTGTGTGTGTGTGTGTGTGTGTGTGTGTGTGTGTGTGTGTGTGTGTTTGAGCGCACACACGCACACACTATAGACTGTCTCCTCATTTTCTTATTTCCTTTGCTTTGCAGAAGCTTTTCAATTCCATCCAATCTTACTGGCCAAGATAAATTCCTTATTAACTGCATGTTTTTGTTTGTTTGTAAGTCACTAGCTGTGCTTCAGTCTTGAAGTGCTTGTCTTTGCCACTCTCCCAGTTTCAGGGCTTACATTAAGGTTTTTCATCTACTTTCCTTTCTTTCCCATTCGGTGAGACAGGATCTAGTGTTACTCTTTTACATATGGACAGCCAGTTCTGCAGCACCATTTCCTGAAGAGGCTGTCTTCTCTCCGGAGTAACGTCTTACTACGTCTTTGTCAGAAATCAAATGGCTGCAGGCGTGTGTCTTTTTTCCTCCTGTGCCATGCTGTGTTTTGATCCCTATGTCTCTGTAGCATAACTTGAAATTAGATATTGTGATGTTTCTCACATTGCTGCTTTTATTCAGGATTGCTTTGCCTACTTAGGGCCTTTCATGCTTCTGCAGGGATTTTAAGGTAGTTTCTTTTTTTCTCTTTTAGAATTATTATCTTTTTAATTTTGTGTTTGCGTGTGTATGGATGCATATATGTGGGGGTAGATGTACATGAATGTGGGTGCCCATAGAGACCAGAGGAGAGTGTTAGATTCCATTATGTCCCCAAGTTTCTTTCCCAACCTGTTCATCATTTAATAACGTCTTCTTCAATCTCCACGAGTTTGCATATGTTCTGTGCTTTCTCTTGCTATTGATTTCTAGTTTTATTCCACTGCGAGCAAAGAGAATACCAGACATTATTTCGATTTTCTTTTTTGTTATTAATATTTGATTTTTTTAAATCTAAAATATGGCCTGTCTTAGAGAAATAAAGATCCCATGCATTGATAAGAATGAGTATTCTGAATATTTCCTTAGACTCTGTTGGGAGCAGTGAACCCCCAGATCCTGAATTTCTTGTAAACAACTTGTTTTCCTCTTCTCTGAGACAGCCTGCAGCTGCTCTGAGCACAGGACCCTCAGGAGTTCCTGATGGCAGGGGAGTGGTTTCTTGTGGGTTTGGCTGGGGCGTGGCTATCAGTTAAGGATCCCCTATACAAGCTGTCCCTGGATACAATAAAGGGGTTATTCCTGGGGCATTCCTGTTTCAAGGATGGCCCGTGTCTCTGTGTGCCTTTGTGTGTTTAAATCTCCAGGCCCTTGTTCAGCTCGCGAATGATGCTGTAGTGCAGGCGCCACAATACAGTAGTATTGTACCGTCACATAGTGCAGGTGGGCGGTACAGTCTCTTCTATAGCCGATTGATCTACAATGTTATTTACCTCTAATGTTTATCTGTCAATGCTTTTGTCTGGATAATTTATGTAATGGTAAGAGCAGGGTACTGAAGTCACCCACTAATCAACTATGCTGAGGTCCGTCTGTGTCTTAACGCATAGTGCTATTTATTCCAGGAAACTGAATGAGCTGATGTCCACTAAACACCTACAGAGCTGCTGGGTCATCTCAATGAACTGTCCCCTTGATCAAGATGAAGTAGCTGCTACCTCTACTGACTGATTTTGACTTGAAGGTTCCTGGTTCCCTTTCCGTAGATTGCCTTTTCCCATCCTTTGACTCTGAGGCCCTGACTGTTTTTTCACCAGTAAGGTCCATCTCTTGCAGGCAACAAATGTGTGGATCATGAATTTTAATCTAGCCTGCTAGTTTATATCTTTTTCTTGAAGAACTGAGACCACTCACCTTCAGAGCTATTGTCAGCTGTATGAGCTCACACGTTTTGTTGTTTCTGTAGTGCTGATGTTTTCCTAATCATTTGTATGTCTATTGTTCTAGTTGAGTTTCTTCTTTCTTGTAAACTCTCAGATGTCTCTCGTCATCAGTGCCTGATTCCCTCAGGTATCGTCCTGGCACGGTGATCATGAATTCCTTTAATTTGGGTTTATCCTGGAAGTTTCTTTTTCTTTCAGTTATGAAGGGTAGTTTTGCTGTATAGAGTATCTTGATTGGCGATTATCTTTCTGAGATTAAAGCCCACCACTGCGTGCTCTCCTAGCTTTCAGAGTTTCTACTTAGAGCTCCATCATTACTCTGGTGGGTAATTCTTTTATATGTGTCCCAGGGCTTCTCTCTTGCAACTGTAAATATTCTTGCCCTTCTTCTGGATTTCTGTCTAGTGATTCGTACTCTAGTCTGCAGTTAAGAGTGGATTTCCACAATGTGGGACCTGAGTTGTCCTCATTCATAGTTTTTCCTCTGGGTGGAGCTATTCTGTAGGCTAGCCCCACCCTTTTCACCTGTTGGTTACTGTGACTCTTAATGGCCAATTTTTGTTGTCATTCTTTATTCTCACTTGTCCTCTACATAGTATTCTCTCTCCTTCCGTGAAATCGAAACAACATCAGCTGCAG
>NC_022019.1:22450053-22453751 GCF_000317375.1 Microtus ochrogaster
CCCAGCCCACACTGATTTCGGTACCCAGCCCACACTGATTATTTCCCTTCCTTAGGATTTCAGAACGAGGCACCTGAGTCTGGTTTATAGCAGGAAAGGAAGAGACAGGGACAAAGACAAGTTGACTGGACCTCTTGAAGACAAGACACTAGGAGATCAGGACCCCAGCTAATCACACTTTATTTCTCTTCCTAGGAGCCTTGTGAGCTTTGACATTTTGGCTTTCTTCAGGATAGGAGGGTTCTCATGCTTCTCTGACCCCGAATGTGCTGATTATCAATTAGACTTCTAAATTCAGCTCCCTTGAACTTGTTTTTCGAGGGATTTCTTACCGTGTGTTGTTAAGAGCTAGCGACACTAATTAGCAGCTGGTGTGGTCATGTCACTTCTGTTCTGTATTGGAGAAGGAGAAGCTGTGCAGTGGCCACGTGAAGCTGATGTCTTGGCGTTCTTTCTTCAGATCTGCTATACCATCACAAAACGAAGCTATTGATAACGCTCTCTGAATAACTGGAACTCTGACTTCTTTGTAAGAATAATTTCCTGTTTCATGGGCTATTTTTATCTTGTTTTAACTCAGTCACTACTGAACCATTTTATTTCCAACCATATCTATTATAATTTTCCATTACATTTTTATTACAAATGGCTCCATCTTCCAGCAATAAATACCACTGAAAGTCTCAGAGGCTTTAATAGTAAATAATAATAATAGTAATAGTAATAATAATAATACAATGTCTGGCTTGTACAGACACCAGTTCTTAGAAAACATCACATACCCAGTCCTCTGGAAGTCTAGTATCCACACACGACCCTTTCCTTGATTTGGACAAGGACATAGCCATGCTCAGAATCATTTCTGACTTCCAGGTTTATTGGCTGAAAGACAACAAGAACCATTTCACTTCCTGTTTTTCAGTCACAATAAATAAAAAATATTCTCACTTCCTGTATGGGCAAGAGTTTTACTATGAATGTGTTCTTGGGGCATATCGAGGTGCCATCTAATTGTAATGGTCACACTGTGAAATTAGAAGGAGGAACACAGGTTGTGTGTTCTGAGAGACTGGGAATTTCTCCTTCCATGTCATCAACAGCTCTGCTCAGCTTCCAGGAAGGAGTGTCTACAATCTGCCACCAAATCCCGGTTATTCCACCAACGAGCAGTTAGATCAAGTAATGTACACTGACTTTGCTTCAAAACTGGAGTTGAAGATAGCAAATCATTGTATATTTACATATGCAAACCCATACAGAACTTATATCAATCCCTCTAGTAATCAACAGCAGATCATTGTGATATGCTAGGACCAAAGTAGGGACTAACTCAAAAGAAGGGGTGAGCAGAGACAGAAGAAGGAAAGAAGTGATGGAAGGAAGATGGTGGGGGAAGAGGAGGACTCTGATAGGTATCAATAACCTCAGATAGTTCTCTCAGGTGAAATGAGACCCTCCGGAGCTGGTCCTACACACACCGAAGCTCATCATTCTCCATACCGAGCTCCATCACCCTCATAAATGTATGTGTACAAAGGAAAAGGTAACTTATCTTGTTTTCTTAGAAAGAAGAAAAAATGTGGCTCAATTGTAAAGGTACCTGTTGCTGAGCCTGGTATCTTGAGTTTGGTACCCAAGACCGATAAAGTGGAAGGAAAAAATTGACTCCCACCATTGCCCTCCAGTAGAGAGACAGACCCACACACAATAAAAATGTTATTTAAAAAAATCGTGCAAAGTTCAATTATTTGCATTTGAAAGTAAACAATACACAGGATTGAATCAGGCTCATATATAACATAGGTTGTGTTATTTTTTAGTCAAAGAGTAGCCCATTCATGGAAGAAAGGGGTAGACAGGGAGAAATAAAAGAAAGTAATAAGGAAGTGAAGACAATAGGAAAAGACAATGATGAAAGTAATATACTAACAAAAAAGCAGCCATTGTACTAACAATACAGAGAAATAATCATGATAAGTACTGAAAGCAAGTTTAACTGTATGAGGCCTGAACTAGCTTCCTTCTGGCTCCCTGGTTGTTTTCTGGTTAGTTTTATGACAATTTGTTACAAGATTTAGTCATCTGACAGGAGGGAACCTGAAAAGAAAAGAAAGCCTCCATACAATCGGACTGTAGGCTAGTCTGCAGGGCATTTTCTTAATTAGCATTGATGAGGGAGAACCTAGCCCGTTGTGGGTGGGGCCACACCTAAGCTGTGGTCCTGAGTTCTTTAGGAGAGCACATTGAGTAAGCCTTGAGGAGCAAGCCAATGAGCAGCACCCCTCCATGATGTCTGTATCAGCTCCTGCCTCTAGGTTCCTGGCCAGCTTGAGTTCCAGTCCTGGCTTTCAATGATGGACTTCAATGCGAAAGTATAAGCCAAATAAGTAACCTCTTTCATCCCCAAGTTGCTTTCAGTCATGATGTTTCATCACAGCAACAGCAACCCTAACTAAGAAATTGAATCAGCAACGGCTTTAACTTTTAATGTCGAGCATAGCCGGGTATAGTGCCCCAAACCTTTAATCCCAGAACTAAGGAGGAAGAGAAAGGTGGATTTCTGTAAGTTTGAGATCATCCTGGTCTACAAAGTGAGTTCCAGGACAGCCAGGACTGTTGTATAGAGAAACCCCATCTTGAAAAAAAAAAAAGAACAATAGAAACTGAACATAAAAACATCTCAATTTTCTATAATATTTTAGTATAAGTATTAAAATATGGTCTTTCAGAAATTTTCAAATCCTAACAAAGTCTTTTTTAACAAAATATACTCATGACTTCTTGCACCAATTTGAAAGGCTTTGTCTTAGTCAATGTTTTATAGCTGTGACAAGACACCAAGACCACAGTAACTCTTATAAAGAAAAACATTTAATTGGAACTGGCTTACAGTTCAGAGGTTTAGTCCATTATTGTCATTGAGGGAAACATGGCTGCATACAGGCAGACATTGGTGCTGGAGAAGAAGCTGAGAGTTCTACACTGGGATCCGCAGGGAACAGAAGGAAAGGCAGTGAGGCACTGGGTCTGGTTTAAGTATCTGAAACCCCAAGCCCACGCCCAGTGGCTCACTTCCTCCAGTAAGACCACACCTACTAATTCTTGTCAAATACGGCTACTCCCTAATGACAAGCATTCAAATATATGAGCCTATGAGAGTCATTCTTATTCACACCACCACAGGCTTACAGGTTCAAAATCTAGATAGAGATTGGGTGGAGGCTGTTGGCAGAGGTTTCTGTCCCGCCAGGTCCCGCAGCTGTTTAGTTCCAAAGAAACACACAGAGGTCTACATTAATCATAAACTGGTTGGCCTATTAGCTCAGGCTTCTTATTAACTAATTCTTACATCTTATATTAACCCATTATTCTTGTCTGTGTTAGTCATGTGGCTTGGTACCTTTCATCAACAAGACGTTCTCATCTTGCTTCCTCTGTGGCTGGATGACAACTGCAGACTGAGCTTTCCTCTTCCCAGAATTCTCTGTTCTCATTGCCTCACCTCTATTTCCTGCCTGTTGCCCCGCCTATACTTCCTGCCTGGTTACTGGTCAATCAGCATTTTATTAAACCAACGCAAGAAACAAATCTTTACAAGGTAAAACCATTGTCCCATAGCACAGAACAATACTTTGCACAGTCTAAAGGTTCTTTTCACCGGCTGATGAGTCTTTGGTTTATATTCAAGGGTGCAATAG
>NC_022019.1:22453851-22472502 GCF_000317375.1 Microtus ochrogaster
CTCCCGCTTGGGTGCCCCGAGGATTCGGACCCAGTGCCCAGACAGGCTGGGCTGGTTGATGTTATGTGCCGAAAGAGGGCTGTGGGGCAGAAGTGGGGAGGGTTCTGGATGGAAGCTGGGTGGGCTAGGAAGAAAGAGGCAGTACGGATGGAGTAGAAGCCCTGCAGAGAGCCCAAGAAGGCTAGGGGGCCATGGAACCTCTGAGCTCCCCGTCCCAGGCTGGCACCGCGGGGCCAGAAACTCACCCCAACGCTGGGTCTCCTGGCGCTGAGAGATCAGGCCTCCGTGCTGGATAGGCAGGTCGCAAACAAGGCTTATTAACTAATTCTTACATCTTATATTAACCCATTATTCTTGTCTGTGTTAGTCACGTGGCTTGGTACCTTTCATCAGCAAGACGTTCTCATCTTGCTTCCTCTGTGGCTGGATGACAACTGCAGACTGAGCTTTCCTCTTCCCAGAATTCTCCTGTTCTCATTGCCTCACCTCTATTTCCTGCCTGTCGCCCCGCCTATACTTTCTGCCTGGCTACTGGTCAATCAGCATTTTATTAAACCAATGCAAGAAACAAATCTTTACAAGGTAAGACCATTGTCCCATAGCACAGAACAATACTTTGCACAGTCTAAAGGTTCTTTTCACCAGCCGATGAGTCTTTGGTTTATATTCAAGGGTGCATCAGCTGTCACTCTGGAAACAAAGGAAGAGAAAAAAAACAAGGACTCCTTCTCAGGACTTGTTAGTGAAACCCAGTAAAAATTCTTCCCTTTTTTGTAGAAAGGTAAAACTGTAAAATGGTCAGTGAAACCTACTGTTTTCTACAAAATGTTAAATCAAATGAGTGGACCTAGGGAATGTTCCTGAAGATTGTAGCCTGTCTTATCCACTGAAATGACCAAAGCAATTAAACTCCAAAGGTTTGAAGTGATCAAATCAAATTTATAGTCAAAGTTCTGTTCTACATTAAGATTGTGTCGTATGTGATTGCTCCCAATATTCTGGCTACTTAAAATTCCATTACTTAAAAGGTCAAATTCTAGCTCTTACTTTTCAATGAAATTGTTTCCTTGTTGCATAAGAATCCACTGTATTTGATTGTGGTGTGGAGATTTAAGGTACTGATACTAACTCTGCTGAATAAAACACTCAGAACACCCCTTGACAAAGTAGAGTTAACCAGGATGGGGTTGGAAGCAACACTGATTAGTAATCTTTTTCCTGGGAAAATACTCACTTCAGTTCAATATCAATTCCCCTGGGAAAAAAATGTTTAACCTCATTATACTGCATCTTGTTCTAATAAAAGCTTATAAGTGTGCTTAAATGCCTTATACTTTAAATGCTTACACAGTTATAAAACCTAAAAAAAAAAAATTTACAACCCTATCCTATAAACTTATCACAACAAAAAAATTAGGAAAATTCAACTTTGAAATAATAATAATTTAATAGGTGGTGTTGGTGTTCTGATACTCAAAACCGTAAACTGAAATCCAGTTAAAAAAAAATACTTTATCCCACCCATGAAAAGGATATTCCATAGAATCCAGAGTCTACTTCCTTAGTATAGTAGCATTCCCTACATTCCTTAGCTCCACCACTTCCCTCCATGTCCCCCTGGGCACTTTTCACTTTGTGACTTGCATTCTGCCAGGAAGACTCCTGGTTCTTGTGACCTTCATGTCTCCTCACCTTCCATCCCATTGCTTACCAACAGCATCCTTTTCTTTTCAACCTCAGTCCCAATGCCATCTACTTCCCAAAGCCATCTCCCAGTCCTTGTACCCGACAACTCTACCTACCCTCCCATTTGTTGTAGTAGGATTGGCAGCTGGGCTGTGTCCTGCCACCCAGCTATACCCAAAATAATTACACGGAAACTGTATTTTTTTTAAACACTGCCTGGCCCATTGGTTCCAGCCTCTTATTGGCTAGCTCTTACATATCGATCTAACCCATTTCTAATATCCCTGTAACACCACAAGGTGTCTTACCAGGGAAGATCTTAACCTGCATCTGTGTCCAGTAGGAGAATCATGGCGACTCCTTGACTCAGCTTCTTTCTCCCAGCATTCTGTTCTGTTTACTCCGCCTACCTAATTTTATGTCCTATTAAAGGGCCAAGGCAGTCTCTTTATTTAACCAATGAAATTAACACAAAACAGAAGACTCTCCTCCATCACCCATTGAGTTCCCAGATTGCATTGTTCCAGAGAGAGAGGTAGGGAAGGTGTGATATGCCAGCAGGAGCAAGAAGTTGGCTGACTACGTTTTCATCCGGACACAGGAAGCAGAGAGTGTGAACAGGAAGTGGGAGGCGGCAATAAATCCTTGTAGTTCTCCCTTCCCCATTGGCATACTTTCTCCCACAAAGCTGTATCTTCTAAAGGGTCTATAATGTTAATGTCATTCTTTCAGAATGCCAGTGGACTCTCAACAGCTTAGGTTAAGGGCAATATCTGCCCCAGAATTTCTTCCTTTGTCTTTTATATCTCAGCCACTGTTCTCCTTCCACAGAGAGACAACAGAATCCATAAACAAATCAGGAACCTGAGATCAGAGGGAAAGCCTTTCAGATCTAGTCCTCTTACAGGTCTACTGAAAGCCCTTAAAAAATTCAGGTTATTCCTCTCAGCCTCTGGTGTTCTTTTGCATAGACTTTTAAATCTCATCCTTTCTGCTTTTCCTCCTGTAGGACAAAGGAGGCTGGAATTATACCCCTGAACAATGTGTGAATTATCCTTAACGTAGATGAGCAATGCCATATGAATCATAAGTAGAAAGAAATGGAAAAGGAAAAGAATGGAACAAAGGAACTGAGTGCAAGGAAAGAAAAGTTCAGCTACTGTTCATCAATGAAATTACATCCGGAAATGTCCAAACAAAGCAGAAACCTCACCATCAAAACAATAGGTCTGATTCACCAGAAAGAAATCCGCTCGCATACTAATCCAATTCCCCAAACACAAAGGGAAGAAAGAAGAGGGAAAGATGGTATAATAAGTTTAGTTGACTCATACTTACAGTGTAGGGTGTAATGATTTAATCAACAGCTTGAAAGAAATCGAATAGTGTGCTCTAAAGTAGGAAAGGGGCAGAAACAATTCAGTTTCTCTGGGAGAAGCATTGCTGAACTCTAAAGAAAGGGCCTAACTTCTAATGGAAAGTACTATAGGTTGCCAAGTTTTCTGTAGGTCTTAATTTAAAAATATTATAATCCTGCGAGCTATCAGAATGATTAAGAGAATAGACTTCAGTTGGAATTTGCTATTTAAGTAGTTTAGTTTTACCAAAGTAAAGAATAGAAATAATCTTGGAAACATTTCCCATGCTGCCATTTTTAAAATAAAATAAAATAAAGAAGCTAGGCAATTTACCTGCCTGGTAGTCAGAAACAGTTATGTGAAGTTCAGATGGAGAAATATAAAGTTGGTGTCATAGAAATATTCAAATTGATAAATTCTAGCCCTTTCAGACAGGCTGAGAAAAAATTTCAAAAATAGCCATGAGGTAGGATCCATTATTAGCACAGAAGTGGGCTGAGCATTCTCCTCTGGAATTACTCTGGCTCTTTTGCTTTGCCAAAAGCTTTATACCATGACAAAAAAGTTATCTTTTGATCCAAGGAGACAAGGCCAATAATTTTCCATCTACTTATCTCTTTCAAATAATATGTAAAACAGAAAAATTACACATGCAAATAGATATATATGTATGCGATTATTTATATACATAGATGATGGATCCATAGTTTTTCTCTGAACTTGGAGCTTGCTTTACAGTCAAAGTTATCCAGGATGACCTTGAATTTGAAGCCATCTTTCGGGCTCAGCCTTCATAATGCATGGGATTGTAGATAAGGTCACCATACTGACCTTAAAGGGTTTCAGTTCTTACTGGCTCTGGCATCATACACCCATGGCCTACTCAAATGTTCCTGGATACTCCATTCTAAATTCTTATGCTATTGCTCCACCTCCTATTGTGAAAACAATTACACCCTCAGGAGCCAGAAAAGTCCGAGACCGCATTTCTGATTTTCATGATTCAGCTATCCCACTTCCAGCTCTACATGCAAGGGGGATAACAGAGCCCCTTGTTTATGTAGCACTGTTCATAATAGCCAAACTATGAAATCAAGACTTGGTTTCTTATATATAATAGTAGCCATAATGCTAATAGTTATAAATACTTTCATTTGGTCACTCTGAGACTTGCCTTCTTATACATAAAGTGGTAACCATAATACTAGATTTTGCAGCATTCACATCAAATTTTAATTTGTTTATAGCCATAATCGCCCTGTTTCTGAATTTTTTTTTTTGAGGGCAATGCCTGTGTCTGATTGAGTTCTGTGTCTTCAGTACCTAACACAGTACCTATAAAGCAAAGCACTCTAGAAATACTTACTAAATTGTATTGAATAAGCTATTCATATCATGGCAGCTCTTTGATAGTAACATATAGTACTCTTGCAAAGTCAAAAGTATCAGTTTTAAACCCATATTAGTGTTGAGTAAATTTTTATTCCCATCCATACCCTTGATGAGAAATTCCCTTATTCTGTGAATTTAGATTTTGCCTATGAATCTTACTTTGCTTTAGGGGATGTTAATGGTCATGAACAGATGTGTTCATCGGACTTGCATAGTTAGGCTTGCTTCCATGAGCCCTACCTCTCACCCTGAGGAGAGTATGCCATTGGTAGCCGCTAGTCCAAGGAGAATGAAATGCAAGGGATGCTGAGCTCTCCTGAAGCCAGTCTTGATCAGCCAAGCTTCAAATGAATGGTATGTGCCCATAGGAATGCTTATTACTCGCCTATTCTGAACGGTAAGCTGGAGAATGCTACTGTAGTACAGCTGATTAATTCAGAGGGTGCTTTGCTAGAGCACTGCATCACTTGCTCTGGTATGAGTTGTAAATGTAGACTATAATCCCACGCTAACCAGTCCGTTTATCAAACAGAGCTCAGTAGATGACCTACTAATGCAAATGTACCATTTGTGCCTAGTGTTTCAAGTGGTGCAATGGGTAAAATTGAGGACTGAAGACCAATCTCTCAAATAAGATATTTTCCAGGCTTAGAGAAATGGCTCAGTGTTTAAGAGAATTGACCATTCTTCCAGAGGACCAGGGTTCAGTTCTCACCATCCACGTGGCAGGCAGCTCACAACTGTCTATAACTCCAGTCCCGGGAAATCTTGTATCCTATTCTGTCCTCCTTTGTCATTAGGCACACACATGGTGCACAGGCACACACGGTGGGAGCTCACAGAAGTGGATCCATTCCACCTTGACTAAAGGTCAGAGAGTTCTGACCCATTCTTATTCCTTCAAGGTTATGTGGCAAACAGTTTGACCTATCTCAAGGTGTGGCTGCCAACAGGATGTTTTGACCTCAGGAGTTGATGTTTGGGGTGTTAAGAAGGTAATTACTTCGTGTGTTCTTTGTATCTTGGTAAAGAAGTCTTTTACCTTCCCCTTTCTTTTTGAATTGGGGGTTATAAAGGCTATGGGAAATAAATGGGAGGCGAATCTCAGTATTTACTGGATGTCCTTCCGGCTCTGTTGTCTCTCGTCTCTTTCTTTCTCAATTCTTACTCTTTCCTCCAAGGGCAGACAAATGGGTCGGCCCGGACCTGACAATACACGCAGGCAAAACACTTGTACACATTAAATAAACAAATAATGTTTTTAAATATATATATATTTCTCCCCAAGTTTGCCATAACTTGTACTAAAGTTTTCGGTTGGGGCTGGAGAGATGGTCAGCAGCTATGAGAACTTATTGCTCCTTAAGGGGACTCAGATGCTATTCCCAACATGGTGGTTAACAATCATCTGTAATTCCAGCTCCAAGAGATCTAGTACCCTCTCCTGACTTCTGAGAGCTTCTTCATGGACATGTGCACATAAACCTATACAGACAGACAGACAGACAGACAGACAGACAGACAGACACACACACACACACACACACACACACAGCAAAATGTAGCATTTCTTTCGAAAATGTCTTAGCTAATGTTGAAGGCTTGGTGTTCAGCTGGTGGACCTAACCATTGAGAAGAGAATGGATCATGTAAGCTCTGACTAATCCAGCAATTAATTTATGATTTTATGGAAACTCTTGGAGGTGGGTTCTAGTTGGAGAAAGTAGGTTCCTAGGACCTTTCCTTTAGGGACTATATTTTGTTCCAGGGTACAACTCTGTCTACTGTTTCTTGGCCACCAGGAGAGGAGCAGTTCTCCTCCAGGATGCCCTTCAGCCATGATATGCTTCCTCACCAATGGCCCAGAAACAGTGAAGGCAGCTGACCTTCAACTGTGACCTCTGAAACCATAAAACAAAATGTTTCCTCCTTTTGAATTGTTTCTATTTGGTATTTGTCATCACAACAACAACAACAAAAAATAACTTTCCTGATATCAATATTTGGGGATAAAAAATATCAATAAGCTATGATCAACTTTGTTTTTTTCTACTAGAGAAGGGCAGAGGGAAATGTAACTTGAAGACTCACACAGAATGTGCTCGTGTATCTAAGGTAACAACATCAATGCAGCTCTGGTCAGTAAGCACATCACCACCTGACTTGTCCATGGTTCGCTTTCATTAACATCATTTTTAATTTGAAGCTCACCAGGGTACTGATTTGAATCTGATGCAAATCACTAAACTCAAGTTACATTCACTGCAAGGTGCTGCCTCTTTTCAACTCAACCCACTCTCTTAGATTTCAAAACTGATACAGGATTAAGGAGCCATCATTCTCAATGCTTCGCCTACCTGAGAATATCTGGTAACAAATAGTACCAGTTATATATGGCTGCACAGTAATCCGTGCTAAAATTAGACACTGAAAAGAAGGAAACGGCTCATTTTGCTGATGGATCTGCAATCTTGCTGTCTCAACTACGGTCAGCTCAGCTATTCAGTATGAGAGCCCATGGCAGCAGGTTGATTTAGAGCCTGTTTTTGCTTGAATGTAAAATGCCCTCAAAAGGCTCAAGGGTTTAACATGTGGTCCTTGACTGCTGAGGCTGTGAAAACTTGAAGAGGTAGAGCTGCAGTGGACGAAGTGGGTCTCTTGGGAAGAGTCTTGAGATGTCCTAACCCAGCCCCACTTCCTGTTCACTTTCTACTTCCTGACTGCAAATGCCACATGACCATCCATCTCTTTTCCCTGTTCCAGTGTGTTTCCCACAATGATGGGATGTATCCATGTAAGCCAAGGCCAACTTTGTTTCTCCCATAAGAGGCTTCACTTCAGGTGTTTAGTCACAAGAGAAGTAACGAGTGTGAAAATGAATTCCCCTTACGTCCATGAACACAAGATGGAGGACAGAAAGCATTGAGTCTGTGTTCAAGCCACAGAATGAGATGAATTACGTGTTAATGTTTGACCACAGCTTTTAGAGTCTGCTTAGGCTTGATGGTCTATGTGACGGTTCATTGATGATGGAGAACCTCTAGTCATATCTGATGTTGTAATGAGATGGATCAGTGGCAACTAATTTATATTGGAACATTTGGGCCACAAAGTAATTTACCAACCTGTGGCTGGGTTTTCATTCATACTAGAACTCAGTAGGAAGCTATGACCTGTTTTTGCTTTTGTTTTTTTTTTTTCTGTTTTGATTTTAAATGTGCTAATTCCAAACCTTTTTCTCAAAATTCTTGGGGCTCATGGTTTTGATTGTTTTGTCTGTGTCTTGCCACAGATTCCATTCAAATTCCTGAATTTACCACAGATACTTAAAGAATCTGTCGGGCAGGGCAGCACACACCTTTAGATCTAGCCCTCCATGAGGAAGAGGCAGGCAGATCTTTGTAAATTCAAGGCTAACTGGTATACCTAGCCAGTTCCAGGCCAGAAAAACAAAACAAACAAGAAAACAAAAGCAACCATATTTCTACTTATTTAGAAAAATTTAAATTGCAGAAACTCTTACACTGATATCTGATAACCACAGAGTGGTTTTTGTTGGTGTTTGTTTTGCTTAGGCTCCATTTGAGGCTGGAAGTGTTTTCAGACAGTGACTAAATGAGTCCACAGCAGAACCAACAAATATAGTTCATGTTGCTCTTTTTATTATTGGTGGGGGGATTCCCAGAGACCCTCCAAAACAACACAGGCAAGTGTCATCGCTCTTGGTTGCCCACCAGAACTTAATGATAAGACTGTACCACTGAAAACACCATGTATTTTGTTCACAGGACATAGAGAAATCAAGTTGTAACTGACCTGGAAGTTTCTTCCTTAGTGGCCAGTTTTCATAGTACTGAAGGGGGCTATGTAGATTGCTAAGGAGAAAAATGATCAACAGCTTTACTCAGCTGTGAGCTACAATAATGACTTCCCTGTCAAGATATGCCCAAGGGTGCAATAGTGGCATCAAATTTATGGGGTTACCAACAGCTTTTCATATGGATTTAAGGACCACTGTACATGAGGAAATTCATGCCCAGTACTGTAAACCTGGCCAAGAACTAGTATCTGGTTTGGTTGTAAGCCTTAGGGAAAGACCTACCGCTATAATTTTGCTAAATGGGCATATTATTAAACTGCCTCCTAAATACTTTTTCTTATATCCATATTAGTGAAGCTGTCCCTTTTTTGCAGTGTATAAAGGTTAACACAGAGCCCAACGACTGGTCAAAGTGCAGCAAGTAAGTGATTGTGTAGTAAAAATGACCTAAATGAAACATCTATATCACACTCCTTCCCCAAAAGGCTCAGGAAACATTGCAAAAGAGGAGTCAGGAAGATTGTAAGAATCGGAAGACAAAGGAGCAATCCTGTGATATATTATCTTCTGCAGATGGCAAGGTTGTTGCACCCATGAGCTCCCAATAGCTGTGGATCTAAAGAAGATCAAGCCAGTCAATGTTCCAACATGGCAGGGAGGGGGGCTCATTAGGCGCTAAGCCTAGCTGAGGGGTTATTAGCAGTTGGTGGCTGGGAGAGGGAACACACATTTTCTTCAGGGATCTAGCCACTGGTAAGTTGCCCCTGCTCTAGTGAATGACCCTACACCCATATACACATGAGTAGTACTAACGGACTCAATGGGGGATTGAAAAATAAAGGAAAAGGGACATGAGGTTGGGATGGGTGTTGAAGGCAGGGAGTGGGCAGGAGGTTGGTAAGGGTGGGGGGAAGAATAGATATGATCAAAGTTCATTAGGTACATGTATGAAATTCTCAATAAAAAAAATTCAAACAAGCAAATATGTTGCCTTTTAAAAAAAAATCATCCAAAATATCTCTTAACATTGCCTCTTCTTCTCAGAGATAGGAACATAAGGGGCACAGAAACTTCCTCTGGGAATAAGCTAAACACTTGATGCAGACTGTTGACTCTAGAACTTCCTGACATAGTTGCTACCTACATTTTCATGTCTTTTATCTTCCAGGTATTACACACATAGTCTTAAGAGTATTTGGAGTGGTTGTTATTTCTTGCTATGTAGGTTTTATCGATATGCTATTTCAGATACTGTATACTAATGTGATATTTCACATATGGTACACTAACTGATGTGCTGTCCCATGAGATATTATTAAAACAATTGCGGCCCTTTGAGAGATATTAGCAGCTTCAACTGAAATTACTATTAAGAAGTATTAGTAGACCGTTATCACTCACTAAAATGTAGTAAATTGATGAGTTACATGAAAATATGATGGTTAATCACTGTATCTTGGTTCATTTTGTGTTGCTTTAAGAAAATACCACAGGCTGAATAATTAGTTTAAAAAGAAATTAATTTCTTTTGGTAGTGGAGGCTGGGAAGTCGAGCATCAAGGTGCAGCATCAAGCGAGGCTCTGTTTCTCTTTGTTTTTCCAAGGCAGAAGGTGAGGGGGTGAGAGAGTAGGAGACTGAATTTCAGGCTTTAAGTCATTTTCCAGTCTACATTAATCCATAGATGAGGGTACATATTTTAAACATTTTTCATGAGGCAGATCTCCTAACACTGTGTATTGGAGATCAAATTTTAAACATATATTTTTTGGAAGACATATTTAAACCATCAGCAATGTTTCCAAACATAGGTTCTAAATCTTTGATGGTGGTAACGATCTCTAGGACCAGTATTAAATGATGTAGTATGACTTTGGGTTATAATTGTAATGCCATGTAGAAAGTCTAGCAGCTTCTACCTTGGGCCTGTAAAAGCATTTTTGCTCTAAAGTAGCACTTCAAGAACTTTAGCATTTATCAGAATCACCCAGAGGGTGGGCTTTACAATGGAAATTGTGAATTCTCTCCCAAAAGTTTCTGATTCAGTAGGCCAACTGAGTGTGAAAATGTGTATGCAAGTTCCTAGGTGACAGTGATAACAACCAAAACTGCCTGCAGACAAGACGATAACGCCTTGATCATTAAACACAACACAGCACCCACACACTTTGTTGTAGAAGAAGGAAGTAGAGACAAGTGTAGAGCCCAACAACTCATCTGAATGGCTGCTGGATGTGAGGTGCCCTTTGCATCACACAGTGGATCTAAATTTTAAATGACATTTAGGAATGTAAAGTGATCAGCACAGTGCTTGGAATATGGAAACATAAATATTGCCATTCTGGCTATTTTTTTTTTTAGTTAATTGAAAAGCCTATCCATCACAGTTTCAAATCACCTTTGCATCCTTATTTTTATTTATTTTTTGGAGTGCTTGATGGTCACAGCTGATTTTCTGATGTCTTGAAAATCTTGTTGGTTCCTTGCCCTCTCTGTAGTTTTCATCCTACAGAAAAAGTAAAATATAGACATGGAATAAGATCAGTTTCTTCCTCTATTTTTTTTCTGGGCACACATGACTTTGGTACTAAAAAGAAAAAAGCTGAACAGGAAAGGCTGAATTTCCTGCTCAGAGAGTCATATTTGTCCTTTTTTGATGTTTTTAACATATTATACTAATAATTATTATTATTGGTAGAACAAATTCACATTTTTCAGAAGGGCTGCAGAGAAAAAAAGGAAGCTGTTATTCTTTTAATTATAGGGTGGTCTAATTACAGTAATGCAATAGATTACTTATCACACACAGAGAACCGGGAATTTGAAATTGGGGTGGGATTAGAAACTGAAAATAATTCATTAAGATATCGTTGACTTCACTGAAGACCACTGTCTGAATTTCTGTGTCACGATGCACTTATCGCCAGCACAATTTCACTTTGACGTGATAAGAAAGGAAAGCGCGGTGGAGCTGGAATGTGTGCTGTCAGACGGTGACTTTCCTATTAGCTAGCTGTCTGTCTGCTTTTGGAGGTCTTGAGCCTCTGATGTTTTTATAGGAGAGAGTAGAGTTCGTGTCTATTGTTCCCCTTCAGTAAATAACCCTTTCCTGTGTGCTTTCCCAGTTTCTCCTCTTCACCGAATCTTTGTTCTCTGTGCATAAAAATGCAGATTTCTCCTTTCTTAGAAAAACCAAAGCTGGGGCTAAGGTAATGTTTCCCAACCTCTGAGTCATGACCCTTTGGGGGCCTAATGACCATTTCATGAGGGTCACCTAAGACCATTGGAAAACACGTATTTACCACGATTCATAACAGTAGCAAAATTACAATCATGAAACAGCAGCCAAAATAGCTTTAGGGTCGGGGTCAGCACAGCGTGAGGAACTGTATTAAAAAGAGGCAGCACTAGGAAGGCTGAGAACCACTGGGCTAAGGAGATAGTTCATTTTGTAAAGTGTTTGCCTTGTAAGCATGAGGACCTGAACTGTTTTCTAGGAACCCATGTGGAAGAGCTGGGCGTGGTGGCTCGTGCTTATAATCTCAGGGCTGGAGAGGCAGGAGGAGTACAGCCATGAGGGTCAAATGGCCAGGCAGCCTCATCAACAAGTTCCAGGCTAAGTGAGTGACTGTCTCAGAAGATATAAGGTGGATGGCCCTGGAGGAACAGTAACAAAGCTTAACCTCTGGCCTCCACATGCACACAAAAGCTTGTGACCTGCCTAGACCCTCACATCTGTACATGGTCAATACCATGCTCCTTTTCTGACTCCTTTGCAGCAGTGCATCCCGAAGACACTGTATGCTTTCACCTCTCCTCTCTTGGGCTGATGCAAATCACATCCATCCCCATCGCTCTTAGCGTTATGACCTATATCACCCATTAGTTTCCATGCTGACAGTCCAAGGGCCTTGGGCTTTCCAATTGGTCATTCTCTATTTTGAATTGCGTTCTCAATTTAACCCCATTCCTTAGGTAAAAGTAGCAAGGAAGAGACATCTTTAAATCTTGGAGTTATTGCTACTGGATGTCTGAGTTGTTTGCCGCAGAATGCTAGGAGTCAGGAGGGTTGAACCGAGAGACACAAAGGCGAGCGTGCAAGTCAGTGGCAGCAACTCTGACCTGTGTCCAAATCAGAGAACGGAAAATCCAGCCTGGTTCAAGACGTTGTGGCTTGGGTTAGGGAAACAGGAATGCAAAGGCTTCGGACCAGTGATGCATTCTTTTATCTATCTCTGTAAAGGAAGGGAACAACGGGGCTCTAAATAAGGCTACCCAGTGAAGCTGTAGATGTCGTGTGACACCGTCCGTGAAGACCTGGCATCCTGATGTGTGCTTCCTTCCCTTCATGATAGGATCGGAGCTGCCTGCAGCTCGATGCCAATCCAGTATCAGCTAGTATCTATCGCTGAGGCAGATTCCATGAGGAATGAAAAGATAAATATAACATATCTGCCTTTAGAGTGTCTGTTGGCTCTAGTGAGATGATAAGGCACAGCTAATAGATGTAGCAACGTTATACAACAGCGTGTTCAGTAGAGCACAGAATCACAGCAAATCATATCTCTAAAGGAGACTGTGAATTGTGTTTAAAAATAGCTCTCGTCTCGTGATTATAAGAAAAAGAGCAACTTGCCATCCTTTTGTTGCTTCACCTGTACAATATAGGATTCATGCTGAATTATTTTTTCTTTTGTTCTTACATATCCCAGGCTGACCTTGAACTTTTGACCTTCCTGCTTCCATTTCCCTAGTATTGGGACTGCACGCAGGTATTATCACGCTCATTTTATTTTGTAATGGGGATTGGCGCCAGGGCTCTGTGCACGCCAGACAAGCTCTCTGCCAACTGAGCTACATCTCCAGCCTTCTAGAACTGTGTTTTGTTTCCTTCCAGTACTAAATTGCAATGATCCTCAATTTATATACATATAACATGAAGACACATGTCTACATGGAGAATAAAATCTCATTAAGTAGGCATTGCTAATTTATGATCAACTGCCAGAGTAAGGCGAGTTAAACCATAGTCAGCACCAGGGGCCTTGGTATTTTGTTCCTGAATAGCGTAGACAGATTATCAAGGAAATGCCTATCAACTTTAAAGGACACACTGTTTGCAAAGCATTTGGAATCTTGTAAACAAGGAGCAGAAGTGGACGGAGCCACTTGGAAAGCACCAAGTAAGATCCTGGGCCCCTGAGAGAGGTGGGGGTTGGATCATCCAACTTCCTGACCCTCAGCTCACCTTGGAACTCCAGGAAGCCAGAACTTGTTTTGGCTAAAGGGGAAGCAGAGGAAATTACCTGCAGAAGCGTGGGGCCTAGCAGACTGCCTCCTTCAGACAGCTTCTGGATTTCTCACTCTGGCAGGAGAAAAATCTTGTGTGCGAGAGAGACAATAAAGAGGCGGCAGCTGCCATTATTCCCAGGTCGTTATGTAGAATTCACTCACTCTGAAAGACTTACGGAAGGCTTATTTGCTGGATGCATGATTACACATTCTGATTGCATTGTGGATTTTCAGTATCAAGGGTTGATTTAATCTGTAACTCCTCAGCACGTTATAGGAATATCTTATACTATACAGTTCATTCTAATGGGATTGTTATTATACTGCCTCAGAGTACATGGTGATCTCACGGGAAAGTGGGGTGTGACTGAATGGAAGCAAGGGAGATTAAGAAGTAGTAAAATTTACTAAAAGTTTTTAGGAGTGAGGTCAGAAAAGGTAAAACCGAGAATGAGAGGCGAATTGCAAACAGCGAGGAAAAGAATAGACAAAAAGAATCTGAAAAACATACTAGAAATTTCTACTATGCCTCTTTAAAAACCACCACAAAATGGATCCTGAATACAGAATGGATATAGGAGGGTGGGAATCAGCATCATACAACTTATCAAGTAAATACTCATTTTGTGCCTGACCCCGAAGTCTGATGCGGACGGCTCAAGGCTGCTGGACACTGTAGCACACACCATAACCCCAGTAATTTGAAGGCTGAAGCTGGAGGATCACAAGTTCAAAGCCACTTATGATTCACAGGCCAGGGATATGAAGGTTGTTCTGGACCCTGTCTCCAAAGGGAAGGTTGTTTGTAAAGATGGGTCAAGGTTGAACTCGTGGAGGCCATTTCCTACTGTGCATGCCCTAATGCTGGTCTGTTTGCCCACCGTTTAGGTTTTCATCATTTACTCTCCTCCTTTAGCGCTTTACCCCGTGAGCTTCCCCTCGGTAGCCTCTCCCGCTCCTGCCCAAAGGAGACCCATTTTCCAGACGTCCCGTGAAAACACTGCAGTTTACCAGGACACCGTTCTGCAACGGGTACTGCGCACTTCTGCACTAAACTACGGATTCTTTGCTTATGGGATTTATATCTTAACCTTTTCAATGAGTTGTGAACTTACCCGTGGGGAAAGCTTCAAAGGACATACAAATTAAGCCACATTCACTACATTTTGAAAAAGCTGTGTTTGTTAGGAAAGAATAAACCTGTGGGAAAGCGGAAGCACTGGGGGAATTTTTTGGGGTGTATGTTCTACAATACCCTTTGTACCCAATTCCTTATAAGGTATTAGAGGTCTTTAAATATTTTTGATTGGCAAATTAATTTCTGGAAGCATGGTAATAGAAGTTTTTCTTTATTGCTATCTTTCATTCTAATGTATATATTATCGTATAAAGTGATTGGCATGAGCAAGATAAAAATGTCCCAAAGTAAATCCAAGCTATTCACATCAACACCTGTATTGTTTTCTCGGGCTCTCTATCTTTATTCTAATGAATGACATCCAGTGGCCTTAGCCAGGAACACAGTGGCCACCTAGCCATTTCCTCAATCTTATCTGCTGAATTCTGAGCTCTATCCTGCCCTTTCCTTACATTGGTTCAGACCTAAACACCCCCACGATCCAGGCTCTATGGTCATTTTCAACCGGGTTGCCATGTGGTAGATCTCACCTCTCTCCCATGAATGCTTTATAAAACCAGGAAGAAGTTCTCTGAAACGTAATTCTATTCTTCTTCTTATCCTTCCTAAGTCTTACAGTAATGTCCCAAAGATAAAATCCCAGTTTCTTCGCATGTCATCCGACCACCCTCAAAATATGGTCCCTTGCCTTTCCTTTTAATGTCATCTCCAGCCACTGGCCTATGCACGGCCTGCCTTCTACTACATAGCAGTGTCGGGCTGTGAAGCATTGTACCGTTTTCTTCTCTCTGTCAAACAACCCAGTTCTATGATCATTTCAACTATTTGACTTTTAACTTGAGGAGCAGTGGTTTCTTGACTCCCTCTGTAAGGAGCTCCTGAGTCACTACTAGGCCTCGCCATAGCCTCGAATAGAGCAGATCCCCATTTTGTGGCAAGGCTGAGGGAAGAGAAAGAGAGATGTTACATACAGTCTACCCAGCACCCTGAGAGTAACTCCTGTTTGCTGATCCTGGGTGAGGTGAGGAGCTTTAAAAAGGGGGTCCAGGGGAAGGAAAAAGGCACAAGCAATGTCTTAGACATGGTGAACTTACGTTCGGGTTAAGCTTTTTTCAGTATGTCTAAATCAGAGGCCTTGTAAAGGGGCCAAAAAAGCAGGAAGGAGCCAGTCAGAACAGGCGGTTGTTCTCAATAAATAAAAGATCAAATGTGACAAAAATAACTCAGAGACTTCTGCTTGGGGAGCCGAAAGATGGGTGCTGTCCCGATAGAAAATTATAAACCTCAATTGTACATTCAGACCTGTTCTTGCCATCTGAACTTGAAGTAATGACTAAGAGGAGAAGCTGGGTAATTACCTGCAAGTTACTTAGCCCTGTGTCTTTGCCAATCTGGGAGCTCCTGCCACCTGGTGGTAGTCTACCCAAGGCTTTTCTTCAACTCCTAAACAGGCCTCAGAGTCATTCAACACAGAAACTCACAGCAATCCAAATCAAGAGCTTCAATCTTGGTGTTCATTTTTAAAGCCCCCAAGGAGATACCTAGGCCCTCAGTAGCGTGCATTTCCAAACAAACAGCAGGCATTAAAAGATGTCATTTTAAAAAAAGTCATCTATGTTATTTTGTGATTACAGTGACAGAACTAAGTGGAGAGACTGGACCCAGGGTGGGCGGCTTCCCTAAGCTCTCGAAACGCTTTTGTTACGAATACCTAACAAGGCAGAGAATTAAGGTGAACTTCAGATGTACACGCCGACTCACTGGTTATGAACACAGCCGAGTGAGTAAGTCCCCAGGCTGTGTGGTGTTGTGTTAAATCGCATGTACACGCTCACTCGCTGTCACACTGAGGATTCTTACTAAAAAGGACACAATTGTCCCTAAATCAGGAGAAGTGTCATAGAGTTTAAAATATATTTCTAACCCAAGACCCTGCATTCAGTAAACAATCAGTATTTTCAAACATTGAACTTTGATGATGTCATCACAAGTACCAGGCAAGTCCAGTAATGGGGCAGGGACTGTAATAATAAATCATCTGGAGGTCAGAAGGAATATTTTAACAAAGATGCCTGGAACCCATCTGAAGAAGCTCCAAATAGCGGCAAAAAAATATATATGTTTATAATCCAAAGGATGAAATACTTACCAGTGATAGCATACTATACAGACTATGAAATAAATAATAAACTTCCCAGATAGCAGGATTTCACATCATTTGTGCAGATCCACACATACCCCTGACTGAGGTAGAGCATAGCTGACTACATTCATGCACTAAACTATGAAGAAAGAGTAGGCAAACCCAAACTGGGAGACACTCCGCAAAATATCTGACCAATTCAGTTCAATGCCACCATGATCGTATAAAATAATGGAAGTTACCAAACTGCCATGGCCAGGAAGAAGCCAAGGGGACTTTGACTTTATACAAAGAGAGATCCTGGATGGGGTCCCCAAAGACGAGGCTGAGATATGAGATCACAAAAAAAGGTTTAGGTGAAAAGAAACATAATTCAGATGAAGTACAGATTTTTATTCGGTAATACCAGTTTATTAATTTCAACAAATAAACCAAACACATGTAAGCTGTTAGGAGACATTAGGAATGGGGTTAATAGGACTTTGTCTATTATTTTTGCAATTTTCTCTAAAAATTAAAGCTACTCTAAAATAAAGTTTTAAGAAAATGAACCAAATCTCCCATTATAGTAGCAATAACCAGCGCCATGTGGTTATCAGAGGAAATGTCAAGATAGTATTAAATGACTCGGGAAATCAGAGAGCAAAAACCCAGAAGAAACAGGAGGTTTTCATTTGAGAAATAGGAAAGATCAAACATGATTTAAGAGTAGATACTATTTTTATTAAGTAAAACACAGGAAGAATCCACAAACAACCAAAATAGAAAAATATGAGTCTTCACAATTCCATGTGTGTAGTATTGTAAGATATGAACTTCTGTGGGGAGGGCTCATGTCTGTAAAAATCATTCTTGATCTGTGCTTTTTTGGAAGTTTTTTCTTCTCTTGACTCAATGGTTCTCAACCTGTGAGTTGTAACTCCTTTGGGGATCACATATCAGATATCCTGCATATCAATATTTATATTATGATTCATAACAGTAGCAAAATTATAGTTATAAGGTAGCCACAAAATAATTTTATGGTTGGGGGGGGTCACCACTACATGAAGAACTGTATTAAAGGGTCACAGCATTAAAAGGTTGAGCATCATCGTTTTTGTTTTCTTTTGTTTTTCGAGACAGGGTTTTTCTGTAGTCTTGGAGCCTGTCCTGAAACTAGCTCTTGTAGGCCAGGCTGGCCTCAGACTCACAGAGATTTGCCTGCTTCTACCTCCTGAGTGCTGGTATTATAGGTGTGAGACACCACTGCCCAGCGAGAATCACTGTCTTAACTGAAGAGAAAAGACAAAAATAATTGGTCTCATTTTGCGTTGGGGACAGAATTATCTTAAGTGTATGAGCATCCCTTATCTATCTCCTCTACCTATCTAGGATATAGTCCAAATACCTCAGGAAGTGCACAATACTGTAGTTGACTTTAATGACCTAGCTCCTGACATCACTGTGACTAATAGTATGACATTCGCGAAATGGCATGGAAGGAGAAGATCCATCACCAGGTGACACAGAAATAAGGACGCTGGGGTTAGAAAGCGGGCAAGGGGATTACACAAAGGTAGGTAGACTGTTGAAATGATGTGTGGGACCCTAGGAAATGGCGAGGAATTGGACCGTATCAAGGTAATGCACGTTGCAAATTTTGGGTGCGTGAACATGTAGGTAAAAGAGAATCTGTTGAAAATAAATGGCGGACAGAAATATCTACATACTAAAAAGTCTCTATGATTCATTTGTTCAGCCATGTAGATTCAGAGACACACGTCTGTACACGCAAAAATCCCCTTGAAAAAGACAAAACCTGAAACTATCATAATGTACATG